>NW_017728906.1:53814135-53863789 GCF_001723895.1 Crocodylus porosus | reverse complement strand
TCCGCTACACTGCACACCCCTGCAGGCAGGCACAGATGTTTAATGTTGTAAATTGTAAAATAATTAATTTTAATCAAAAGAAAGAACAGCGCTGCTAGTTGCTGTCAGCAACATGTGTTGCCCAACAACCCCACACAAGGGCCACCCGACCAGCTTCTCCTTGTGCATATTGTCCTTGGGCACTGTGCTGCTGCCTGGCCACTGCCTGTTGCGCTTCTTCAGCCCACACCTGGCTGAAAACCTCTCCGTGGGTCTCACAGATGTGCACCACACAGGCTACCACTACAAAGGCCATGAAATTTTCTGGCTCCAGCTCAAACTGGCACGTAAGTGCCCTTTCCTTTGTCCTTTCAGTCAGCCAAACACACGTTCAATGGCCAGCCTGCAACTGCTCAGACGGTTGTTGAAAACCAGCTTCTGCGGGACCATAATGTTCCCTGTATAGGGCATCATGAGCCAGATCTTTAGGGGTAGGCAGCATCCGCTAATATAGCCGGGGGAATGGCAACACCATGGATCACTCTCGTGAACTCCTGGTGCATAATGTCCTCTCTGTGAGGCCAGGGAGCGGGGAGTTTCTGAATACATGCACATCATGCACACTGCCGCCCACCCTGTAACAGTGTTCATGAACCAGCCCCGGCAGTCCACCATAACTTGCAGGATCACAGAGGCAAATCCTTTCCCATTTGTGAAAGACCTTCCCCTCCACAAAGGACACAGCACTGGGATGCGAGTGCTGTCGAAAGCCCCCACGCAGTTAGGGAACGCCATGTCGTTGAAGCCATCTGACTTCCTGCAGATTCCCCAGGCAGATAAATTTGTTTGCAGTGATGTCCTGCAGCAGCTAGCATACCTCCCTAGTTGCTACCCAGGCTGTGCATGGAGCCACACCGAACCGGTTCATAATGCAGCAGAGGCTGGATGGGGTTGCCAGTTTCATGATGGCAATTGCCACTTTCTTGTCCAGTGGGATGGCCCAACGCATGTTAGTGTCATGCCTCACAATCTGGGGCCACAGCATCAAGACAATATGATAAAGCATCTCCCTGGTCATTCAGAACATCTCCAGCCACTGCTGGTCATTCCAAGTTGTCAGTATGATTTGCTCCTGTGCTGCAAAAAGGTCCTGGGGGTTACAATGGACAATAAGTTGAATATAAGCCAACCTTATATTGGCCTTGCTGCCAAGACAGCTAATGGCATACTGGGCTGCATTGGTAGGAGCATTGCCAGCAGGTCAAGGGAAGTGATTATTCTCCTCTCTTCAGCATTAGTGAGGCCACATCTAGAGTACTGTCTTCAGTTTTTGGCCCCCCCCAGTACAGAAGGGATGTGAACAAATTAGAGTGAGTCCAGGAATGAAAATGGTTAGAGGCCTGTGGCAAAGGACTTCTGAGGAGAGGCTGAGGTAACTGGTCTTATTTAATCTAGGAAACAGAAGACTGAGGGTGGATTTAGTAACAGCCTTCAACTACCCGAAGGATGGTCACAAAGAGGATGGAAGCAGACTGTTCTCAGACAAGTGACAGATGAGAAAACAAGAAGCGATGGTTTCAGTTTGCAGCAAGAGACATTTAGGTTAGGTAATTAGGAAAAACTCTCTCACTACGGGGGTAGTAAAACACTGGAACAGGTTACCCAGAGAGGTTGTGGAGTCTCCTTCCTTGGAGGTTTAAGACCAGGCTAGACAAAGCATTGGCTAAGATTATCTAGTCAGGGATGGTCCTGCTTTAAGCAAGGGGGTTTGACTAGATGACTTCCTGAGGTCCCTTCCAACCCTGGTTTTCTATGTTGCCTAGATTTGAGTGACTAATGAGAAAAATTAAAATCTTGGATCACACCTTCAGCTGCTGTAAAATGGCACAGTTCCATTGAAATAAATACATTACAAAATGTGGAACTATACTAGCTATGACCCTATACAAAGGTGAGAACATTAAACTGCATGCAAGTTCAGGGCCTTATTTCCCCATGGCTTTGTACCTTGTCTAATAAGTCACACTTCTGAAGGGGGGAAAAACACAAACCCTGGCCAAAATTAGAGAACACTTTACACAACCCTGGAATGACTATATAAGAAAAGGAAGTCAAAAATCCAGTCTTGAGTCTGAATAATAGGACAAATACCTGCTATATCTGTGCAATTTGGGTGAAGCCAAACTGTCCTTACACGCATAGCACCGAGTTCAGTATTTAGCCTTGAATGCCTCAGGATACCTGTTCAATTAACATGCTTCAAATTCAAATACATGATTTTGTCATTACAGTTGAAGCCTTCTGAGAAGGCCTGAGTAAACTTCAAGTCGTTTAAGTAATTAAGTTCTGTTGGTCTAAGATTCACCTAAAATTTCATTGTAGGTTAGCTAATATCATTTAATGGCTTCCTAAAAATATACTTCCAGGAAGTCTAAAAATCAGCCTCCCACCCCATTCTCTGCTCAGAGCCCTTTAATAGGGATAACTGGAAATATCCATATATTGTTTTGTCTATTTTGTTTAAATATTTTATTTTATACAGTCTACAGTTTTAGAGTAATTTATTTATATTATCTCAAGTTACTCAGTGGGATCATCTACATGAGATATTTACTGTGAACCTACCTAATTAGCTGTGCAGTAAAGTCTCAGTGTCTGCATGTGTGGCCCTATTAGGCCACAGTAAACTAATCAACTTTGCCAGAGTTTAGTACTTGTAAATACTATCCTACAGTGGCATTCTTTAGTGCACAGCAACATATATGCAGATGCTGATGGGGATGGCTGGGGCACAAAGGTGCTTCAGTGGGGGGCTGCCTTCTGGCTAGCCTTGCACTGAAGTACCCTCATGCCCCAGCCAAGCCCTCTGCAGCACGTTGAATCAGGTTGGAGCAAACCCAGGCTGGCAGGATGTGCCCTTGCCAGAGCTGCTCTGACCCAGCTCAGTGTGCTATGTTCCTGGGTGCTCATGTAGATGTGGTGCCTGGGAGTAATAGAATCTGGCGTGAACTGTGCTGGAGTTTATTGCTCCATGCTAATGCTAATAGCATGTGTAGATGCACCCTGTATACATTTAATAATTTAAATTTGCTCATGTAGCTAAGTAGCTCTTTCCAACTTCATTTAACCAGATATTAAATTAATCACACTGTACTAGCCCCACAGACTCCTACCCTGTTTGAATATCCTTTGTTAACTGAAATCCATGTGTGGCATCTTCAAAACATCTTGTTGCTTAGGACAAAACCATACCATGCAGCACGCTGCTCTCTTCACAGCTGTATCAACTGAAGAGACACATTATGGTAATTACCGCAGCATGGTTGAGCAGCAGATGTGTAATTCAAGTGCTTCCCACTTCTGCAATGATCTGTAGACAGACAGGTTCCTTAGTTTAATCCACACTTTGCCACAGAATACACCTTAGAGCTGAGATCCACACCGGAGACTATAAAACTTGAACCATAACCTCCTCCGCAGTAGCTGGTTTCCCTCTTCTGCTGAGCCATGGCAATTTATTAACATTCACTAAAGATGCGCAACTAGTCCCTGAAGTACTGACTTCTAAATATGCAGCAGGCACCCTACATTTTAAATTAGTAACTTATAATGTGCATCTGTTTTTTAAATATTAAATTAAATGCACTTTGATCACTCCCATGGAAAAAAATGCATTTTACAAGCAGATTAATGAGAGGGTCTCTTGGGGGGTTGGCTTTTTTTGGACATTTATAGGATGAATCACAACAAAAAGACAAGAAGTAGTTACTACTCTTCCTTTAATGATGTCCTTCATTTTCCTTCTTTGACAAATTTTGCTAAATGAACATCTATTTCTCAAGTGAACATCAACTTTGTTGATAGCTCCATCTAAAATTGTGAAGAATAACATCCCACATTTTATGCCATGCCTTGCAGGAGACAGCTATGTAAGGATAAGGAGGACCAAGAAGATTGCCTGTCATAATTGCTCTCTCTGAATCTTAGGCCTGACTGGACCTGCTTTCTCCTCATGCAACCTAGAATGGCTGCAGCCCGTCACAGTGTTGCCTCTATGGATTTCATGGTCTTGCTCAACCATATAAAACTATTTCTGTCATAGGGCTAAACTCATCCTCAGATACACTTCTTGTCTTATCATATACTTATTACTTGTTGAAGTCAAGAGGCTTAACTATAGACCAGAGGGCCACATGTTAACTCTAAATAGGTCTCTATCACTCATGGCAATGGTTGAATGTACTTTTAGTCCCGTAAACTCAGAAATATTTGGACATCGCTAGCCCTAGCATATGAAACAATTCACCATCAAGGCTCACAAATAAATCATTCACGGCACGTTGTACAAGCACGTTTCACTGCTTACACAGTTGGTGCAAGGATTTCATGGAAAGTAAACAATAGGATTTGAAGGATTACTCCTCATTTACCAAACCATCTAAGTCATTTTTCAACCTGTTGAGTATGGTATGTTGCCCTCCAAAGTCTTACAGCTTTCACTGTAAAGCAACAGAAGAACTGTAGGTGATTTGTAGCTATAAAACACTATCAATCAACTTCACAGAAAGTGTGCCTGTGTGCATATAAAATCTCTATTGCTGCTCTTAGAAGCCCTCATCCTCTCCTACTCAATTTTTGCTTTCTTAAAATAGATTATGGTAGTAGGTTTTTCCTGTACTGCTTCAGTGCATTTTCTCTTGCCTACATTTGAATGGGTCTTTCCTTCTCAACTGTATTTGCATGCTTTATCTCCTCCCCTTCAAGACTATCTTGACAAAGAAAAGGACAAGAAATTTACCTGTTTCAAACATCAAAGTTCAAATATTCCCCTTACCCCAAGTTTGCCTTATAAGAGGTATGTGGAGCCATACTTGGCTTTGCCAAGACCTGCAAAGATCTTGGGATACTCACATGGAGAAGATGGCCCAGTACATAGCTGCTTTGGCTTTTCCGTCCCTGTAGCAACATGGCAAGGGATGGGCAAGATACTTGGTCATACAATTTGCTGCTTGGATACTGTTGACAAAAAAGTGAATCTAAATGAGACATGTTCATAAGCCACATATTGATGCTTGCTAAATTAAGAGACGGGGGGGAGGGTCTATAATGGGACATACAGTAACTATCTTACTCGGCAATACTAACAGATACTCTGTGGGTGCATCTATACATTTACTTTACTACAGAGCTGACTAATTAGCTCCCCAGTAAAGCATCACCATCTACACATGCACCCATATTAGGGTGCGGTAAATTAACTAACTCCGCTGTAGGATAGTACTTTCCAGGACAAGTACTATCCTACAGCAAAGTAATTACATGAACAAAAATACACATGTAGATGGTGACCAAGGCTGACAGGGGTACAATGTGCTACAGCATGGGGGCTACCTGCCAGCTAGCCCCACACTGTAGTACCCTTGTGCCCCAGCCAGCCCCTCTGCACCACCATGAGCCTCCTAGGACCCCCACCAGCTGGGGCTGCTCTGCCCAGGCTCAACATGCTGTAGTCCCAGGTGCATGTGTAAAAACACTGTGCCCAAGAGTAATAAAACTCCAGTGTGAACTGTGCCAGAGTTTATGGCTACATGCTAAATACACGTGTAGACGCACCCTGTTAGTAATACTCTGCCCCCAACAGATTCCAAAGAAAAATTCAGTTGATGTCTTTTTTATATACTAAAACACACTATCATATTCCATACCAAATCAAGGTAGCTTTGCATGTTTGTCCATTTATTACTGTTGATCACAGACATAAGGTCAAATTCTACTTTCAGCTATATCAGTTTAATGCCATCAATTCACCCCATTTCGGTACTGAAAAACATGGATTCGTTTCCACAAAGTGGTCTAGCAGGGCTATGGAAATGAGAAGCAATATTTTGCATCTAGATTTAATAGTATTTTATGATCTGGAAGCATAGTTAGAATTTACTGGATTGGATCTCAGAATGCTATGGCAAATGGTCACAAATGCTTATGAAATAAACAGACAGTCTTCTGAGTGGAGATCACCTGTCCCAAGATGCGTCTCCATACAGCTGATCCACTTCATTGGCATCTACAGACATCACCCAGGCCCATCTTCAAATGTGCTCTGGGAATGTCCCCGCAAATGAATTCCCATAGTGCACAATAAGCAAGCAGATGTCTTCCTAGTTAAGGCATCATAAACTAATTACCTTTGGTCACAGCAATGTTTTGGGGCACTTGCAGTGTGACAAAGGGCGAGTATATCTGTTTGCTCATTTGTGCCACGTTTGTTTGCACCCTAATTCGCACATTACAGACCAGCCCATCTCCACCACTCTGAAGGTTAGATTTTGTATTTATGTGGCTATATAGTCAATGGGATTACTCTAGATTGGTTTCAACATAAAGGAGCTTAGAATCTGACCCTTAACAGGCCAACACTGTGCTTTTTACTATGGTAATAGTACATTCCCCTGGTTATGCTGCTGCAAATCCAATCAAAACTAACAAAGTCAAAGTAGCTCTCCCGGAGCCACACCAACGTAACAGTAGAATTTGATACTGAACATTTATTTTCTTGTCTTTCTATACAGGCAGTAGCAAATCTGTGTGCTAAACATTATTCTACATTTCTCCATTAGACGAGGATTGAAGTAGAAATGTAATGAAAAGGGGACTGGGCAGAGATCAAAGGAGTTCACACAACTAGGGAATACAGGAACAGGCAAAAGTTCTATAACGTGTGTTAAGCAAGGATTAGTAATCTAAAACATCTTTATGGGCAAGATTCTTTTCTCATTTATTTCACGGGAAATGTAGTACAAGTCCATTGACTTCACCGGTGTAACTGAGAGCAAGATCTGCCCCTATAAGTCTTTAAAGGAGGGCAGCAGTCTTAAGATAGTAGTATCCCATATCTTGAATTAGTAATGACTCTGCAGTCCGTCTCTCAAGAAAGCATGACCTCTTAAGTTATTACCTATAAGAGTCCAGCCTCAGACAGTATCAGTGTCTGTGGGACTCCGCTTTCATTACCCATGCAGGGACCAGCTCTCACTGTGTTGAGCTTGCTAATGTTATGTATTAGCCTGCTTTATAGTTTTGTGTCAAATGCCTTCTGAAATCTAAGTAGATTATATTCATTCCTCCCTTTGCTCTGTCTATGTTCCTTGTGATCTCATCCCTTATTAATATCTTTAGGTCTCGCCTACCACTGAGGTCAAATTAGTCCATAATTTCTTAGCTCCGCCCTAGAACTATAAGGAGAGGATTCTATTTGCTCAAGCGACTCCTTCAGCAACTGCACTTCTTCCAGATAGCTCTTAGCAAAACTCCTTATTTGCTTCATATTCTTTTCTGCACTTTTCTAGAAGATGTCACCTCTGCAGCAAAAACTGTTAGTATTTCCTTAGCAATTTGCACCAGTCTTACTGTAATGCAATTGCCAATGTTATTAAGTTTAGACTGTTCTTTCTGCATCTCCAGCAACACTTTCCTTTTCTTCCTACAGTGAGAGCAACTACATTTTTCAAATATCTCCTTTTTGCTAGTGAAGTTTCTGACAATGCCTATATAACATCCTTCAATTTTTCCACTTTACGCATGTGAAAAATTATCAAAGGGGAGCAGGAAGCACAGGAAATTGGTCATATGTTATTAAACCCCCCCCCCCACTGTCTATCCTTAGAAGTCAGTGCTTATTTATTCTGCCATAACTAAGGACAGAATCTCATATCTGGTCTCCTTGGTTTTCCACTGCACCTTAACCTATCTGGTCATTAGGACAAAGTTCTTTATCAGAGGCAGTGTGCTTCCAAGCATATTTAACACATATTGAAGAATTAATCTGCAATAATACAGTGAATAATAATAATTCACTTTTTCTGTGGTATGGTGGCAGAGCAGTTAAAGCATTTCACAAAAACAAAAATGGACTTAAAAGCAAAATACCAACATTGCTTTTGTTCAGGTTGTGCAGAGCCCTCTTTGCCACTTCTAACTTTCCCCAATCTGTTTTTATATTTGACCAGTGTTGTTTGATATTATTTTCATTTCCATTTGGGATCTGAATCCAAGAGGTTTACAGCATGCCAATGAGTGCTGTAGGCATATCAGCAAAAGATAAAGGCATAGCACACACCTGAGCTTTATGGCGGGCCACTTATTCCATGTCACAAACTTGCAGCAACTGGCATAGCTTCAAAAGACATGTGTTTGATAGACTTCCATTTTTACCAGCACTTATGCAACATGCCACAAAAAATGTCCTAACCATGATTTTCTCCCTCACATCTATTTGTGACTATATGCAACTTGACTATAGTCGCTGCAAAATGCTACCCTGCTGATTACAGTAATGAGTATTTAGACAGTAAATGGTAGCATTAAGGAAGGCATCTGATTTTTTTCCTGACATTATATACTGATAACCTCTTTGAACAGGTAGTATGTCCTTAATTATTAATCATCATTAATTATTTATAAGCCCTTCCATACAAGGTCCATTCCTGCAAAGGCTTTAGAATGCTCAAGTCTGATGACGATGCTTCCTTGCTGGAACTGACATTAGTGGGATGATTCAATTGTTTCAAGTCAAACACTGGCCAAGTCTTTACAGGACTAAGGTCAAGAACTGCTGGCTCTCTTCCCTATTCCCACCCTTCGCCCACCCAACAAGAAAATATATTTACATAACTGTTGTGCATTATTTTGAAAATAATTCATGCCCACAGACAGAGTGGCTCTATGAAACCACCATTTTCAAAACTGCTCAATAAAAATTCAGTTGTTTGGAAAATATAATCCAACTGGTAATCAGTAGTTTTACCAATTATGTTGGTAAAGTAACATTTGGAAGGGCTTCCAACTTGGGGAAAAGTCTATAGGCTTTATGCCATACTGTGGACATACCTGAGACAAAGGCACAGCCAGTTCACATATAAATAACCCCTTGATACTAAGAAGAGTTGTGGTAAACCCTGTTGAAGTCAATGGTTTTAACAGCCAAAATTTCTTTCAAGCTGAACATAAAAAGGCTATGAAGTTTTTTTAACTGCCCAGGTAGCTGAAAACACAGCACAACCCAAAACTTAACACATGCAAGCCTTAAGTAGAAGCTGAAACATGTCTCCCAAAGAGGACCAATAGAGGAAACATATGGCATTATTCCATACTTCTGCATTTTCTTTATTAGCCAAACTATGTTTATCTGGGTATCTGTGAAGGAAGCACTAGAAGAAAATCAGGAAAGCTGAGAAAAAGATAGCAAAGAATTTTCCATCAGTTTTAGAAAATAGATGTTTAAAAAGTCCCTAAATATATTAATGTAGACCAAATAAGATTCATAATGAATAGGAAGTTGACTTACAATATTCATAGACTATTAACTAGTTCTACATGAAAAAAGTAGATCTAATGAAAACCACCTATCATCGTTACTGGGTGCTGGAAACACTTTTGATCAAGTCAAATGGCAGTTGGAAAAAAACAAAAAAAAAAACCCCAAACACCACCCTGTAGATACTTGCAGACTAGGACCAACATTTCATAGCTGGGTAGCAGCTCTTTAATACATATGCAGTCATGAGAGTAAAAATGGATGTTTGTCAGAACATTCTCCCCCCTTAAGTACATATCAAGGATGCCTACGGTCACCTCTCCTTTTTGCTGTGGTAATGGAAACATTTGCCCCATCTGTGGTGTATTGTGCATTACCATTATGCATAGCACTGTTTCTTTAAAATGCTGGTATGTTGTGTGCCTCTTTTGGCAGAAAGTTTGCTTTCAGTTTAGGTTCCTGTTAGAACGATAAAGTTACCAGACATGTAAACTTTGTGGTCCCCTCTCTCCTGGACTAGATTAGTCTGCTCAACACTATGGAGCCACAACATACAACACAATCAGTCAGAAATAATCCAAGTGTACAGTGAATGAATGTGTGGCAAGAGGAACATTACATTACCATTATATGCAGATGAAGTTATATTATTACTAAACCGATTAACACAGTGTCTGAATGATAAAAGGAAATAAATGGTGGCAAGGTTTCAGGATTTCAAATTAACTATGAAAAAAAAAAATCATAACTCCTAAACCAGATAGCTGTAAACATAAATGGGTAACTACTTCATTAAAGTACTTGGGGGTGAATATTATTAAAAAGTGGCAGGACTCATATAGTTCTAATTATGTTCCTTGGAATGAAAGAACCAAAAGAGCCTTAGAAAATTGGCCAAATAAGAAATTTCATGGTTAGATAGAATTGCAACAGTTAAAATGGCAATTTTGGTACCATTTAATTTGCTATTCAAAACTATTATATTGCCATCAAATCTCTTAGTTGAATGGAGAAACCCAGGTGAGTAGAAACCTAGAATAAAAAAACTCCATAATGAAAAGACCTCTTTAAAAGAGGGGTGGGGACTGATGTTTCCAAACATTACATATTAGTATCAAGCCAGTCAACTTAGAAAATTGGTGTATTGGATAATAATTCACAGTAAGTGAAGCTGTGGTAAAGACAGATCAAACACAGTGTCCAACAACCAAACAATATATGACTAGGGCTAAGGAAATTTTCCAGGCCAAATTCAATATATAAATTACCCCTTTATGAAAACAATGAAAATCTAGGATCACAAATAAGAAATTAAGCCCATACCCATCACCTGTGGCACAGATGCATAATAATATTTACTTTAATCCTAATGATTTATTACATATCTTAGGAATCTGGCAAGGTATTAGGATCACACATTTTGGGCAAATATCAAAGAAAATATACTTGGCTCTTTTGAAGAAATACAGCATACCACAGGAGATATTAAAATCCCAATTTTACAATACCTGCTCTTGAGACACTTTTCAACACATCCTCCAAGAAAGGTAAACCTGAATGAAAGCAGTATGACAGAATGAAAGACGACACTGGTCACACCTACAAAACACAGCCCTATTGGCAATTCTTAACAGCTATACAGAAGGAAAAAAAAAAGCACTGTAATGACCAAGTGGGCAAGTGACATTGGATCAGAAAATAGTCTCCCATTCTTTGGTACTATCTGGAACAATGGTTCTAACATGTCCATCTTCACAATAATAAAAGCAATTAAATCCTATATCCATAGCATCTCATTGTAGCAGGACAGGCCCCAAGGGCAATGGTGATGCCCCCTAGTGACCACATTCATCCTGCCCTGCTCACCCACTCTGCTGCCTTGCCTGCCATACCTTGATGGTAAAACAAAGTAGGGAGGCTGCCCTCAGAGGCCAATGAGCTCCAGGTGCTCCTTCTAGTTCTACTTCTTCTTAGGCTCAACTGACCTGCTTGATGCAGGGTTGTGACCCCTGCCAGTTTCAGTGTCTCCTTAGGAGGCTCTGATCCCTCTAGACACTGGCTCTCCATATGGGGATCAGACCCTTCTGGCCCCAACTGCCTTAAGGGCTAAAATTATGACTTCCAGTCACCCCCACAGCCATGGTATTTCTCTGTCCAACTGAGCACTGCAACATATAGCCCTGCTCTCTCATGGTCCAAGCTGTCTGTCCCTATGCTGTGGTCCACCAGATCCCTGATCCTGGCTGAACCACTCTATTATTCTCGCTCTTTAACTGGGCCCCTGTCCCTGAGTTTCTCACTCTATGGGCCAGTCCAGATGAGTGCGCACTTGCCTCTTTCAGCATCTAAACCCCTCTGAGACACTGCAAGACATGTGTGGGAACAAAAAAAACAAAAACAAAAAAAAACCCATTCCCTGTGCTGCATATTTGCAGAATGGGGGCAAAATTAGACCCCTGGACATATGGTAAAAAAGAAAAACAAGACAAACCACCAAAAAACTGCTGCAAAACAGCAAGGCAAGACGCAGTCCCAGATTGCCCTGAGGCAGCTGGATGCTCAGGTTCTCCACAGAGATGCTCTGGTAACCAGCAAGAGTGTCTCCATGCCTGGCCCTTGCCTCGTGCTGAAGCACACTGCCTGCCCACGCAGGGCAAGCAGAGTGCCAGCTGCAGGGACCTGGACCCAGGCTCCATGTGGGGTAAGCAGGGGAGGGGGTTGGAAGAGGGGGGAAGGGACCATGAGGGGTCCCCCACCCAGCTCCAGCACCCCTAGCCCCCTGATGACTGCCCCACCCATCCCCATCCCCCGCTCGCTCCCCCACTTGGTCCCCGCCCCCACTCCCTGCCCCACCCACCCCCACCATCCCAGCACTCAAAAAAAACCCAAAACAAAACAAAAAACAAAAACAAAACCAGCATTCACTGGCCGTAGCAGCAGCTGTTGGGGCTGCTGGGGCCTCATGGCAGAGCCCCTGCCCTGCACAGCTGCCGCTATCAGGTCATATGGGTGCTGCATGGCTGAGCAGGGTGCCAAGCAGCACTACAAGCTGCCTGGGAGCTCAGGGTAGCTCCAGCTTTCACCCAGAGCTGCTCAGCCCCAGCATCCCTGTGCTCTGAAACAGTGCATGCTCCTCTCTAGGTAATCTATTCCTCAGTGAGAATGTTCTTCCTATTGTCTAATCTAAATTTCTCATTGCAGTTCAAGATAGTTATTTCTTGGCTCATGCCCTGCGGCCAAAGAGAATAGTTTGTCACCATCCCTTTTGTAACCATTTTTCAGGACTCTTACGAAATCCCCCTCCAATCTTCATCTCTCCAAACTAAGTAATCCCAAATTCCCTATTTTTTCTCTGAGTCACATTTTTAAGACCTCCAATCATTTTGCTTTCTGTTGGATTCTTTCTAGTTTATCCACCTCTTTCTTGAAGTGCAGTGCCCTAAACTTGATACAATACTCCAGGTAAGACTTGTCAGTTCTAAATAGAGTGGAAGAAATCACTTGCCTGACAAAAAGTGCATCTGTTAATACAATACCTTTTTATTATAATACAACCTACAGACATTTTTTGCAACAATTGCACACTGTTGACTTGCATTGAATCTATAGGTCACTATAATGCCAGGTCATTTTTTGTAGTGCTGCAGCCTAGTCAATCGCTACCCAAACTAAACACATGCATTTGATTACTGCAAAGTACAGGACTTTACACTTGTCTGTATTAAATTTCATTCAGTTTATTATGGACCATATATCCAGTTTATCAAGGTCATTCTGAATCCTAATCCTAACCTCTGAAACAACTGGAACTTGCCCATCTTGATGTCATCTATGAAATTTAATCGTTTATTCAATCCTATCCTCAAATTTTAGTCAAAAGAAGGGCTCTCTCACTCTCTCTGGATTTATTCTGAATTATAAATCACTTAACATTTATTTACTTGACGAAACCTTGGAGAAAACCTCTCTTTTTCCCTGGGGAAAAGAATATACATATATACACAAAGATGTAGTTTTTTTTCAAGAGGAAAGTGCATAACTAACACCTCAGATAAGGTACTGCTCTTCCCTTTCCAAAACCTAAGTGACAAGGCATTGCAAAGAAAGGTTGCACAGATATTTATCTCTGGGTGTTGACCGGGGCATGGAATAGTTCTGAAAAGATACAAACACCTGAACAATAGCTCTGCAGCAGCTGGTTTGCACCATGGGCTGCAGAATGGGAATTGGTAGCATTACTGTGTACCTTCCATCTCTCCCTGTAATCTCTCTGCTAAAAATATATAGCATCACAGTACTAGGGTCAGTTCATGCACCTCTGGGTCCTCTGCAAACCACTCTCTTGGAACCTGTTCTGTCAAACCAGTTTTCACCCAACACCTGCCCCTTCTTTCAAGCAGAGCCAAGGACTACAGAAAAGAAGTGACCATGGCAAGAAACAAGGTGATCTTTCCCCTATATTCTCCCATGCAAGAAGCACAAGATCTGTATACAGATATGAAGCCACCTCATATTTTAGCCAGCCCTCCTTCTCCTGAACAGCAGCCATGCTAACCAATAATCCTAAGAATTTTTGTAAGAATTTTAATTAAATCCAGTTATATGCATTTCTCCCAAGGCAGAGGGACAAGTATTAACTTGTGATAAACAACTGCACACAGGTATTAGCAAGAAATACGGAAGCAACTACAGCTTTAGCCTCTAAGTTTCAATATCCTAAAGAGCTGCTGCCTACCAACAAGATAAAAACTCCTCCTTTTTTCTCTCCAGGAAAACAACATACTATCTTCTCCTTGCTGTATTTGTAGGCAAGGATGTTTTGATCTGCTATATTGCTTGCTATGCTGATAGGTAGGTATTAATACATAGGAATGTGAAGCCAGAGGCCCTAAATTCTGCCACCACGTGGTTAAAGTTGGAGTGTTTAAACAATTCTTTTAAAAGGAAAGAGCGAAGTCAGCTGCAAAGTGATTGTAATGGTAATTTTCCTTAAAGCGGGTCCATGAAAGATTTTTAAAAAGGCCTGGAGGAGAAGAATTTATTCCATATTTTACAGCTGAAGGGGCTTGTGAATGATGGACATCATTACCAAACAAACAACCTTTTATAGGCTATAAACAGTAGCCTAGTGTGATCAGTGTCAGTCTTACATTATCTGGGGCCCAGTCTACAAATATTATTTTGTACCACTAACTATTTTACTCATAGACATGATCTATACTTGTATAAAGGTGGAGTTGTACTAGTATAACTTATTCTCACATGAAAAAGGTTAGAGCTAAAGCAATATAATTGAAGTGATGCAAAACTTTACATCACAAAGCAATTAAAAAAGCCCCAAACAAACCCTGCACTTGGACTTACAGCAAGTGGAATGAAGAACCCAAGTTTTGTGGTACTTAATTTGAATCACCGAGGAATTACATTGTGGAAGATGAAGAGTCCCTGGTCCAAGTAGATAGATTTTTAGCTGTGTGATAGATGTACAGATAAAGCACAAAAACAGCCTCTCAAGCTTTCATACAAAAGAGGACAAAAACATTCCTAGGAAGAACATTTGGTCATGAGACAACAGATTAATATCTTCTACCTTATTGTAGGGTCTATACTCCATTTCCTATACCAGGAAATACACCCACCAACTTCAGAGCTATACAAAAAACAATCATTGAGAGATTTAGCCCCCGAGACCCACAGACGAGAATAATGTGATTTGTGATTCATTCTCAGGATAAAAGTGTTCTGGGTCTGCTGTCCTTGCACAATTTTTTTTCTCCTTTGTCTATATTATGTAGAACCTGAGACAGGATAGCAAGGGCTGGCTTCTATTATTATAGTAAGGTGATGACTTAAGGTAGTGCTAGGCACTGTAGCAGCATATTAAAAATCAAAAAATTGAAATATTATTATTAACAAGATACTGTGGGCAGGTCTACACATGCACTTTAATGTACAGTAGACTGGGGTGACATGTACGGGGTGCGCACGGGTGCACATGCACCCCCTGCGTGTGGCAGTCCACCCCTGCAAAAAGGTGCTGCTGCCCATGATCGCCCCTGGCCACTCACTACTCCCTCCCTTCTCCCCCAGACAGTGCCAACGGCATTTGCAGGAGCTCCCTGCTCACCACCATTGGGATCCCGCCAGCATAGCTATGCCCCCCACAGCCACCGGAGGCACACGCCGTTCGTGCAGTAGACTATTTATAAGATTCCTTATACCTGTTGCTGGACCAGGGAAGGTGCAGGGCTTCCCTATCCCTGGGTCAGGCACAGACAGCAGGGGCAGCAAGTCCTTCCTTCTTGCATCCAGAAGCACTGCCTGCCAGAAAGCGTAGGAGAAGACAGGAGTACTGAAGGAGGAAAGAGGGGTGCCGAGTGGTGGTAGGGGGAGTCTACCTGCTTTGGGGACTCCAAAAAGTCCACAGTAGCAGCTGCTGCCATGGCTTACCCTACCTGTGGAGGTGAAGGAAAGGAGCACTCGTAGCATCTCCCACATGCCCCTTTTCAAATGGTTGGATCCACCCATGCTCATCTTCTACTGTTTTTGTTTACCAAAAGCATATCTGACCCTTTTACAGCCTGTTTATTCTGCACCAGCAACATGTGTTAAAATGGACACTGCTAAGCATGCTCTGCCCAGAGCCAGAAGTTTATCTGCTAAGGCTGCCCTACGTTCATCATTTCCCATTGGATATCCAGTAAATAAAGTTTTCAAGGCTGGGGCATTGTAAGAGTGTTGAGAAGACAAGGAAAATACTTTTACATATAATTAACTTGGCAGCATCTCTAAATAGCTAGTATATTTTTACTACTACTACTACCACACGCATGCACACAAGTGTACCCAGCTGAACCTCACTGCTATAAAACCCAATTCTTACTTCCACGGATGCTTCTTTACATGACTTGAACACAGTAAAACACTTGAACACAGATGTAAATCATAATAAAGCTTATGTCTACATCAGTGAGAGACAAACATGCTACAAATTAAAGTCCAAAGTACAAGATAAGTGATACTCAAGTAAGCAGCCACCACTATCACCCAGTGCCATAAAATCCCATTACCATTTGGATGTACAATGCAATTCAGTGGCACCCTGCAGCTCTTACAGTATGAAAACTTAAAGCACCAGCCCCTGACTTTCACTGTAATTCCAAATGCCAGTGCTCCCTTTAACTTGGCATCTAGAACTTACATGCCAAAAATACCAGCTGCCTGTGCTACTTCAGACATTCATGCTCTATATCAAGACTATGGTGCAAAAGGCTCTCACCAGGAGAACTGGTGGCAAAATTTCATGTGGGCTGTAAGTAGGTAGTCTTCCCTGCATCATATCCCCATTAGTTTTTTGGGGGCCAAATTCACCATCAATGCAAATTTCAATAGACCATGTTCCCAGGACAACCTTGGTCCTTCATATTACTGCCTTGGTGTCCTTAGGACAGGTTCTGGGAAACTTGATTTGTCCCAGAAAAAAAATTCAAGGGCACATTATATCTACCAAGCATTTGTTCAAGACCTATTGCTACACTGAGCAGAGATTTCTGTACTTACCAGGAACAAACAGCTCACAGGAATGAGAGTTTACTACTCTCAGTCACTACTCACTACAATCTGAACAGGAAAATACTACTGAAGCAGTCCTTTCACTCCAAGTGAATTTTAAATAACTCTTCAGTGTTTAATATTAAATTCATTCTCAAGTTCTTAGGGGTGAACCAACCCCCATCAACTCCCTTCTTAGAAATACATTTGAGGATGCTGAGCCTGAGGCTGGCACCAGCAGCACCACCACTCTAGTTGAAGGGCTCTTTCACAAAAATATTTTGCAACTCTGAAAACGTCCACTAGAAGAGCCCACAGCTTCTATGGGGACCAAAACCCTAACATGCCACATTCCCGTCACCCTGGGGCTAGATTTGGACTTAGGCATCTCAAAGGTGGTGAGATCATGAATTGAAGTCATGGCCTTCTGCTTTACCATGCCCACGCAGTGGCTTTTCAGCCATATTTTTCCCCTTCTGTTCTCAGCATCTTAGTGGCTCTCATTTACATATCAGGGCTAGGGACAGAAGTTACACATAAACCAGTTTAAGCAAGCTGATTTAAACCTGTAACAGAATGTAAGTTCAGTGCACATAAATCAGTTTCAAAATGGCTGAAACTGATTTAAGATAAATCTGGTTGAACATAGTAACAGACTTAACTGATTTGGGTCAAACTGCTTTATGAAACTTCTGTCCCAGACTCCTTCCTCGTTCAAGCCAAATCACAGTTTCTCAGAATTTCAGCATGCTTTCCAGCCCTGGGCTGGGCTAGGTGGTCTGCTCCAGCAGAATATGGTTGCGGGGAAGGAGGGAGAGGTAGAGGAGAGGCAGGGATTGTGCACCCCCCCACCGGAAAACCCTGGCTGGGGTCTGGGGATGGGGGGAGGGGAAGAAGGGGGAGGCTAAACACCCATTCCCCCACTCAAAATCACTGCTGGCTGCAGCTGTGGGCTACAAATCCCATAGGCATCTGGAAGCAGCTCCTGCCTGTGCTTGGAATTGGAAAGAGTCTTGCTGTTGTGAGTCTGGACTGCAAGTGCCAGAGACCTCATGGATACCAGGAAGAGGAAGTGAACACAGCCTATGCTAGAGCCATGCTCTAGCACCCCTGGCTTCTGGCCTGAGCCACTGCAGGCACATGGCTGCATTTCTTAAATCAAAAGTAAATGCATGTCCAGTTGTTTCTCAGTTTAATTTCTGCATCTTAGACTAACTTGCCTAGACTGAATCGATTCAGCCTCAGGCTTTCTGAGTACTGTGTTCAGTTTTGGGGCTCCCACTAGAGAGGATGTGGACATATTAGAAGGAGTCCAGCAGAGGTCAACAAAAATGGTGTGGGGGCTGGGGGACATGACTTCTGAGGACAGGCTGAGGAAATTGGGCTCATTTAGTCTAAAGAAGAGAAAAAAGACAGAGGGAATTTAATAGCAACCTTCAACTACCTGAAGGGGGATTCAAGAGAGGATGGAGCTAGACTGTTCTCAGTGGTGGCAAATAACAGAAAAAGGAGCAATGGTCTCAAGTTGCAGCATGGGAAGTTTAGGTTAGCTATTAGGAAGGATTTTCTCACTAGAAGGGCAGTAAAACACTGGAACAGATTACTCAGAGAGGTGGTGGAATCTCCATCCTTGGAGGTTTTTAAGACCTGGCTAGACAAAGCCCTGGCTGGGATGATCTAGTGGGGGGGGTGGTCCTGCTTTGAAGGTTCCAACCCTCCTTTTCTAGGATTCAATGGCTGTCTGTGCCTAGCCCTAGCAAATGGTGGAAGATAAACTATTTATACCCATTTAGGGCCTGATCTTGTACAAATGAAAGTGCACAGTGTGGTCTGCGGCCCTTAGAAGCATAATGAACAAGACCAGAGGTGCTGACACACCACTGGGTTAGTCCAATTTACATAGATATAATGCCACTTAAATAAGGGATTTATACAAGCATAAAAATGAAATAGTGCCATGTCATTTGATCCTGCATACATGTGAGTGCTTCTGAGTTACCGTAAAGTTACTTCTGTTAAGTAGCAACAATCAAGGCTAAGACCCACCACACAACCAAGAAACTCATGAGCATGATAGTTGTGTTTAAGCTTGTATCCCCCAATATGTTGCTATTTTCAACCCATGTTCAGCTATTTTTTAAACCTATGTATTTGTGATGAAGAGAAATGGTCTGCAGGGACCTCGATACTGTCTTCCAATCCATACTTGATCCCAAACAGTTCATACATACATGAAGGCAAAACAGAGTGAAATACAAGGCAGGAAGTAGAGAGATGCCTGATCACGTGTCAGTGAAAATGAGAACAACAAGAATTAGGTCATGTTTAAGAATCTTTAATCTTCACCAGTGGCAAAATGGTTCAGGCCTTTTAATCTGGAGCAGACAGTGGGTGCATCTACATATACATTAAAGCACCTTTTCTAATGTGCATTAAAAATTTAGAGCCACTCTAAAGTGCTGCCATGTCTCATGCATCTGCATCCCTGCACTTAAAAATGGCATTGGGGGCACTTGAGCTGAAGCTCATCCTATGAGATTCAGTTCAAGTGCCCCTGCCAACATTTTTAAGCCTGGGGACACTGGTACACAAGACTCAGGAGGTTGCTGAAGCATGGCAGTTGCCACACTCAAGCAGGCTTGATTAATCAAATCTGCTCCAATGGGCTAGAATTCCAGCACATCAGAGCAGCCTCCGTGCTCGTGTGTAGGCACCCTCCAGTATGAGGTATTAAGTTAATGTTCATTAGGCAGCACTAATGTGCAGCAATACATTTGCGTGCTTTTCTAGTGATGCTTAACGTGCAGATTATTTTACTGAGCATTAGTGGAATATTCTGGGGGAGGCGGGGTGTAGATGAAACAGGGGCCCTAAATTGAAGTGGTGAGTTTTAAAAAACACTACTTCAACTTAGAGTTGAAGTATGTCATGCACATACCCCACTGATTTACCTGTCTCTCCAACAGGGAAGGGAGGGCGAGCTGCTGGCAGGTGGAGCAGTGCCTGCTGGGTTGCGGTGGGGTGCTTCCCTCCATGGCAGCAGCAGTCCTACTCCCCCAGGCAGCACCTGACCGCAGGCACCTAGCTTGGGTGGTCCTGGGGGGCACTGCAGCCACAGAGGGAAGCACTTGGCCCTTGTGCAGCTCAGGCAGGCAGGCTCCAAAGGGGGGTGGGGTGGAAATCAGGCTTGTCACTTTTCTTGGGTGGAGCTTGCTTTCCTGGGCTGCTTCCAGGCTGCCTGCAGGGCTTCCTGCAGAGTTGTGGAGCAAAGCACCGGGCTTTGTGTAGCTCCACATCTGTAAGGGGAGAAAACTAAAACTCCTTGAAGGACTTTTAGTTTGCTGTGCCCCAAGTCATTTAAGGCACATTGTACTGCCGAATTTCCTACAGCAGCTGGAATTAATGCATAAGATGCGCCCAACACATGCAAACGCTGACACCATTACAGCCTTGCAAAAACATTTAGCCTGTTTTAAAGTCTCGTGCACACATGCCTCTCGTTTTGGCTACACATGGCCGTGGATTTTTATGTGATGCTTTAATGCACAGTAAAACAGTGTACTGCATATTGAAGTGTTCGTGTAGATGTGCCCACTGACATCAGTGAAAGACCCAACAGGCACTGAGAATTGACCTCTTATTAACCAAATTCTCCTCTGTTATGGTGTCTGCAGCAACTAATGCTTTCAACTGAGTTGTTCTGTACCTGCCACTGACCTAGAGCAGAAATTGGCCCACCACCTTCACTGAACTTAGGAGGAAGACCTTTTTTATACCAATCTAGCTGTTTCAACTTCAGAGAGCCTACAGTGTTGGAGTCAAAATAATTTAAAAAGATACATTTGGCTAATGTTGCTTACAATTTCCTGCACAATCGCTCTTGCATTCATTTTCTGTTTCGCTTCCCTTTCCTTGGGCTTCCTCATCCAAGTGCCCTTTTGGGGCACGCCTATACTACCTCTAAATACATTAATGCTGGAACCCTCCATCCCCCCCCCCCCAAAAACAACAAAAACAAAAACCAAATGTAGAAAGGTGGTACTCAACCTCGTTTTAGACCCAAAGTCCGTCTCCATAACTTTTGTAAATTGGACAGCACTCCATTTCAAACATTAAATAATTTATTAGTGTTTAGCTCCTTGCAGGGGGAGTTGGACCGTGGGAACGGAGGAACAGTCAGACAGGGACTGAGCATGAGCTTGCACATATAGGCTTAATTCCCTCACACCTTGCAACACCCTTCAGCGCATCCTGCAGCACCCCTGGCTGCCCAGGCACCCTGGTTGAGAGACACCAATCTCAATACTACCTGGAACATGTATCACTCAATTTCAGGGAAGCTTAGTGATGCATAGCTCTTACTGCTGTATGGGTGGTTAGACAGGGTTTTTCAGCATTTAGTGCATACATAGAGAAGCAAGTGGGTTTGCACTTGCTCTGTGCTCTCCTGCACAGGTGGAGACTGTATAGGTATGCACTTCAAGACCTCAGCAGTTTTGCTTTAGCTCACTCCAGCTCAGCACCATTATTTGTGTGGTGTTAATGCAATGCACATTCGCCCAGGTTTCAATTCTTTGTCCTTTAGTGGCATAACAGGGTTCCTTCTATAACAGTTTTACTTACAAGTAGAAGCACAGGAACCCCTAGAATCACATTTCTTTGTAACGCCTCTGAATAAAAGCCATTTTAAAACACCTGAATAAAGTTTAAAGTTTCTATACATCTCTTTCTGAGGAGAGAAATAAATATATACCATTCTGCAAGATTCCTGGTAGTATGACAGATTTGTTTTTGGAGTAAGATATAGTACTCAAGTGCATAATGACAAGAACAAGAATTAGGTATCATTATTACTATTTTACAGGTAGGCAAACCAAGATACTGAAATGTAACAGTCCGGTGGTAGAATTAGGAAAAGGATTCGATTTTCCCTAATTCCTGAAGTGATGGGATTAGAAACTAGCTCTACCAAACGCATGCAAATTTCTTATACCACTATATGCCTTTTATGGTACAGAGCATCTGCTGCTTTTTTTAAGTTTTTCAGCTGGTTAATTTAAACAGTTCCTTGCCCAAGGCAGAAATCTAAAAATACATGAAAATTGTATACGGATAGGAGTGCCCATTATGGCCCAGTCTGGAGGCATACTGATGTCTATAGGGAGAACAAATACTTCCGTTATCACCAGATAAAATGCTTCATTTTAGCTTTCCCAATACCCCAAGACTATTATTAGTTATGTAACTGAGTCCCCCAACAGCTAAGCTAGTTCATAAGGCAGACATTTCTCTCTAAAGGTCCACTACATACTCTTTTCTTCAGGTAGCCTAATTATTAAAAATATGTAGAGAAATAAAATCTCACCGTCAGTGAGATTCATCATCTAAACCTATGAAATATCAAAAACGTCTCTGTTGTTCAGTCTGGCTTTCTTACACTGAACTGCACTAGCATAACTAGGGCAGGGTCCTTGGGGCAGCAACCAGAGGTACCAAGTTGGGGCAGGGACAATAAATAAATAAATAAAATCACAGCTGCTGCCTCACAGTTATGCTGGCAGTAAGACAGCAACTGCAAGTCACTACTGCCTCCGTTCACTGCAGCTGCTCCAGAAGTCAGGTTAACTTGTGTTTCTGCTGGACCTAGATCATCTTTAGGACTCTGCTACTGGTTTGCCAGCTAGACTTCAGCAAGCCATTTCAGCTTACTGTGCTACTTAGTCTACTTCCATCAGTTAAAACAAAACAAAAAAAAAAAGAAACAATTGGGGATGATAATGACTCAATTTATAAATGGATCTACTGATATAACACAACATAAGAAATAGGTATTAGTAAATTTTAGCAAGGAACAGTTTTAGCTTGACTCACCACAATCTTAACCTCATTTGGGTGCATCTACACATGCAATTAATGCAATACAATATACTTTGGAGCTGTTTGAGCCAGAGTCAACTGCTCCTGGGTGCAGCATCTACACATACACCTAGGGCAGCAGCAATTTAAGTAGCAGCAGAGAAGCCCCAGGCTGGCAGGTGTCATGGGGGGAGGGGGACAGGAAGTGGAGTGGGGTCAGCCCTGGGCTCTTGGTGGCAGAGGCTGGGGCATGAAGGTGCTAAAGTGCAGAGCGGTATGGTTAGGTAGCAGGCAGACCCTGCACTTTAGCACCCTCATGCCCCAGCCAGTCCATCACCATCTACACATGCATTTCAGCACAGTTACTTACTCCCCCCTAAGGTAGTATTGTCCCAGCATTAATTAGCTAATTAAATATGGCTGAGTTAATTAGTATGCTGTGCCTTAATACTGGCACACATGTAGACAGTGATGCTTTTGCAGAGCTAATTAGTCTACTCCACAGCATGAGTGACTGGTACCTCCTAAATCCAGGGGTGGTGGGCACCTGCAGAAGCCACTGATGGCAGCAGCCCTGTCAGGGGTGGCACCAGCCTACCAACAGTATCAGTGTCACCGTCGGCGGCGGGAGGGTACTAGCCCCATCAGGGAGGAACATGCACCCCCACAAACCCCCTACCAGTCACCTATGCTCGCAATGAAGTTCATGTGCAGATGCACCCATTATGTCCCAGTTTGCAGCTTTTCTCGACTGGAAAGCTAAATAATTGATCCACAGACTTTGGAGTTCACAGTTAATTACAAGATAGATTATGGACTTTGCTGAGCCAGCTTGTAGGTTTACATATGTGTGGCCTAATTCTTGGCTTACTCTTCGGTAGTATTGTAGAAAAAGAAGAATTGTGCTTATCTTTGGGGAGAAGTGAAAGGGGTAGATATTTCTGTGCAAATCTCTGTTAAAAGAACTATAGTTTATTCTGCTTAGTTTTTACATCTGCCATAGTCTAGAATCCCCCTCACTGCTCAGTGCAACCTCCTGGGGCTGCTATGTTACTTTGAAGAATTTAAAGATCCTTTTTCAATGTTTCTTAGCCTTCAGGCACCAGAAATTGCCTAAACCTTTAGTGTCCCCAGACTGTCTTTTTTTAAGGAAAATCTATAGTGGTAGAGTTATGATGTTTGTTGTGTTGAAACATTCATAATACATACCATTGGTAGTATGTATTCTTTATGCTTTAAAGTTTTACTCCTAATTTAAGGAAACATATTTGTGTTGATATTCAACTTCTAAATAAAAGGTTTTCCTGCACCTTGTATGCCAAACTCCTGGCCTACTTTTTATTTACATTAAGTAAAAAGCACCAAAAGTATAAGCACTCTTTAATGCTACAGGTACAAACACATGGGAAAGACTCAGTCAGTGGTGATCGCTGCAGCCGGAGTCACTCCTGGAAACAGCTGCAGCAATCTGCCATGGTGGAATCCCGCACTCCTGATGGCGAGATCAGCCACGGGGGGGGGGGGACCTCCCCTCCCCAGTCGGCAGGATTGGCCACAGGGAGGGCACGTGTACCCCCTGACTAAGGTGGCACCAGTCGCCCATGGACTCAGTTTTCTCAGGGCACACCTACTCAGATAATGTACAGTGCTAGGCAGTAGCATTCTGAAAGGTGCCATGCTGCTCTGTGGGTACATTTCTCCCAAGCCAGAAGCACGGTGCCCACCTCAGTTTTCCTGCAACACTGCACTAATTGGCCATGGTGAGAACAGAGCTACTCCCAGTTCAGGAAGCAGCATGCACAGAGCAGTATGATGCATCTCAGCACAGTAATTCAGCAGCAGAGTCATGACCAGAGAGAGCCCCAGTTTCCCTGAACAATTGCAAAGACAGTCGTGCTCAGCCTCTGCAACTCAGTCACTCTGCAGAGATGGTGCATGTGCAATCCAAACACTGAGGGGTTGCAAGGAATAACATGGGTTCAGTACAATTAGTATCTTCAAAGAAAACAGAGAAGCTCTAAGAAAGTTTCTAGCAAACGTGGGTGAAGTTTGATTTTTTTTCAGAGGCTCAAACTTGGCTACACTTGGGTGGGATACTACCTGGGAAGCAAAAAGCACATCCCCGTTGTTACTGTTAGCCCCACTCCCTGCCCCAACATGGAACAAGAAACTCTAGAAACAGAGTGCTAATTTGGACGGTTTTGCTTTTGTGCAGGACAAGGAGGGGGAGTGCACATCCAGCTTGCCAGCTCTCAAGTCATTGGGTCCTGCTCGGCATCTTGGGGGGCTGCCACTGGGACTTGCCACACCCAAAACTGGACTTACCCCCCTGTACCTCCAATCAGACTCCTACCAACTCCCAGATGGCCCCCTC
Source organism: Crocodylus porosus (assembly GCF_001723895.1). Classification (NCBI taxonomy): domain Eukaryota; kingdom Metazoa; phylum Chordata; order Crocodylia; family Crocodylidae; genus Crocodylus; species Crocodylus porosus. Next base: position 53,838,716 of record NW_017728906.1, on the reverse strand, counting down.
ACCATCTCTAGAGCCAGACTATCCAACCCCAGCTCTCTCTACTTCTCTGCTGGGGTGAGAGGGGAGAAGAGAGGCAGAGGGGTACATCAAGGCTGGGCTGCCTCAGGCAGTCTGTCAGCCCTTGGTGTTCTGCTCCAGCCTGCTTGCCTCTATGGCCACCTGGTACGCTCTCCCAGCTCACTTGCCATATACTGATGTTGTGAATTAGGAGCATAGGAGACTATCCTTGGTTAACCAGGTCACCAGTTTGAAAACCCTTTGTGGTAGAGATCTTCCTCTCTCAGAGTCTGTTGGGTAAGCCCACATAATGCCTGCAGAGTCACAGACAGACATCTGCTCTGCCTTCAGGGTGTACTTACTGCCTCCCCTTCTGGATCACCATACCCACCATATCCCTCACCAAATGAGGGTTTAGACTGGCCAACCTGCAGCTCTAGAGTCACATGCAGCTCTTCAAAAGTTAATATGCATCTTCTTGAATCTTTGCACAAGCACACGGTGACCAGCTTCCAAATGGTACCATTTGGAGGTACCAGTTGTTGTCCGAGCTCTTTTTTTCTTCAAGTACAGGCTTCCCACAGAATTCCAGCACTTGTCAGTGATACGAGCTTAGTCCTCAATTTAATTTACATATTGCAACAGGAACATAATGTTAGACACAACAGCCACAATCTAGCCAATAAAACAATATAATATCACGTAACCAGCAGATTGCTACTATGCCCAGACTATTGCCAAGGTGGGGAGAGTAGAGGTAATCCATGTGGACTTTTTAACTAACAGGATGCAACTTAAGACAAACGACTGATACAGAGCCCTGCCCTAGACCACCCCTGCCTCCCTCCACACACACGGTGCCTTTTTCTGGGTCCAGGAACATGCAGGGTACAGTCTTTCAGGGGGGCCTCTGGATCCCTTCTACACTGTAAAAAGGTTGAAGATCTTAAGTAGAAGATCACCTTTGGCATTTAAAAGCAACCCAAGATGCATCATGCACTGCCACTGCCCTCCCCCCCCACCTGCCCAGCAGGTAAGTCTGTGGGGAGGGAAGGAGGTGGGGGGCAGATAAAGGCACAGGAAGAAAAATTATTTGGGGGTGCACCTCCCCAGCAGGTAAGTCCTATGCAGCTGGGGCCCCACTCAACTTACCCCTGCTCCTGCCTCTGTGGCACTGTCTCTCACTGCAGGGGCCTCAATCTAGTCCCTGCCCCTTCCCTCCCCCATGGACTGACCTGCTGGGCTGGGGCACACACGTGCATGCACATTGTCCTTCAGCCCCCCCCACCCCAGCCTCAGATCAAGAGGCTCCAAGATCTACTGCAAGAGGCTCCAATATCTACTGGTTGATCGAGATCCCCTGGTTCATGACTACTACTGCAAGAAGAGGGTGGGAGCTAGGAAATCTAGGGAGAGCAAAGATTGGAGGTGCAGGTTACTGCATCCTGCTCCAGCATTGCCTGTTTGGGCAAGAGAATGCAGCACTCTGAAGCACTCCATTCAGGAGGAGCAAAGGGGCATGTGCATAGGTGGTGGAAGGGGGGCTAATGGGGCTCAGCCCCCCCAAACACAGGGCAGCAGATATATCCAGAGGGCAGCCCAGCTGCAGGGGGGAGGGGTACATGTGCACTCAGATACCTGCACACTCACAGCCAGGATCACAGAGGGCCCAGCTACAGGCAGGTAAGTTTCTTTTAATCAGGCTGGAGTGGGGGGAGGGGGGCGCAGATCAAGGGTGAGGTAGGGGCAGGGTGAATCATCCATCCTGCCCTGCTTCCTCCTGCACTGTGGCGATTGCCCCACAACCCAGCCCAGGGAGCAGAGGCTGAACTCAGCTGTGGCTCGCTCATGCCCTGTGCAAAGATTGGGAGCCCATGTACCCTCAGAGCTGACATGGTGCCGGGGAGCCAAAGGGTGAGGGGGCATGTGGGCCCCCAATCTTTGCACGGGGCATAAGCAGGCTGCAGCTGGGCTCACCCTTTATGTCCTATGTCTGTGCCTCACTACTGTAGCCCTGCCCCACCCCACAGACTCTCCTGCCTGCAAGGGTGGGGCACGCACGCACACAGATGTGTGCACACTCAGGCCCCCCATTTTTTTCCTATCTCCACCTATGGACATGTGTATTCCCAGCTGAAGTGTTTCAAAGTGGGTTTTGAATTTGATTGTTACTTTTGTCTGCACACAAAGGGAGCCTCTGTAGGAAGAGAAGCACAAGAAGAAACAACATACCTATTCCACTAAGTTTCCACGCCAGGTGGTATCCTGCTAAAACACATCACAGTGTGCCACATGCTACCTCCTGGCCTGAACCAAAAGTTGGAGGGGTGGATGGGGGAAACCACCTCAGTGCAGTGGGCTGACCAGTTCTGCTAAGAAACAGAGCCAATTAGCTTATGTGAACTGGAACCAAAAAAACCTGTTTTCATGGTACTGCCTCCAGTGTCTGGCTCTCTCCCCCTGCAGCAGTAGCACAAAAATGGATAGGAGAACAGGGCATGAGCCCTGGGAACTGCCTAATGGTGGGAGGGGGTGTGTGCGCGCAAAAAGGAGCCTCAACTCTTGGGCCCAGTACACTTTTCTTCCTGCACCTTCCCTGAAGTGGCTTCAGCTCCAGTTCTGGCTCCAGCAGCTGGGAGCAGAGAGGCACATGGTGCAGAAGGAGCAACTAGTAATTCCTTGGTGCTGGGGAACATATCACTTCCGTTTTTGCCACTGGAAAAAAAATCTGTTTTTTTTGGCTGCTTGGCACACGAGCAGCAAAAAGGAGGTGGCATCTTCCCCAGCAGCCCCTGTACTGCCACCGCGCATGGCACAGTACTGGCCAGTTATGCCTCTGTCCTGTCCTGCAGGACAAAAGTAGCCACCCTGCTTCAGGTTTAGATAGATAGCATGTGCCAAGCAGAGTAGTATAATTCAGCACAGCACCACTTCACCAGTAAAGTAGGAGGACAAGCATGTCTATAGTCTCGGGAATATTTTTTCTTTAAGCCACGTGCTAAAAATCTTGGGGTAAAACACTGACAAAATGTCGATAGCCACTGTCACTTCAGTATCTATGGTACATTTAAGCTATATTACAGAATCATAATAGTGCAATGTGGCAAGGCATTTTGATTCTAGAGAGGTGCTCAGCAAAACATCAAAAGAATCACTGTATAAATGCAAGGACAGAGCATTAAAAAGCCTTTTTGGCACTTGCTTGTGACAACCTGCATATTGTAACTCAGTTGTTACCAGTCCACCAGCTTGCATACTGTGTCCATAAAATCATTGTATTACTGTCCCCTTGTCCACTTTACACACATATTATATATGCATTTTAGGTTACAGCTGGGGAACTGGGCATCAGCCCCATAGAAGAGCATGTTAAGGTTTGCAGTTTAAGAAACTCTATTTTTATGTTTGTTGCTTTGTCTCTACTTTTCTTAGCATCTGTAGTGCTAATGTGTCTCTCCCTGCCCAGATTATCTCAGCTGTAAACCTGAACAATGCTTATCTTGTGGATAAGCTTTTCGACAGCAATAAAGTATTAGCGCAAGTGGACTTCACCCCTTTGACCTCTGGTTTCTCAACTACACTACTATCCATGTAAGATTTATTTTGCTTTTGGTAAAAACAGAGCAAAATAAAACAGAAAAAAACATGAGGGATTTTCAGACAAAGCCTAGCATAGCTGTCAAAAAGACAAACTTGTTCATTTTAACTTCACTTACAAAATATTCTTGTGAGGCTCTGTGCAAAGTCAGATAACATGCAGCATGCAAGCTTTACCTGCTTTTTAGAAAACATACTTTACATCTCCACTTTTGCTTGTAGTCCCTTACTAAAATATTTATCTAAATTAAGAGATGTTTTGTTGTTCATGACCACCAGGGGGCATATTAAAACTTGCATAACAAAAGAGTTTAGCTTAGAGATAAAATAAATTCTCCAATTTCAAGTTCAATCCTATTATTGTTATAGGTCTGCCTTGATTTTAAACCTATTAATGGTAACTTCTCTAAATAGTGATTCACCAGCACTTGCATCTAATAGCCTAAGCTGCTTAAATGAGTGCTTTACATTTATTTTGATAATGATTTTGTTTACAGCCACCGACAGGGTCATGTTAATCACTTTAATCAGTTTATTGTACAAATTTTTGTACAAGATCCAATATTTCAGATACAGTACTTATGGTATAAAATGAAATCTAATTTTGAGGAGTCTTCAGATACCTGAAGGCAGATTACAGAGGAAGGAGATAGGCTTTTTTCTGTGGCTACAGAGGACAGGAGTACAACTAATGGCTTCCAGTCTAAATTTCCTCTCCTGCAGTTTGAGATGAAGAGGAACTTTCTGACTATGCAGATGGTTAAGCTCTTGAACAGGCTACGTAGAAAAGCTGTGGAATCTCCATCCTTGGAAGTTGGAGAACAAGATAGACACACTTGCCTGGGATGGTTTACTCAAGGATGCCCCTGCCCTGAGCAGAGGGCCTGACTAGATGACCTTATGGGACACATCCCCATGAGTGGGAATGTACATCTCCACAGGGACAAGTAGCAACAGCACACTTTGTGCCACTGCTACTTGTCCCCAGGGAATGTCTGTGCCACATGTGCTCCGGCAGGTGGGGTAGGGGAGGCTGGGTCAGCAACTGTGCTGGCCCCAGAGGCTTTACGTGGAGTCCTGGGGGCTTCTAGGAGCTGCAGCCACAGCACTCTTGCAGCAGTGAGCCTGGCCAGCAGCCATAGTTTAGCTTTGGCCAGGCAGGCTCTGGTTTTGGGTGGTGCACACTGCTACCCTGTGCATCGCCCTGTTTTTTTGGGTTTTTTTAAACATGGGATTTTTTTGACTCTGGAATCTCCTGGGGTCAAAAAACACGCAGTGCTGCAAGGCAGCAGCATAGGGAATGCTTGCATGTGTGGTATGTGGTGCCACAGACATACTGCATATCTGCACTCATCTACACACGCCCAATGTCCATCCCAGCCCCACTTCCTTATAATCCTATTTTTGTGCTTGCAGTATAGCCAGGAATAGGTCAAACAGGAAATATTTGTATGTCCCATCAGTGTATGCATATGTGTGATCAATGTGTTACTCTAAGCAGAGCCAAGTAGAGGGTTTTTTTGCATTTACCTTCAAGGAAAGATTGCAACAAGTTTGGGTCAAACTGTGTCAAGAAAATGAGAAGGCTTATGACAGTATTTGGAAGAGTTTATTCAGACAGTTGGTTCAATCTTGCTTAGCCTCATTTCTCAAAATGAAAAAGTACTACTGTATCTACTATAAAGCAACTCTTAGAAACTTAAAGAGTTTAGATGAATTCAGAGGGAAAAATGTACTATGTTTTGTTTGCTTCATGAACATCTTAAAGGTTAAAGGAAATTTCTTTTTTGCTGCACTCTAATAGAGGACTTGATAGGTATTTAAAGAGATGATTGCTCAGGGAGATTCGGGGAAAGTACAAATTTTCATTTTGTGAAGGCCGGGGTTCCAGGATGGCTCACAACATGAATAAATGCAAAGATAATTAACTTTACATCCGTCTCAGACAGACATGACAAGTCGCTAAATTTTGCTGGCAGCCAAGATCCAAGGATCACATGGTGTTCCAAGGGGACTGCAGTAGTTTTCACTATAACTGAGACAAGTAGTACTGTGCATGCTAAGTACCCTCAAATCATAGTCTGTACAAGTTGAACGAAAGCTTTACAGTGTAAGGAATTCTAAGTGCATATTATTTCTTTCTTTCTACCTTTGAATTTTAAATTAGTATTCATCATCAAATCCTGACTGGATATCCAAAGCTCAAAAGTGCCCAGCCTCGAACAAGAAAGGCTCAAAGAATCTTTCATTCTTTGAAGTCTTATGTAGAAACTGATTTGACTCCAGTCCTCGCATGCGTTTGAGAGGCTACACAAATCTGCAAGCACTGTCAATATGACATATCCAAAACAAGCAGAGTATTGATTAACCAGAGGTTCTTGTTCCACTCCTCCCACCTGTCACCAGGCACAAAATTGGCTCCAAATATGAGACAAACACATTCTGCATCCTGTCAAAAATTTGCTCAGTGGTCACATTTCCTGAACTTTTTGGAGGCAATGCTTATGGAGATAGAGTTTCTACAAACCAAAGGCCTGATCCAAAGCCCATTTAAAATCAATGAACCCCTTAGTTTCAAGGCCTTCTGGTCAGGCCCTAGTCCTTCTGTATTATGACCTACTGTGGACTGCACCTTACAAACTACTGTTTAACCCCCTATCGATTTCAACCTCAAGTTCTGCAATTGGGCTGAGTATTGCTCTTGTATGGATATATAGCTCTCAGCCTGCTCACTCTCTCTCTCGAGACAGGGACAGGGACAGGGCGAGCAGGCTGAGGGCTATATATCTGTACAAGAGCAATACTTAACTCAATTGCAGAACTTGATTATCTATATCTATATCTCAATTTGGTGTCCTACCATCTCACTATTAAACATACAGTAGCTATAATTGAGTTCACTTCTCAGATATATTAATCTATTGAAACCCAACTAATGGTACAATATTTCTACATGTTCTTTCAATATCATAAAGTTACAATATATTATATGACAAAGTAACAGCTATCCAACACCTATTCTTTGGCTGAAATTCAATTCAGTTGTGACTTGTTACATGGATCATTGAGAAATTACATGAAGAAGGCCCAGCTCTTCAAAGTACAAATAATTTTATTCACATTGAGTAGTCCCCCCTGAAGTAGGGAGGTTCTGGCTAGAGAGCATCTTGGGTCTCTGCTCAGGGTCAGATCAGTTGCCATATTTGGGGTCAGAAAGGAATTTTACCCCATGGTCAGGTTGGTACAGACTGTGAGGGTACTCCAAAGCAGGGTGCAAGGCAGGGTACCAGGGACCCTTCTGAGGCATATATTGACAACATTTCACAGAAAATGGGCTGCTGTGGTTCCCCTGCTTTATCTGTGTCAGTTTGTTAGGGTTGACAGTAGTTTTATGTAGGAGTTTAGATTAGTTTGTATGGGATGATTTATGTAAGGCTGATCCTGCCTCAGGCACAGAGTTGGATTAGATGAGCTCTGGAGGTCCCTTCCAGCCCTCCTTCTCTATGACTCTGTGACTAAATGATCAGTGGGACTCCTTGGTGCAAGTCTTTGCTGAATTGGGACTGCCGTTTAGAAAACACATCTTGTCAGAACAGATCCGTCCAGTGTGAGATCCCCTTTTATTCATATGATACAATATTCATTGTCACCATCTAAACCAGAGGTTAACATGGCACAAGTACCTAAGGCAGGATTCTCCAAATACAGTCTGAGCAGGGCCAGAGTTGCCTCAGTGTTAAAGATACGGATTCACAAGCTAACATGGGGGGAAGCATCTCACCTCCTAGGACTCTGCACAACATTCTTTAAATTGCCTAAGCATTCTTTTCTTTGCCATTGCTGCAAGGCAGCTTATTGCACACATCAACATGACCTTGATGGCAGAAATATTACTAACAAAGTAGCAACATAGGAGCATATTCTAATGGAAACATTAGACTGAAATTGCATATATGGTCAGTCATTATTTTTATAATTAACACCCACTAAACTGGTCAGCAGAGTTCTGACTTTAAAAGATAAGCCAACTATTAAGAGTAGAGGTAATTAAGCATTCATAAAAAATGCCAAGAGATGTGGTAGATTCTCCCCTTTTAGAGCCTTTAGCTCAAGACCAGGTATGCTCTCTCTCACTCTTAGATTCTTGATGACTAGAAGCAGGAATCATAATGGCCCCTCCGACCTTAAAGTCTAAAAAAGAAATTTAGATTTTGCATCCTTTTTCATGATCTTACAGAGAAACTATTTTCTTCATCATAGTTTCTGCAGCTTCTCTCTCCAGCAGGGCAACGCTGCCTCTTGCCCATATCAGCAAAAAATGGGGATTGAAAAACAATAGAAGACATATGGAAGAGGCAAATAATGATTACAGCTGTTTAGCAAACAAGAAAATGATTAGAGATGCAGTCAGCCATGTTACTCTGAAGTCAGGCAGAAGGCAGGGCAGAGTGGCACCTTATAGATTAATGAAGTCAGAGGCAAAGAAATGTCACAAATCTGAGTGGTTTGCATTTTACAGGGATAGCAAAACTTGAAATATTTCATACTGTAATAAAAAGTTTCTGCAATGACTTCATACCCCCCACAAGTGTTGCAATAGTTTCCACCATAATATTGACAAATTTTGTTTTTTTAAAGAAAGAGCAGTTTTCAATGAAAAAAAAGTTTGGGCTTCCCCTTCCTCCCACCCCCCCCCATGCTAAAATGATGCATACAAATTCTATCAACAAGACCAAGCAATAGCAACATTTCATTCCTCTCTCCCCAGCTCATAGTTATTATGAAAACAAGGATCCAAGTTACCCCTTCTGCCTCTAGTGGGGTGAGATGTGATGGTGAAGTTGAGGTAAACAATGGAGTGACAGAATGATTTTCCTCTTCACCTTCCCCTACCCAGCAGAAATGAATGGCACTTCTGAAAACCAGGTGGCCTATCTAGATGCTTTAGGCACTCAACTTTGACATATTAATAAGAGGTGTCAAAACTATCATCATATATAGCAATCGGCAGGTGAATATTAAGATTGACATGGGTGAATTTCAGCCAGGTTAAAACATGTAAATACCTTATGATCATATGGGAGAAATACTAGTTGTACTTAATGCCATCACATCTGTGCTCCCTATCATTTGCTGTCAGGTGAAATACTGAATGCTATACCCCTCAAAATCAACAGCATTTTCAAGTAACCTGCCATTCAAGCTGATTTCTGACAGCATTCCCTTACAAAGGGATCACTTAAACTTGATGCAGAACAAACTAAATTGTACAACAGCTTTTCTTATATTTTGTACAAAAGAGAATTCAGGCTTGTTTGGAAGTGAGAAATTTAGTGTACAGTTATTTTCAAATTAAAATGGCTTCTTACTATACCTCCCCTGTACTAGGTTAATATCAAACTGTGTTTCAACAAAAGGCTAGGTGCATTGCTGTTTCTCACCATACTGCTGCTATAGTTTCTGGTGTCTGTTGGACTAACCTGCCTTTTTTCTTAAGGTCATGAGAAACATTTGTTATTTTCAAGCATTATTAATGTGAATACTTTAAAGGGAGGTTGCCGGGGGGAAAAGATGAATACAAGTATGGGAGACAAAGTAAAAGAGAGACTAGAAGAAAAACTATTTATGTATATTTATAAAACCAAATGATTCAAGGTTGCTCTTTTAAGATGCTGCTACCCCAGCTGTACTTATATTGTTTTTTCCTCTATTCTACATGTTTTGGTACTCACTTGTTTTCCATCACGTACTTCACTTATTGTTTATATCCTTCAAGTTTCACACAGTGCTCCTTACTTGCCTGTGAAAATGCTGCAAGATCAAATACAGTACACAATCATACCTTTCTGCCATTTCACTTTGGGGGTCAATATGAAAATGAAGCATATTGTTAAGTGTAGCACTGAATAAGAATAACCTGGAACATATATATGCTCAAGCACTTTACTGAGTCAGGATTTTCAGAACTAATGGAGCATTTCAGAAGGCTATGAGAGGAAAATATTACCTCTCACACATTTCACTCTGGCAGCACTGCCTGGGGTGGGGGGGAGCTCTCTGAAGATCTGTTATGGATGGGATTGCAGTCTCTCTCATATACAACTCTCACCACATGTACAATCACAGCTACTTTCTCTTCTTAGCTGCAGATTGTCTTCAGCCCGGAGGTGGTATGGCTGCTCTTCCCTGAAACACCTTTTTACCCCTATTCCTTTGTAGAAGGTTCCTCCCCTGCTTGCTGGCATTTCTTAGTAGTGTTCTCACAGACTTTTGTCCTACCTTTGGGCACCCTTCTTGCCTCTTGTTGATGATTTTTACCCATCGCTCCGGACAGTAGTTATGGGCTATGGTGACTTTCCTGAAATGGTATTGATTGCTATTAATTTTAGAGTTTTACAATACTGCCTTATCACTATGGCATCGAGTCCTTCCACGCAGTAGTAACATCATCCACTACCTTGTTCTTAGATCCTTCAGCTCTTTTCCCCCCTTATACATATAGCTAGAGTCCTTTGAAAATCCATAAATACAGGGATAACCCTTCTTGGGATAAAAGAAAGTTTAAAAACACAACCCTGCAGGCTTTCAGCTAGCTTAGACCTCTCTGTGCTCAGTAGTCCTCAGTTCCTTTATGTCAGGGTCATCCCATGCTTCTAAATAAGGGAGACAGTGTAGGGAAACAACTAATTTACCCTGTATTAACAAGCAGAGGACCATACCTTCCTATCACTTCCCACTTCCTGTTTTTTCCATTTGCATCAGCCTTGTATGACTGTTTTTCCTTCTCCTAGTCCCCTTTCTACTACTTGATTCAAGAAATGTCTCCGAACACTTCCTAAAACAACTCCTCCAAACAGTACCAACAAGCAACAATCTTTTATAGCAGCTGTTTTCTGATTGGCAGGTCCGTCACAACTGGGGAAGCTAATCAGGCCTTTCATTAACCTTTCTGGCCTGTTGCCGCCCGTGTTGTATGCATCCCCATAGTAGGTATATTAAAATCTCTGTTTGCGGACACTTGCTTTATTCCTTATAAATATTTCCTTTCTGTTTGTAGGGGACTAATGATCTGAATGCTATGGATATAGTGGAGGAGCTTTGTCAAAGAACATGGTTCTGCAGCATTTCCTAAAAGTGATCAGACTCTGGGTTAACCTACTCTCCAGCTCAAGTTCAAGCTCATGTTACTTAGTTAAGAAGGCTGTGTCTCCAGCTCCTACATTTCATCCTAGATCTCCTGGTCTTACTTGCAACTATGCCACATCCACTATCCATTCAGGTGTACTCCGTCCTGTTTCTGAGTGCCAGCAATGTCATAGTACAGACAAGAACCTCCTATAATGTCTGCTACGTAGCCCCCTACTTCTCCTGTTACCCTTGCATGGTAACTATTGCATAGATGACTTCAGTCTTGATTAATCTGTGACACCTACAGCAGCAGTGGATCTTACATGCAGCATGTGGAAGGTTGGTCAGATGATTTATGCAGGTGTAGATATATAGCCACAGGAGCAGAATCAATTCCTAAATTCATAGATGTAGGGTCAGAAGGGACCCTGTAGATCATCAAGTCTGACCCTCTGTCCTGGGTAGGAGAGAAAACCGGGCTCAAATGACCCTAGCCAGGTAGATGTCAAGCCTCCTCTTAAAGACCCCCAGGGTAGGAGCCATCACCACTTCCCTTGGAAGTTGGTTCCAGATCCTAGCCGCCCTGACAGTGCATCTGGGATACAAGTACCCTTGTTATTTTCAGTGAATATAGAGGCAGCATTTTCAGAATTATTTTAAACATGGCCAATACTGATCTGTAGAAATGCTATTCAATTCCTAAAAAGTATGTTTGGGCCATATGAATTACTTACAGCTTTATGCAGCATAAGTGCATTGCCTTAGGAATTACCAAGCAAGGAGGTAGGGGAAAGCTGGTAGAGGTGGGAAAGGTGATACCATTAATTTATCTTCAAAGAACATTTTATTCAATAATTGGATAAACTAGTGGCAGACCTTCCGAGGTGAAAGCAATCTCTTCATCAAGAAGTATTCGAGCAGCTGATGACTTCCTGAAGGATGCCATTACTTTCTACTTGAAGTGGGAACATTCCTCTGAACTTACAAAAGAGATGGGGACTGTTATACTGTATTTACTATGTGCTTTTGTTCTTGGACTAAAAACAAACACAAAACATGTTGTGGTCTTCTGTCATTAAAACCAAAGGGTGTTTTCCTGCTTGTTATTCTTTCCACTAACTTCCATGTGATTATCCACACCTGAAAGAATTTAACAAGAACAAAAAAAAAGGAAGCTTACCTATTGTACCTGTGTCAGAAATAAGACAAGTATTGTTCTTAGCATGAATTCCCCACTGTACAAAAGTTTGGCTGAAATTTTCAGAGTCTAGGTAACCAAATTTCACTGGATTTTTTGAGTTATCTAATGCCTTTACATTTCTTTGAAAATATTAGTCCTCATAGTCTTATTCATATACTTTTTTCCTGAAAATTAGCCATCCAAAAAAAAGGGTGCACATCCTAAATGTGGAAACTGATTTCTATACCATAATGGAGGTAGCAGGGTGCTGGAATAGCAGCAGGGGGCTGTGCTTGGTAACAGTTCACCTAGGGCTGAACACTCCAACTGATGGAGCAGAGGCAGAGTCTCCCTATCGGCATCAGCCCCTCTTCTGCTGCAGGGTCAACACCTACAGGTTTCTCTGCCTCAGAGTTGCTGCCAATTCTTCAAATGTTTCTGACTTTGAAAAAAATATATAGAAACTTTCATTCATCAGTTATCATTTTTTGGAGTTTCATTTATCATTCATTTATATTGGGAATTAATTTTCTTCAAGTAAATCACAGGGTGGGAGCTTTTCAAAAATAAAAAACAAGCAAAAGATTGAAGTACGTGCATTTCAAAATGGAAAAAATTAGAGAATCAGATGGTGACCAATGGGGCCTACCTATTCCCAATTCATGTCATCTCTAGCTACAGAAATTTATTCTGACTATAGTATCATTGACTTGAGGAGTAACCTACTTCTCCATGCAAGTACAGTCCTGAGATCCTTCCCAGGTCTACTTTTTTAGGACTCTATGAAAGGTTATGTTTCTTGGAAGAGAATAATGGTAGAAACTACAAGGAATAATGTTATTCTGGATTTAAATGTAATGGTTTTCAGTTGAAGGACTAAGCTGTAAGGGACCTGTCATAACATTCATACTTTTATTTCCCCTTACAAAGCTTGTCAACTTGTGTGTACCAGAGCCACATAGAGAACTATTCTGCAAAGTATTTAGGGTAGGATTATGCCTTTGGAGTACACCCTGCATTACAAATATGATGCAAAGATGCACCATAGCTAATGGAATTTTATACTGTTGAAAGTATTTGGGGACCACAGTTTTGCAGTCTAATTTCTTTTCTTTTAGTCCTCTAATCAGGAATATTTTTTAGTTGTTTATAGGAATTTATAGGGACTTGGCACCTAAAATAGGCAGTCATCTTAAGGGTTCTTGGGGAGCACAGCCAATGTGGTCTTGCCACTTTCATTCACAAGTTACAGTTTGTGCTCCCATCCTTAGCACCGACTCTTATGGTTACTATCTGAATATGGCTGAGTTGTGTGTGAAGGAAAATCCAGTACTAATCTGAGAGGTCTTTTTTTTCCCTCAGTACAAAAGATGGGAGGGCTGTGTAGCTCCTACAGTGGGTTGTAAGGTATGGGAACCTTCTTGATGCACCAGGCCAATGACAATTATAATTCCATTCTTTTGCCACTGACTGTCATAGATACTGTTTCCCTTTTCCAGAATTTTGCTTCTTTAGGTTGATTCCTGGTTTTCCTTATCAAAGAGGTATCAGTACCGGTGCGTATTTAAGTGATTAAGAAAAAGTAAAATTCCTTACCTGTGAAGTTGTTCACTTTAGGATTCAGTATACATTTATTCAAGCCTTCCTGTGTAATGAGTTATTGATTCCTACCTCTGGCCATTCTCTTTGTTACGTACACAAGTAAAGAATCCATTCAGTGAAAAGAAATAGATGATGAGAGGCATTACATGGATGTTTTTAAAGCCGAAATTATCTTTATAGCACGGGCTGTAGCTATGCTATTCATGGCTGCAGGAATAAAAACGTGATACAATAAGGTGCAATAAACAAATGGTATGTCAGGGGGAGTAGTGTATAGCTGGAGAACATTACGTGATGTTCACCCTTGTGGAGGGGGCTGAAAAAGGCATATGAACTCTTGACCCCAATTAAACTCCATTTTCAGCACCCTGTTCTGGGGGCTAAAGCTAGAGTCGAGAGAGAACCAGGTACTGGACTGGATCTTTACTTATGGATGAATTTTACGTTTGTGTGGTACAAAGACAGAGCCTGACCAAATTCAGAGACATAGGCAATGCTGTGCAAATCTCAAGTTCTGGCACACTAAGCGTTATAGGTATCAACTTTTATTTTTGCCCAGGGAGTGGGGAGCTCTTCTGGAGCCTCTCTCAAATGACGATGTCTCAAAAATATTAGATGTCAAAATTAACAAAGCAAAATACAGTAGCTTGACAGTATAAGCCACTGGCACAATGTAGGGAATGGGAAAAGTGGTCTCTTAGCTAATCATTTAGCATCGAGATCTGAGGGAAAGCTTTAGATTTTGGTGTTTTTGCTCCATTCACTTTTCCCCTTCCCAAGAGTGAGAGGTAAGTAGTTTAACCCAATTTACTGTAGTGATACTGAGGCTTCAGCTTCAATCAAAAATAATTTTAAGTTATGAAAAAAGTATTCTAGATTGCTATTCTGAGTAGAATGAAGAATGCTTTTTCTTCTCTCTCTGTATATTTCCATGGAGTACGCAGAGCTCTACCTTCTTGAATGAGCTCTTGAAGTGAAGATTTCTAAGGTTTAGGTATAGTCAAGTAGAAAGATCATGAAATTTAAAAGAACTAAAGCTGATTAAAAAAAATGTTTTTCCTCTCTGTATAGGTAGATATAGCTAATGATTGCTTGTCCTAGAAGTAAGGGTCTGAAATGGCAGAAAAATATTGATGACAAAACAAGGTCTTAAAACACTCTGAACATTTAATTCTGAATAATGTTGGGGAAAAGGAAGGATAGAATTTAGCTTTTAATACACTTCCTTTTGATTGAAACAAGTATCTTTGTTAGTGTTTCACTAGCCTATTCCCTGGGGAAGTAACCCAAGATGGAAAGCCTGTGAAAAGTAAATTTACAAATAAAGTTAATAAACATTTTCAAATATAAAAGTCTTGAGAATGGGTGGTTTTGAATATTTTATCAAAGTCATTTTACTTGGAACTATAAGAAAGTCCAAACAGACTCTCAAAAATACACCAGCTATGGCATGCGATCGCAACCACAATATTAAGATAGATTTGAAATGTCAACATGTTACTTCTCTGCATATGAAGCCTAATTGAGTGTACTACAAGGCAACTTTACATCCCCTGTGCAAAACGAAGTTTCTTTTCTACCTGGGAGAACTCTTGCAATCTTTGAATTTTTCTCAGCCTAAAGAAGGGTGTTTTGGACCCAAAAACTTGCAAAGAAAGAACTTTTTTGATGCTATTTAGTTGGTCTAATAAAAGATATTGCCTCTAACCCAAGAGTCTTGTGAGATAAGGGTTTTACTAGCATAAGGACACAAGGATGGAATATTTTGCTACATACAAGCTACATATGTGCTAATATCTTAAAGAAATGTCTATATCATCTGTAACAGAAGTAGTAAGAAAATATATTCAGATGAAAGTAGTACACAGCTCAGCCACATACTCACTTACCTGAAGTACTAGAGAAAAGACTTTGAAAAGTGTTGCCTATATTCTGCTTTGGTTTAACTCAGTGTACTATTTGTAACCCAAATAGCTCATTAAGATTAATGAGGTTGTATGTAGAGCCATGTGCCTCCATTTGCATATAACTGGCAATAGCCCAGGGGCAGACAATTATTTCGGCTGGAGGGCTGCTTCACGAGTTTTGTTGAGCTGTCGAGGGCTGAATGGATAGCCTCATTCCTTGACAGTTGTCCCACCCCCTCGTTGCCATCTTGGAGCCGGAAGTCCCACTCCCTAGCCTTTGCCACCAGACATCCCTCCCCTTGCCTCCTGGAACTACTCTTTTTGAGAGGGAGTGGCCTTAGAACCAGACCCTGTCACATGGTCTGTGTCATAAGACCCACTCACCCAACACCAAACCTTGCCCATCTCACCACATCTGTCCCAGAATCCCCTTCCCTCATCACATGATCCCCAACATAAGGTCTACCCCTCAACTGGGAAACACTGCCCCACCACAGGGCCTACCCTCACAGTGCATGGCCTGCTCCTGAGGCCCCAAGAGTTCTGTCCTCTAGGCCATGAAGCACAGGCACAGTTTATCGAATAGCAAGGGGTTGTGACCTCTCAAGCATCCTGCCCCATCAGTAGGGTTTCAGGAGCATCAGACCTCCCTGTGACAGAAGCAAGCTTTCATGTTCAGTGCAAGCACCGGGCCACCTCCTGTCTATGAGCCAGCCACCCACCTCACTCACCTACCACACCTTGATGACACGTTATTGTGGTGTTAATTGGGTGGGAGGCTGCCCATTTTGCACCCCAATATTTAGAGGGTGATCCGCAGCTCCGTTCCATCCCTACACTGTGGCCCAAGCCTTGAAGATAGCATCCCAGGCAGCTAAACTCAGCTGTTCCTTCACCCATTAACTGTGATCCCCTCTCTGGGACCTTCGGCTCCTACTTAGGCCCTGACCCTGTCTTAGGCCAGTCAGGACCCCGAGCTTCTTTGTCCTGTGGGCATTCCTTGTGGTGGGTCCCCTCGCGGTGTGCCCCTGGCCTTTTTGACCCCTCTCTAGGTCCTAGCCCCAACATGGACTAATCAGGTCCCTTGGGTCAGGTCTAAGCTGCCTGCCTGGCTTTCAGGGACTGGGGAGGGTCCCACATTCCTGACTCAGGTGCTTCGCAAAAAATGCCTGGCCTAGGGGGATCACTTACCCCAGCAGACTCAGGCACTTCAGGAAGCTTACCTGGCCTTCCCTGCATTAAATAACCCACCCAAAGGTGGGAGCTGAGGTTAAGGAGCCCTGACCCACCTTTCATCAGGAAGGTAACTGGCCTGGCATCTTCTGGGGGCTCTCATGCCACTAGGAGCCGCACCAGGCTACCCTTCCCTGGCAAGGTGCAGTATTAGGTCATGCCCAGGACCAATGAGGCCTCCAAGCCATCCCCATTGCCTCACCCTTATCTCCAAGGTGTTCCTGGCAAAGCTCAGCAGAGAGATGTTTCTGCTGATCATGAACTGCTCTCTGCTCAGGGAGTTGGCCTTAAAATGACCACCCTCATCAGGCACCTGCCCTTCCCTGGTCCAGCCCTTAAAGTATCAGGCACTATGAGTGCCCTGCCACACTCCCCCAGAATGGAGCCAAATCAATTGAGTCAAGGACTGCACAAACAAAATCTTTCAGAACAAATAATTTTTACAAAGTTTAGATAAAGTATCACATGCTGAAAATCAAGCATCTACTATAACAGAATTTAATTTTATGTAAAAAAATAATTTAAGTAGCGATTAACTTAACATTACTTAACATAACTTAACTTAGCCCACCCCATCTGGCCCCGTGCAGCAGCAAAAGCTGGGCAACCCCCCACCCCTTCCCCTCACTGGTGCCAGGATGACCCGGCTCATCCCAGCCCACGCCACATGGCACAGCAGAAGTGGGCCCAGGTCCAGGTTCCCTTCAGTGGTGCTGCAGGACCTGTCCCATCCTAAGGAGCATGTGGCTTAGCTTCCTCTCCCCGGTGCTGGCCTGGCGCAGCCTGAGTGGCATGTGACAAAGCCATGCCTTCTCCTGACTTCTGCTAGCCCGTCCTGGCCAGTCCCAAATGGCAGACATCTCAGCCAACCACTTCTCTTTGCCGGTGCCAACTGGCCTGGACCCGTCCTGTCCTGAGTGGCACGTGAGGAAGCAGCAGCTGAGCCAGCTTCACCATGTGCCACTCAGGATAGGAAGGGCCTGGCTGGGTTGGCACTGGCGAGGAGAAACAGTGGCTGAGCCATGTGCCACATGCCGCTGGGCTGGTCTGGGTGAGCTGCGTGCTGCTTGGGAACAACTCATCAGCGGCTTTCCCTCCCCAGTGCCAGCCTGGCCAAGACAGGCAGGTACAGGTAGGTACAGTTGGTACAGAAGGTGTGGCTTTGCAACGTACCATTCAGGCCAGGCCAGACCATTCCCAAGTGGCACGCAGCTCAGTCGCCACTTCTCCTTGCTGGTGCTGACCTGACTGGACATGTCTGGTCCCAAGCGGCATGCGGCAAAGCAGCACATGGCTGAGGCTGGCCCAGCCACGGCTTTCCTTCCCAGTGCCAGTCTGGCCCGGACTGAGCAGCATGCAGTGAAGCCCATCCAGCTGCTGCTTTCCCTTACCTGCTTGGCAGGATCCTCCCCAATTATATACCGAGGCAGAAGCCAGGCAGAAGCCAGCCTAGGCACCCCTTCCCCTCATTGGTGCTACAGGATCTGGCCTAGCCCCTCCTGCCCCTCTCAGACCTGGCCTTAGCTAGGGGCTGGATGAGGCCAGCTGGTCAGGCTGGTGTCAGGGTTGTTTGCCTGGCAACCAGAACCCAAGTAAACAGCCCAAGGTGCCTGCAGCCGGTAGCTTGTGTTGCCTATAGCCGCTGGAGACTTCAGGCAGGTGGGGACCATTACCTGGCTTTTGAAGGGCCTCCGTGAGCCAGATGGAAGTGGCTGCCGGGCCAGATGGTCCCACCTCTGGTCTATTTTGTTTATTTTTAAATGAATCCTGGCCTTTGGGAAGCGGTTTCCTCAGATGCAGCTGGGAGTAAGGAGACTTTCCAAGCAGGTATCAGAGAGGCTTTGATAGACGTTTTCCCGGCTCCTCTAAAGCTTTGTTACTGGTTTCAGCAAGCTCCAGGTTTCACCCCAGGGGTTGCTTAGAACACGTACAAATCTTTTCTTTACATTTTAAGACATTTCCCTTGCTCCTTCAACTGTCTCTATTGCCTAGTGATGCAGTGTATATACAGGCTTGTTCTCATGCAAGGCAGCTAAATAATAGATTCTCTTTATGGATTTAAGAGTGTGGGTATGCAGTAGAAGCCCGCTAGCGTTGCTTTCAGCAATGGGCAACATTTTACAACTCTCATAAGAGCCCCCTGCTGGGTGTCAGAAGTGTTAGCTAGTAATTGATCTCAAATTATAAGAAAAATATTACCTGATGGTTCCTTGGTTTTGGCTCAGTCATTCTACTGCTAAGTACTACTACTCTTAGTAGTCTATAATGAAAGGCCTAATCCTGCAAATACCAAGTAATTCCTAAGAAGTACACTGCTCCCTCAAACTCCTGGACAGGTCAGAGGACTTTGTTCAGCACCTTCTAGTCTCATGCTCTAATGTTTCTCTGGACCCAACAGGGTTTCCTTTTTTCACCAAAATCAGCATCTACTTATGAGTGTGAAAAGCAGCTCCTGAGAGTTGAGGTTACTGGATTTTTTATTTAACTGTTGCCCGTTCTTCCTGCCTGGCTCAATAATATTCTCCAGAACATCTTGCTGGTACTTGAACATCCTGCCTTGGTTTGCTAGAACTTTGATTCAGTCCTATCCCGGGGGGAAGGGGAGGGGAGGGGAGAGAGGGGTCAGGGAAAACAGGGAAGTGAAAAGGCTTTTTGTTGTTCTTAGAATTGCTTCTCAAAATTTGGCAAGTTTACAGCTTTTTCACAGCCCACCAAAAATAGTGCCCCCATAGCTTGACGTTGCTGTGGATGGCCCACCTCTGGAAATCAGCCTCTCGTCTGTGACAGCACTGACAACAGGGATATGGAGAGAGTAGAGGAAAGGAAGAACAGAGCTGTGCTTTGAGACCTGAAGAAAAATCTCAGCATACTCAGCAGTAAACTAAAGGACCAGGCATCACAGAAATGGGTCACAGTCATCTTTTGGAAATCATTACCACAAAAATGAAGTACAGTGAAAGCTGTGTTAACCAGCACTTTATTAGCTGGAAAACTCTATTAACCAGCATCCGAGCAATACGGCAAAAGCGAAACCGGAAGTACCACTTCCGGGGGACTTCCTGTTTCGCCGCTGTAAGCTGAATTTTTCTTCGCTACTTTTTCGGCCCACAGCCCAGGGCAAAGCAGCCTGCGTGGGAAAAAGCAGCCTGAGTGGGGTCCCTCCTCTCTGTCCTCCAGGAAAATGATGCCAGGGAGTGCACTGGACGGTGGATGTTTGATTAACTGGAATATTTGATTAACTGGCATCCCCCATTGCTGGAGGATGCCAGATAACAGAGCTTTTACTTCTGAAAATGAACCCTGATCCACTGCGATGCTCCAAAGGGCAGTATTCTTGTTCCTATTATTCTTCCCATGGTATTTACTATAGAGCAGGGGTTGGCAACTGACCCATGGAGCTGGAAGGCTTTGCCTGTGTCTGTGCCTGCACCAGGGCTGAGCAGTGGGAAGTGGAGCTGTGGCAAGGCAGCTCCCAGCTGCACCTGCACCTCTGCCATTTTTTCCTGCCCCCTCAGCTTCTGTCCAAGATGAGCTGGGTAGTTTTAGTGGCACACCAGCAGCAGAAGGGCTTTCGTTTAGGGACTGCTTCTCCCATGTCCATGCTCCACAGCTGAAATGTGGGTGCAGCTTCCAGCTGTAGAGGAGCTGTGCTGGGACCATATATTAGCAAACTATTTTGGCATTGCTGCCACTTCTCCTGCCTCCCCCCCCCACAATTTGAGGCCAATGGGGAGCTGTGCTGCAGCTAGCAGCTTCCAGCTGTGCCTAGCCAAGGTGGAAAGAGGAATGAGGAGAAGCAGCAGCAGTCTGAACATAGGCTACAGGTACCTGTTCCCAGGACAGCTCCCCACAGGCTGGAAGCTGGAGTAGTGGCAGTGGTGGCACAGATACCGTTCCTAGCTCTCTTCCCCAGTGTGAGCACATGTCAAGCCCCTCGCTGTTGATGCACTGCCACAGTAACCTGGCCTGGAATGGACTGGAAACAGGTTGTTCTGGCTTGTAAAATGTTGCCAGCTTCTGCTATAGAGGATACAACTAATATATCTTTCTGACTCCTTAGCAGAAGAGTGAAGAACCAGAAGCCAACATAAAACAATAAAGCAGCATTTAAACAGTAAAGAAGGTAGGACCCATTTATTACATAGTACCTGCCTACAAGTGGTCACCACAAAGTTCTGGTGGGGCTATTTACGGAGAAGGTACCCTCTAATGTGAATAAAGGTAACACAACTGGGTCCACAATAACTGACATGTAAAAAATACCGATAATTTTGGGGAAAATATGTGGAGTCAAAGCATATTTCTCCACCTGCAAAACATTACGTGTGGGAGTAAGTTTTGAATATAAAAAATACCAGACAGGCAATATAGTGTTATGAGAGGGAATCTGTACAAGTCTGATATCCAGTTGCAGATTTGTGGCCTTGTACTGTGAGTTCTTGGGATAAAGGAACAAATTATCCTAATTTTTTCAGGATGGACCCATTCCAGGATAATGTCCCAAAGAGCCCCTAAATAATGACATAATACAGAAAGACTGGACACAAGTGCATGCCCTGACCCAAGTACTTCTCAAGGTATCATTCCTCTTGTGTGCTCTTTCTCAAGTCCCACAAAAGGATATTTACCAGTAAAAGCAGCATTAAAACACAGGAGGCAGCAAGCAGGTATGTGTATAGAAAGGGGAGGAGGAGGGCCTGAACATGCTTGATATTTTCTCTCTCAGGCCTACTTGCTCTTCCTACTTAATATAAGCCTGAAAATAGCAGCAGGAAAAGAAAAAATAGTTTCTAAAAGAACTGTAAAATGTACCTGCTGTACTAGGGTGCTGTATGAAAGACATGGAAATTTTCCTGCTTAATCCTCAAAACACTTCTTGGAGGCATTCCACTTTGCAAAGAGAGGCAAGGAAAGGCTACACGACTTAGCCAATGATCCAGAGGGGTCCAATGGCAAAGCAGAGATTAGAACTCTAAAGTTTCTGGGATCCATTCCTGTGCTGTAAAGAAACTACCTTTGAAATGTTAATAAGAAGTTAGCATCAAGATCAAAAGCAATCCTGGTTTGCAGTGAAGCAAGAGCATCGCAAGTAGAGAGTGTCCTCCTTCCCAGTACTGTGCACAAGCAGAAGGCAAAAAGGAGTTGGCTTTCCTGCAGAATAGTGTGTATGGAGATCTGGAAAAGGTGAAGGCAGGCAGAGCTGCATTCTTGCTGTCTATGACTGTCCATAAATAGTCTTAACAAGACTACAGTTTTTGTCCTCTCTCCCACCCTGTATCATATTGCTAAGGATAGTGTCCTAGAGTCCCTGAAGAGCCCCTAAAATTGGACTTTGAGCACTATTTTCCATATATCTTACTTCAACAACCCAGGCAAGAATAAAGACAACAATGTCCCTTTTTGGAGAGCCCAGGGAGCCTGGCTTTCTCAGAATAAGGCAGAATAGATGTGCACCTTACAGACTTAATAAATCAGAGATATCTAGCATAAGCTCACTTCATAAGATGCTGTGATTTCTCAGCCTGCGTTGCTGCCATCCAAAGCCTCTTCTTCAGTTTTTCCTCCCTGGAAAGAAGAAAACAACTGATAAGACGTCAAGTGTGCCAGACCTTCTGTGATGTGATGAGAAACACTAGACAATAGGAAGAACGCAGAGGGAGTTTGAGAATTAAGACTTTTCTTAGGAAGTTGCATAGAATGCCACACCCAGGAAAGGCACAGAAAAATGCCTGTTGGAACTAGCTATTGACAAGATTTCTTTACCAGTATGATTTTTAGTATGGTTAAATTACATAGTTCAGGGATAATATGCAGTCTTGCTACATCTCCATATTATGGGTCAAGTTTTACTTTACCTGCGCAAGCCATCTGCACTGATTTCTAATGTGACAGAATATAGGAGTGTATTCAGATAGACTTTGACCCCTGGAAAGCAGACTAAAACAATAATCTCTGTCAGATGAAGACAAGCCATGCTCATTGTTTTCAGTTTGGCTCACTCAGCAGTTTGATATTGGAATGTTTGGCTTATCTTATAGGTGAGAAAAAGCATGAAGTTTGAAACCCTTCTCCTGTTAAACCTCAAGCGACTACAGGGTTCTAGTCAAATGAGCTTTAGTTCAAGTGCCCCCACTGCCATTTTCAAATGTGGTGATGCTGATACATGAGATGCTGCAGCGCTTTAATTATAACTGCTCTCAGAGCTGATTTAACTAAAGTGCCATCTCCCCCAACCCTGGAGCACTTGTATAAATGCCCACAGAGACTTGGTGGGATAAGCTTTCATGACTGGAGCACTATCATGGCTGGGCACAAATTGCTCAGGAAGGACAGGCAGGAGAGAAGAGAAGGAGTTGTTGTGTTGTATGTAAAAGCTGCATGATTGCTCCGAGCCCCAGTAAGAAACTGCTCATAGGGCTCCACCTGTTGAAAGCCTGTTGCAAGCCTCTAAGGTAGGGTCTGAGAGGCAAGCAACAAGGGTGATGTCATTGTGAGGGTGTGCCATGGATGATCAGACCAAGAAGATGAGGTAGATGAAGCTTTCTTCAGACAACTAGCAGAAGCTTCCAAGTCCCAGGCCCTGGTTCTCATGGGGGACTTCAGTCACCCTGACTACTGCTGGGAGGGGTGCACAGCAGCACACAGAAAAAACATGACATTCTTGGAAAGTATTGCAGACACCTTCCTGGTGCAAATGTTGGAGAGGCCAAGTAGGGGCCACTACATGCTGCTCAAACAGGGAAGAATTGGTGGGGGATATAGAAGTGGATGGCAACTTGGACAGCAGTGGCCATGAGATGAGTGAGTTCAGGATCTTGACAAAAGAAAGAAAGGAGAGCAGCAGAGCATGGATTCTAGACTTCAGAAAAGCAGACTTCGACTCCCTCAGGGAACTGATGGGCAGGATCCCCAGATGGGCCAGTCTGAGGGGGAAAGGAGTCCAGGGGAGCTGGTTGTACTTTAAAGAAGCTTTCCTGAGTGTGCAGGAACAAACCATCTCAATATGCAGGAAAAATAGCAAATATGGCAAGCAACCAGCTTGGCTTAGCAGAGAACTCTTTGGGGAGTTTCAACACAAAAAGGAAGCTTCCAAGAAGTGGATGCTAAGACAAACAACTTGAGAGGAATATAAGAATATTGCTCGGGCATGAAGGGATAAAATCAGGAAGACCAAAGCACAACCAGAGTTGCAGTTAGCAAAGGACATGAAGGGTAACAAGAAGGGTTTTTGCAAGTATGTTAGCAACAAAAAGAAGGTCAAGGAAAGTGTGGATCCCTGACTGAGTGTGGGAGGCAACCTAATGACAGCTGATGAGGAAAAGGCTGAAGTAAACAATGACTTTTTTACCTCAGTCTTCATTAGCAATGCGTAAGGGGTGCCTGCGGGGGCACGTGCACCCCCTGAGATTGGCAGTACACCCCCTGTGGGTGTCTGAAGATGTCTGATTAGACTTATCCAGGATTGACACGTTCTACTGCAGCAAGCTGTGTGTGTAGCTAGCACAAAGTTTAAGTACCTAATTGATTCTAGGCCTAAATGAGCACCACTTACAGACTATTGTGATTGAAGCTCTTAATAAAGACCATGTGTTAATCCTCCTGCCTGTGGGTTTTGTATTAAGAAGGAACCTCAATCTGAATATTTATGTGGGATTCCATGTTTAGTTGATCTTAATAATTCCAGGTCAGTTTACAAGTAAAAAGATGTCTTTCCTAGCCATCATCCCTAAAGGTCTCGACCTTGAAACTTTTAACTCATGTATAATCAACAAGAAAAAAGATCTTGTGGCAGCCAAATCCAATCCTCTGTTACACTGGCTTCGTGGTCGGACCCAGAGGGTTGTGATTGATGGCAGTCACTCATCATGGTGCCCTTTGACCAGTGGGGTCCCTCAAGGCTCTGTCTTGGGACCCATACTGTTCAACATCTTCATTAA
>NW_017728906.1:53804960-53814035 GCF_001723895.1 Crocodylus porosus | reverse complement strand
CTCATCCTTTTTTAATTTCTATTCTTGTCTATGTTTTATAATGTACATAATATATTAGTAGAGTAGTACATGTATATAATTTATAAATAAATATACATATATTGGGGGGGTGTGCTCAAACATTTTTTACTGATAGGGTGCGCGATCAAAAAAGTTTGGAGACCACTGCTCTAACCCATACCAAAGTGCTGTGCAGTGCAATAACAAAACAGCAACTAATTAAAGTTCAGATTTCAGAGCATAACTAATTCAGGACAAAAGAAAACTAACTAAAGAAATAAACAAACATCAGCCTTTAATGCACGTCATCTATCATTCTTCTCAGACCAAAGAGAGAAGTTTCAGCCAAAACAGAAGCATGAATCCAGCACCAGACCTCCCCAGTGTAATCAAGAGCAAATCCACAATGTTCATACATGCATTATTCCTCACCTTGAATCTACAACAATTTCAAAGGCAGTTTTTTCAACAGCTCTCAGTATGGGCCTCAGTTTTGAATACTATTCAAGTCAATGATAGCATTTCCTTTTATGCAACAGGACCAGAAGTAGGCCATTCTGGTCACCTTTGAAAAGCCATTTGTGAAAATGAAAAGAAACATTTTAAAAAATGTTTAAGTACCTGAACCCCACTGAAAGCTACAGGGACTCAGCTATGTAAGGCTCTTTTAGGGATTCTTGAAACATTTGCTCATAATACAGTGAACATTACTTAAGTACCTAGGTATATCTTTATAGTAAAGAAAGATTCAGGCTCTGGTATTTTGAATTTATTTAGATTCAAACTTCAAAAAGATCCTCCTGAGCTCCATCTCTACCTTAGTGGATGCATCTACATGAGATATTTACTGCAGAAAAAAGTCCCCGCCTACACATGTGGTGCATGAAGGATGGAGTAAACTAATTAACCCCACGGCAAGATAGTACTCGTAAATACAAGCACAATCTTGTGGCAGTGTTCTTTATTCTGCAGCAACGCACATGTAGACACTGATGGGGCTGGCTGGGACATGAGGGTACTTCAGTGTGGGGGTTGTCTGCTGGCTAACACCACACTGCCCCAGCCAGATTCCATTCCAGAGTCCGTTTGATGCTGATAATGCATATTCTTATAGGGCCAACTCATTTCGCTCCAAAACTCAAAATTCATATGCGATTTAAAAAGTATGAGCATGAATCCAGAAATTTATGTGTGAATCTTATAAGAAAGGAAGCATTTCATTTCCAAAAATAAGGCCCTTCTAAAATGGTAGTTAGTATAACTCATGCTGATACACTGGGGCAGAATGAACTTTACTGTGTTAGTTCCTATGATCTGTGTTTCTTTCCAGATTTGGAACATACACCCATTCACCTGCCAAAAAATAGCATTTTGTTATATGCAATGTTTTGCTATACAATCACCCTTCTTAAAATGTTTTTGAAACATTACAGTGTTTGTCCTAATTCTTTCTCTCTGTGAAACAGCTTGACTGCTGTCCATTTTAAACCCTACTGAATCAGCTGTATACCCATTTTGTTGATATATAACTTTTTTATTTGTTACAACATTTTATTATATGCAGATATGCTAATAGATTGGTATTTAAAAGGAAAAGTGTAAATAAAAATGTACCCGTTTAGAACAAAAACTTGAATATGGTTAGAAACTGTATGAAAAATATATCTATTTTTAAAAGGACAGTATCATTTTTAGGTAAGAAAAAACCAAAACACAACAATTTCAAACTGTAGATGAAGAACAACATGCACAAATCTGACAACCTGATTTTGGTATAATTTACTCTCACTGACAGGAATCCAAGATTGGTAAAATAATTAATTGGGTAAGATCTAAATCATCTCAAGCATTCCCAACCATCAGTGAGTTATTGAACTTTATATAAATCAAACATATGTGGGGAAAGGACAAGAATATACATGATAAAAATCAGAACAGAGTACCATATGTCAGATAAGGATTTTAAACCGCTGAAGTGTGAAACTTAACATGCCCTGGTTCCAGCTCTCATGGTGCTGAGCGCCAGCTTCCTGGGGCTGAGAACCCCGGGTTCCCAGTTATTTGCTGGAAGTTGAGCATATTGAGCTACTAACAGAAAACACTTAGGGTGACATTCTAAAAATGGCATTGGGAAGAAAGCAACATAAAATGAGAGATGATGTTGATGATGAGTACTAAACTACTCAAAGCAATGTGTATACTCTAAGTGGAAACATAACCAGTCCTGAAAAGATAATTGTTCCCTCCACCATGTTAGTGATATGTGATTTAGTAATCTTATCAAATAATCTAGAATTCTGTCACTTTATAGTTTTTTTAAAAGAAAAAAAATTAACACATCCTGAGCCTGAGGATGACAATGACAGTGGAAAATATTTTCACATTTCTGAAGGTCACATCAAATTTGGCAAAACATTATCAGAGTAGAACATTTCAGTATTATATTGTGCTATGCATGTAAATATGATGCGACTGTTATTGGATTCCCATCAAGATTTATGAATAATATACAATATTAATGACAAACAGCTAAACACAAGGATATTATGCCTACTTCAACTTGTTATATTACAGTTTGTTGGCTGGCTGAGAGTACCTTGTCTGTATAGATGCCATTAGGCAGGAAGCCATTGTAAACGGGCTGTCAAACTTAATTGGGTTACCTTGTAAAAATACCCTTAATAAATAAGGGGCTGTTCCTGAGAGGACTTGAGCATGCCTCACTGGAGTCATTTGGAGCTGCGGCTGCTCGTCATCTTGCAGGAGAAAATTCAGAGGTTGCCCTTCCTCCCGTTGAACAAAATGGTAATTTCATTAGTTGATGCCTGACCCTGCTTCTATTGCAGTTAAGGATAGAAGGTTTTGAACTTTGTTCTATGCATGGATGGCTCTGGGAATAAAAGCACATCACCATAGGATGCTAAGTACTTGCTGGAGAAATAAGATTTACTGGCCAGTGCTCAGTGGAGCACTGTTGCCAAATGAAGTTCATCATAATTGCTGTTTTTCTTAAACCCCAGGACATGGGGAGAAGTGATTATGTGATAATCACAAGTTTTCTTTGTTTCAAAAGGAATGTCAGAACAGGAATTTCTTAGGTCTCATGGTTGCAGAGAAATGAACGATCGTGCTAATGATGAGTACGCCCTAAAGATTCCGAAATCAGAAGAAAAATAAAAAGAACACAATGTGTTTTCACTCTCTCACACAGTAGTTTCTAAGATAATTTAATGGATTTTTGGAAGCCTGACTCATTATTTTTAAGTTTTTTATAATGGCAATACTGCTAGATTTAGATTGACAGATGGTGCAATACTTCAACAGATTTTAGGATGACTTTAAGACACTTCATAAAGTCAGACTAAGTGGTAATAACTCCAGCTACCCTGACTAGTTCTTCCGATAGTTCCATGTTGCATGAACATGCATGACATCTAGACTAATCAAAAAGGATTGTCAACATCTCTTTAATAATAGATAATATTTACCCCAAGGGAAGTTTTTAGAAATACAGGAGTTATTTTCTGAGGCTTGGACACTGCATTAGGAGCTAGGCATTGCTGAGACCCAGGGCCTTCAGGCCTGGGCTTTAACCTTTGTGCTTAGCTTAAGCTACATGCTTAGGTTGAATTATGGTCAAGACTTGCACCCAGTGAAAAGGAGCAGATGGAAAAATACTGTCCCTAACATCAAACAAATCAGGAAGTTGGCTAACTAAATTGAATAAATATAGCTTGGGCAAAAGAGGAACCGTCAGAGCAAAACCTACCCCCACCTAAGAATGAAGAGATTACCTCAGAATAGAAAATTCCAGTTAAGAGTGATCATATTTGGCAAACACAATCAAAATTATTAATATGCATTAGGAGGAAGGCTTAGGTTAATTTCATGTATTAAGAAATGCAGGCTATATGGTATACAAAGAGAGGTGAGAGAGCATATCCTTTGGAACCTATTCCTGAATGATCTGATCACTGATCCAAGATGCAGAACTCAGACAAAGGAATCAGGAACCCCAGACAAGACCCCATGGACTGGCTGTTGAAAGTGGGTGCTAAAATGCCATGGCCCCTGCCTGCCTGATGCTTTACTGAAGTGAGTCATGGGGAAAAACTGGATGGTCCTGTCACTAGTGTGACAGGGGCAAGCTCTCATGCCCAGTGCAAGCACCGGCCTGCCTCCTGTCTGTGGGCTAGCTGCCCACCTCACTTTTCTGCCATGCCTTAAAGTAATAGCATTAGGATATTAATCAGATGGGAGGCTGCCCATTTTGAATCCCGACGTTTAGGGGGATATCCGCAGCTCCATTCCACACTATATTGCAGCCCAAGCCTCGCAGATGACAACCACCAGTGGTTTGCACTTGGTCTACCATAATACATATACATGGATGGACAAACAAACACATACTGAGCTTCAAGCCCTCAGCCCTGTCGCTGGGGCTCCACACACCGGGGCCTGCCACCCTGTCCAGCTCAGATGGCTGTAGCCCTGCCTGGCCCTATACCCTGGGGTTTTACACCCTGTGAGGCTCAGGTGGCTGTAGCCATGCCTGGCCCTCTCTCAGGGTCCGTGCAGCCACAGGACTCACAAAGAGCCTGGGCACTGCTAGAGGCCTTCTACTGATGTGGGTCCCTGCCTCAGGACTCCCATAAGCCCCACTAGGGATGTGAGGGCTGGGGTTATAAAGCACCCCACACTCACCTTTCACCAGGAAAGTGATTGGCATGGCATTTCTTGGGGTCTCCCCAGCCACAGGGAGCCCCACCAGACCCCTCCCCGCTTCCCCAGCAGGGTGCAGTTTCATGTCTAACCCAGGACAACTGAGGCATCCTCCATCCCCATAGCCTCACCCTGTCCTCTGTAGTGTTCCTGGCAGAGATCAGCAGATAGATGGTTTTCCTCTGCTGGCTGATCATGAACTGCCCTCAGCTCAGGGAGCTGGGCCTTAAAATGGCCACCCAATCAGGCACGCGCGTGTGTGTGTGTGTGTGTGTGTGTGTGTGTGTCCCTCCTTACCTCCAACATTACCACTTCCCAAAGAATGGTACACATCTCGGTCTTGATCTTGTGTCGATTGGATGTGTTGCTGGCAGTTGGTCTCTGGCTTACTGAATGATAGTGTCTATAAGTTTGAATCAATTCATCCAGGCTTCATAAGGCCATGATTTAAGTCAGTCCCTTACAAGTTCGTGGGTCAACCACATTTAGATCAGTTCATTCTTGAGGTCCATGAACAATCAACTTCAAT
The DNA here is from genome assembly GCF_001723895.1 of Crocodylus porosus. NCBI lineage: Eukaryota > Metazoa > Chordata > Crocodylia > Crocodylidae > Crocodylus > Crocodylus porosus. Next base: position 53,808,784 of record NW_017728906.1, on the reverse strand, counting down.
CAATTCCTTACTGGTGCATGAGTCAATCAATCGAGATCAGTTCCTTTAAAGTCAGTAGGATAATTTAACTCGAATCAATTCCTCCCCATTTGTGGGGTTTGGATCAAATCAAAATGCTCCTGCACAAAACTAATGTTCTGTCCCAAACATCTGTTCCCCCTTCCCCTCTGGGTTGGCTCCTCAGAGCTGGGCCAACAGGGGTCTTGCAAGGAGAGAGCTTCCCCTTTGCCCTTTCCCCAGTATGGCACGAGAAGAGCGAAGATCAGAAAAGGAAAACACAAACAAAAAGAAGGGGAAAAAAAAAGAAGTCCAAGAAAAAAGAAAGGGAGCTATGCCATTGAACCCCCAGATCCAGTCATGGTGGCAGCTCTCCCCGTCTCCTTGCCAGCTTCTCACCAGTATTTGCCACTCCAGTTTCCACCCAGTCGTCCTTGATTGGCTCCCTCAGTGTGATGCATCCTGGTTTTTTTCAGTGGTCCTCTGACCACCCTGGCCAGTGGGCTAGCTTGCTTCCCCTGTGGTTGTCCACAGGATGCTGTCAGCTGAAGACCTCTGGTGTCTTCCTGTTCTGCTGTCTGCGGTCCTCTTTCAGCTCCCCTTCTCTGGGGCCAAAGGTACTCATTATTGTGCTCCCTCCAACCAGTCCAGACAGATCACACCCTATGAAAAGACAGTGATACACTCATCACTCTAGCTAGGCTTCTCTCAGCACCTGAGTGAAGTATTTCATGTTTAAATTTCTCCGGCCCTACTCACTTCCCCTCACACTGGCCATCTGATGACAATGCATCCATTATATCTTGGAGTGGTCAGCATGCTGTATTGCTTTAAATTAACTACAGTATTAGAATTGTGCTGCTAAAGGCATAACACATTTGTTATTGGTTAAGGAGTAACTGTGTCCAAGTCTTAGATCTAACCTCTGGTACAAGGCTCAATTTAATTTTACTGGATGTAACAGCATTCCTCAGTCCTGTTCTTCCCTGTGTGCGGTCGTCAGCAAAGAGAGACTTTTATGAACACATCCGACAAAGATAAACACCTGAGCAGGGAGGTGTAGATCTGGGCATTTTCTCTCCATGACCAGAAGACGTTAGGGTAGGAGAGAGTAGGCAGAGACTAGTCCCCTCCTCTCCCTGTTCACAGTTCATTTTACCACAGCTGGCCTCACATGTGAGGACTAGTAATCTATTTGTGATGAGGAAGGGCCAAGAACCATGCTGCTACCACCCTGAAGCAGTGGAGATGGAGAGAAAGCATTACAACTGATGAATTTCTCCCCTGTCCTGCCCTAGGTGGTAGCACATGTACATACATCCCTACCTGTTCAAGGTTGAGAAGCAAGATGACAAATTAAGTGCATCTCATTTTCCCTGGCAGTAAAACAAACAGTGTTAATAACACTTTACTTCTTAGAGGTGTTGTGCAGCTTAATCAGCTAAGGTTTGTCCAGTGCACCTTTATGGTAGAAGTGCTACACTTCACTTCTTCCAATATCTCACATGACAAGCTTAAGAAAAGGAAAATGTATCAGGAGTTGTACCAAGTACGGAACCCCAAGCACACTTGAAACCCCTCTCTACCATGCAAGCACATTTAGAAATTATTTTAATCAGTTTAAAATTTTTCCAGGGGAGAGATGCTGCTTGCTTCAGATACTGCACAGTGCAAATATGTGGCATTTGACTCAATTTCCTGAGATTGTATAAAAACTTAATGATACAAAGCCTTGGAAATTATGTATACCTTTGCTGAGTGGAAAGAAGCAGTTTAAGCTTCAGTGTGAAGAAATTCAGATCTGGGCACTGCCAGCTTACTGTACTGCCCCTACTCTTTTAGGCTTTTCCTTCTTGGACAGTTATCTCCCATTTGACACTATAGCCCCAGAGATAATGTAAGACCTTTCACACCATCTTTAATTAGACTGCAAAGGTTTGAGTCACTTTTCCTGTATCTAGTGAAGTATAAAACATCTTCCGTCCAACATCTGGCAATATGAGATGAATACTATCTATTAAAATGATGGCTACATTCTGACCAAGCATACGGTCACTCCACAAATCCATTATGTTTAACGATATCCAGAAGGACAAGCTTCTTGATTCTTCTGACTGGACCTTGGAATAAATCTTTCATTTCTTCAAAGCCGTTGTGTTGGAGTGCTTGTTAAGTAGCAGGCAAAAAAGAAAAAAGTCACTGCTAAATTAGAATCATTATGTCAGACTACCTGACCTCCCACAACAAATTACATCCAGCTCCTGACTTATATCGGATATAAATTTAAATTAATTTACAATTCCCTTTTCCCCTTGTTGCCGGCACAAGGTGCCCAAGGGAGGCAACAATTGGGTTCGTTGCCCGGTGTGTGTCGCGCCAAATAAACACACTGGGGGAGAAGGAGACAGAGTTTATTTGAGCTCAAGTAAAAGGCACAGGGAGACTGTATTGTCTCAAATCCTGCACACCTAAACCTGCAACAGCGAGATCTTTATACCCCAGTCAGTTTCACTGTCAGTGATTTTCCACCCGCTAGCCCCCCTTTCCCTCCTCCCCCCTCCTTTCTCTCTCCGAGCAGTGCCCTTGCATTCCACAGATAACAGTTTTAGCTCGCCTGCTTTCCAGAAGGACAGGAGATTGCAGGCGCCAGAGAAAGGGTTGCAAAGGTTGGGCAAGGGGGGGCTTTGGCTCTTCTGAGCCTGGAGCAGAAAGACTTCCTCAACACTCGTGGTCTTCCATCCCTCTGAGTTACCCAGGGTTATGCCCAGCGTCACCAACACTCTTATAAAGTGCTAGGAGTTTCTGACCAAATGGAAAAAAACCTGAACTTTTAGAAGTGCTTTAAAATATTCACTTCTTCCAACAGACCCCCAAGGATGTGAGTGTCGGTGTGAGCATGGAGGTAGGGGTATAATAGGGAGGGCATCCCTTCATTTCATTTTAGCTCCTTGAAAATTTGAATTATTTGTGCCAGAGTAACATGCACTAGAAACTTTAGGTGTATTCACTTCCTGAAAGCTAGCAATTCTGACCTTAATTTGTTACTACTACTGCTGCTAGTTATGGAGAGACAGGAGTGTTCTCTGTGCTGTACAAAACATGGAAGGCAACATTGCCGCTATACAGGGGGACTTAAGCACTCCCATCCACTTCTGCATGAGGAAGGACACAAACCTACACCCAACTGAGGTTGTGGAGGAGTGCAGTGCCACCAGCTATGTGGCATTCCCTACAGAGACTCTCTGCAGTTTTGGGCAGGGTCTGGAACCAGAAGAGCACTCTCCACAGAATTCTCCCTTCCTTAATCAGCAAATTCCCATACCTACAAGTAACATTTACTCCATCTGCATGAAAGATGCTTTGTTTCCCTGAACATGGGTTACACGTAACTGTAGTGTGCCAGGGGAAAAACACTATCAGTATCTAACACAAGGCTCGTAAGTCCTTATTCAGGTACCTAAAGAACTGATTTAATTAATCAGCAGCATTAAATATCCAGCAGCTCTGGTTGATATCATTGGAGACTTTCAGATGCTGGTGCTCTGCACTGGTAAACAGTTTCATATTTGGGAGGGTTGGAAGGGACCTGAGCAGATCATCAAGTCTGACCCCCTGCCATGGCAGGAAAAAGTAATGGGGTCAAATGCCCCCAGCAAGGTGTACATCTAGCCTCCTCTTAAAGACCCCCAAGGTAGGAGCCAGCACCACTTCGCTTGGAAGTTGGTTCCAGACCCTAGCTGCCCTGACCGTGAAGTAGCGCCTCCTGATATCTAACCTAAACCTACCCTCTGCCAGCTTGTGACTGTTATTCCTAGTCACTCCTGGTA
>NW_017728906.1:53790417-53804430 GCF_001723895.1 Crocodylus porosus | reverse complement strand
TACCCCCTTGTCCAAATCGCTGATGAAGATGTTGAACAGTGCAGGCCCGAGGACCGAGCCCTGCGGAACCCCACTGCCCACGTCCTTCCAGGCTGAATAAGACCCATCCACCACCACTCTCTGGGTGCAGCCCTCCAGCCAGTTAGTGACCCAGTTGACTGTGTAGGTGTCAATGCCACAGTCCCCTAATTTTTACTGAGAATGGGGTGAGAGACAGTGTCGAAGGCCTTCCTAAAGTCCAGAAAGACTATGTCCACTGCTACGCCTGCATCAAAGGATTTGGTGATCCGGTCATAGAAGGCCATCAGGTTGGTCTGACAGGACCTGCCTCTAATGAACCCATGTTGGTTGCCCCTAAGCAAAATCTTCCCTGCTGGCCCCTTGTGGACATGGGCCAGAATAATTCTCTCAAAAAGCTTCCCAGGATTGAGGTAAAACTAACTGGCCTATAGTTTCCTGAGTCCTCCTTCCTCCATTTTTTGAAGATGGGAACCACATTGGCTCTCTTCCAGTCCTCTGGCACCACACTAGAGCACCATGAGTGCTCATAAAGCCATGCCAGGGGTCCTGCAATGACCCCAGCTAATTCCCTCAGCACTCTGGGGTGGAGATCATCAGGACCACCTGATTTAAATATGTCCAGTCCCTCCAGAAGTTCCCTGACTAGATCCTCACCGACCCTTGGCTTGGGTGCACCTCCCCTGGGGCTTGACGGGGTCCCGGTGGTGGGGCTGATCTGGTCCCTGCTCAGGAAAATGGAGGCAAAGAAGTTATTAAATAGGTTAGCTTTCCCATCTGGTGTGACGACCAACTTTCCTAGCGTGTCTTGCAGGAGCCAAACGTTACCCAGTACCTTCTTTTTGCCCTCTACATATTTAAAAAAGGACTTCTTGTTGTCCTTGATCCAGGTAGCTAGTCCCAGTTCCATCTCCGCCTTGGCCTTCCTGACCGCCCCCCTGCAGCCCCGAGCAACTGTGGTATAGTCCTCCCTGGTGATGGCCCCTCCCTTCCATTGGGTGTATCTAGGAGATATTCCCAGATGTTTTTGGTGAGCCATTGGCACTTTTGCGCCCTCTTGCCCCCTTTGATCTGTGTTGGGATTACCTCCCTTTGGGCTTGGAGCATCATCTCCTTAAGGACTGACCTCTCTTCTTGGACACCTGGCTCCCCTCCCCCCTGTACCTCAGTGCTTCCCTGACTATTCTCTTTAGCTCACTGAAGTCTACCCTCCTGAAGTCTAGGGCTGCTGTCTTGCCGCAGGCCTTTGCCACCTTGCACTGGATGGTGAATTCCAGCAGGTGATGATCGCTGTTGCCCAGGTGGTTGAGCACCCGCAGCCCCCTCACCAGGTCGTCGCATGTGGGCAAGACCAGGTCTAACAGGGCATCTCCCCTGGTGGAGCTGTGCACCTCCTGGGTTAGATGGAGGTCCTGCATTACAGCTAGGCACCTACATGAGCAGTCAGACCTGGCTGACTGCTCTTCCCAGCAGATGTCTGGAAAGTTCAGGTCACCCATGATGACCACGTCCTTTGACCTAACTACCTCCGTGAGCTGACTTAAGAATTCCTGGTCCAGCTCTTCCCCATGGTTGGGTGGTCTGTAGTAGACCCCCACCGTTTAGTCTCTTTCCCCTTGACTACCTTGTATTCTAACCCAGAGCACTTCCGTGTGCCCCTCCTCAGACTCTGTGCTACCTGGTGAGGATGTGTATTCCTCCTTAATGTAGAGTGCCACACCCCCGCCTTTCCTCCCTGTCCTGTCCCTCCTGTACAGCCTATAGCCCTTGATATTCACCATCAAGTCATGCACTGGGTCCCAGCACGTTTCAGTGAGCCCCACTATGTCTGGGTTGGTGTCAGCTAGCAAGAGGGTAAGTTCCTCCTGCTTGTTTCCCATACTATGAGCACTTGTGTAGAGGCATTTGAGGCCTCCTGAAGCTGTGTGCACTGGCCCCCTAATCTCAGCATTGTCCTGGCCCCTGTTGCTTACCTGGGTATTTGTTCTGCTCATCGGTCTAGGGTGGCCTTTACTTGTGGGGGCCACTTGGTTTAGTGGTCCAAGGTTTCCTCCACCCTCATCTTCCCCTTCCCCCGATGAGTCTAGTTTAAAGCCCGCCAGAGGAGATCCGCCAACCGCCAACCTAGAAGAGAACACACGCTTACCTTTGGGGGAAAGGTGAAGCCCATTCCACCGGAGCATGTCTCTCATTGTGATGTGCAGGTTGTTGTCTAAGAAGCCGAGGCCTGCCTCAAGACACCATTCCTGAAGCCACCAGTTGGTCTTTGTAATGCAGGTCTCATGTCGTCTTCCACATCCGCTCACTGGTAGGACAGAGGAGAATACCACCTGTGCACCTATCTCCCTCAACACGCCCCCCAGAGTGTGGTAGTCCATCATCAGGTGATCAGGGCTTCTCCTGGCCACATCATTAGTACCCACATGGATTAGGACCTGGATTTTTATTTAAACGTCTTTATGGCCTCTATCCAGATTTGGGAACATGGCTTCGGCATCCATATTTTAATATTTTCTCCTCAGCTTTCTAAAATCCATATTACTTCTCAATATTTCCCAAATATTTGACATACAATTAAAAGAGGAGGAGCTTATTTTCATGCAAAGGGTTGCACCCTATGGCTCCAAAAGTCCCTTCCAACTGTATAATTCTAGGTAGTACAGTGGGCTAATTCACTATATTTGTATCTTATGACACTTGCGCTCCTCACATTTTTGCTCTTGTTAAAAGTAACATATTGGCCCTTATTACTAGATCAACCAGATAAAATTCCACATGAGAAGCAGCCTGGTTTAAAAACAAGCACAAGATTGGAATAGCATTGTGGGACCAGATCAGACTGAGGCTGGTAGGCATGGTTCTTTGGGTAATTTAGCATGCAATTGTATTCTTCTTGTTAAGTCTACCTAATAGCAGAACATCCTTGTACATTTTCTGCACTGCAATGTAAGAGATTATAAAATGGACAAGATTCTTTGGGTAAATCTGGTATCTTTTATTAGGCCAACTCAAAGAGTTGGAAAAATTCTTCTTTGGAAGCTTTCAGGTATAAATTCCCTTCATCAGGCTGAGGAAGCATCTGCAGTTGGTGTGTGCTTTTCCTGAATGGCGTGAGTAGTAAAAAAGCCAGAGGCTGGTATACATGCAAGGAAGTCAGTCAGTGAGGAACATATGCACCGACTGGCTTTCTTGCACACATACCAGCCTCTGGCTTTTTTACCATGCCATCCAGAAAGAGCAGACACCAACTGCAGATGCTTCCTCAGCCTGACAAAGGGTATTTATACCCAAAAGCTTACAAAGAAGAATTTTTCTGACTATACGAGTTGGTCTAATAAAAGATAGCAGATTTACCCAAAGAACTTTGTCTGCCTATGTCCTTAGACTAGCATGGCTACAAACTATACCCCTGTATCATGAGTGATGATGATAAAAACATTCAAACTTCATCTTAGTCATTATTAATAAAAGTCTACAAAAAGAGTGAAGCCACACCCCAGGCAGATATTACCTACCTTTGAAAACAAAAAACCCATGAGGCCTAATTTGCAAATATTGCCACCTTTTCACAGAAACCCTGCTGGTCTATCTGCTTTGTCAACAGCTGTACACTTGTCATAGTAAAATTTTATTGAACTGACACCACACATCCACATTTCCATCTTCTGTTGCGTGATTCTATATTTTCATAAAGTGCTGACAGTGCTGATACTTCAGAAAACAACTTTGCATTACAGGTTTTTGTTCCCCTTTTTTGTGACCTTACTGCTAATTACATGTCTAATTCTCACAAGGAAAAACGTGAAGCAAGAATTGCCCCTGCTGGCCTATCTGCTGATTTATGGGTCAAGTCTTTAGTTATTACAGGCAAAATTTTTAAGTCTCTGATTAAGAAGCCCTGCTGATTTAAGGATCTCACAAGAAATGTGTGCATAATGAATTATCTACAGATTATAATTCAAATTGTTCCTTGATGATTCATATCACCTTCCTTTATTAAATTACCATTTTAGGAGTCCAACAAGGACAATGCAAAGCAATGAGATGTGACATTAACAATGGACACAACAGGTCAAGAGATGCACACATTTAAAGAAAAACACTGTAATTTTGTATCAGGTGTCCACAACTATTTGGCCCCACTTAAGCAGCCAGTAGAAGGCAGGTTTAAGGCCAAGTAATAACTAATATATTGCACTGGTGATGAGTTCTGGCCAATGTACTCCATTCCATTTTTTATGGATCTGAACATATTTTTTTACTTCTTTTGCAAACAGCTACACTCCAAGTCAACGCTTCTATTGAGCTGACTACGTTGACAATCAGGTCTCAATATGACAAGATGAAAATTTTGGATTTAAACTTCATTGCTAAACAACAAGAAAGACTCCAACACCTCCCTGCCTGTCTGCCATCTGACACCACCAGGGCTCCGCCTTATCTGCTCATCAAGGAGCAACTCACAAAGACACTGTCATGGACCCAAAGGATCAGCCTCCTCTGTGCAAAAATGAAGTTTATTTCCTACCTATGGGGACTTTTTACCATCTTTAATTTCCCCTGAGCCTGAGAAAGGGCATGTGAGCCTGAAAGCTCGCAGAAAAAGATTTTTTTGTGTGTGGTTTCTTAGTTGGTCTAACAAAAGGTATCATCTCTGAACCAAGAGTTCTAAAGTTTTGCATTTCTATGAAAAAGGCTGCTCCCAATTGTTTGAATGGACCTCTTTGGCACTATTACAGGGCTGCAGAATGCTGCTGCTTTTGCACCTACTATCCAATATGCCCAAGATTGGCAGGATAAGGTCTTGAATGATCTGCAGTTCTTCTGTCATCTGCTAGCCTGTCCTCAGAGGACAGTGAAAGGTGTCCATTTTTTAAAATTTCTGTAATTTATGCCCAGATCCAAACATCTACCTAATTGTTTTCAAGCCTGTATGAGACTATCAGTCAACCATCACATCATGTTAAAAGACTCTGGTATTTCATACTGGGGGTGTTACCTCATCTATCAGGGTGACTTGCCCCTATCAGGAAAAGTCCTGTAACTTCTTCAATCAATGAAGCGCATTAGCATTTTTGTACCATTCAGTCTCATTGTATTTCCATTCTCTTGATCCTAATTACTCTCCTATTATTTCTCTGCCTCAAATCTCCAGTAGTTTATACCTTTCTCTCAAGTGTATTTTCTCTGTCAACTAATTCTCCTATTTAATTCCAAATCTAACCTTTCTCTGGCTTTCTTAAGCTATGTATCCCTCCTGACTACCTAACCTCTTCAGTCTTGTTTATTCTTCCATTAGCACCATCTGTCTATTTTTGACCAATGTGTCCCTTACCTCTGCATTAATTTCTAAATATGTATCTTACACCTGAGATACTGTTGACAGGAAATAAACAGGTATTCATACAAGTTCATCAAAAACCTCTCAAAGAAATTATCTGCAGAAGGTCAGGAAACCAGTATTGATCCAAAGACAAAGAGACAATTCTTCTCTCAAATAATTTTGCTACAGCTATACTGGTTAAGATAACTCCAGTACAGAGAAAATGAACCAATCCTTATACCAAAGCCAGCAAAAGTCAGCAATTTAAATTGTACAGAACTCCCCAGCTTCTTTGAGACACAAAGGAAATCATCCAACCTTTAGTAGAAGCAACCAATACCAATCAAAAGGGAACATGCCCATTAAGGAACCAGGGTAGAAAAATCCTGATGAAAAACTATTAAAAAAAACTATTAAAAAAAAGATGATATGGGAGCACTGCCTGGTTAGTCAGGAGAGATATAATCTGGGAATTAATAAAACATTAGTGTCAGCAATTCTTAATGTGTGCATATAATAACAATTTCAGTAGACTTCTTTTTTTTTAGTTTATTATTTTCTTTAGCCCTGTTTGTAATCCCATTGATTTCAAATCATTTAGTGCATCTAAGGAGACTTTTCACAGGAAAAAAGTGAACAGGTTATAAATCTTGGTAATTAATTTACTTTATTTTTCTGCAGGTGGCAGTGCAAAGTTGATAGGATTTTTTTTCCATTATTCCTTGCATCACATATCTCACACATTAATTTTGCAGTCATTTCTGTAAGTTCCTCACTTTTCAGAATCATGTTCCTTTTCCAATGTCTAATCTCAAAAAATAACATTTTCTTATAATTTAATGTTTAGTTTCTCCATTGCACTTCAGGAATTTCTCAAAGTATGACTATAATTGTCTAGTCTATGAGGATTCTGCCTCCCCGGCCCCCCCCAACCTTCGCACACACACACTTTGAAATCTGCTTGTTATGAACATTAGTCAGCTTAAGGTTGAGATTCTCTTTTTGGTGAGATGTTAAAGAGAAGATGTGAGAAAATTATTTTCAAAAGTAGTACCAGCAGGAGATGGGGATGGGGATAGGAGAAGAGTCGCTAGAATTCATTTCATGTATTTAATTTTTAAATGCTGACGTCCAGTCACAAAGTCTTAGGGATGTGAATAGCTATTTATTAGTGTAGCTGCCAAAGAGGAACATCAATGGGTAAATGCATGAGTGGAGAAAAATAACTCTGAATAGGATTTCCATCATATTAGTTTATTTTAATATTTGGCATAACTTCATTAGTCATTAAAGATGTCTCATTGACCATGTCTTGGGACATGAAGTCCCCTAGTTACCCACAGACAGGCGCAAGCTTTCTATTTAGAATACTGTGTCCTCATGCTCTCCTTTTTCAGCATCTTGCTTTTACAGGCTGTAAAACAGCATAAAGGCCTTGCCACACATTCACTTGCAAGAGCTGCAAATCATTGGAGTGTAGTGACCTATTAATGTTATACGTGGTAACAGATTATCCTCACCTTAAAGGGAACAGCTTTGCAATACCAGGACGGCACTTAACACATGCTGAACTGCTTGTGTTTTAATTGCACTTAAAAAGTATTAAATTAAATCTTAGGGTGGTTATCACATGTTCAAGTATAAGATACAACTTTCCTCCACAAATTAGCCTGCCCACCTTGTAATCTACAGTACAGCAGGAGAGATGCTAGTTAACTTTAAATAGGCTATTGTCGCATGTACTGGAAGCAGTCTATATTTAAGCAACACGCATCTCAATGTGAGCATCTCAGGCAGGTACACTGCTGCTACCCTGAACTAGCTTGTTAAAAGTTTGCTCAGGTATCTCTCTGCTACAGTGCAGTATAAGCTGGTACATCTATTTCAAAAATCAAAATCTACATGAATCCACTTTTTGCTTCCTCTTTTCATAAACAATCATTACTGTCATGTCCTGTCCACCTGGATGCTACCCTGAGGCCTACTTGTCTGCCATGACTTGGTGTTATTTAAGGTTACCTGGAGGTGTGCAGTGTTTGTTTTCTTTGGTCCCAGGGCCTCTGCCGGTATATCTTCTGTGAGGCTCCTCCTCCACTGCACCTCACCCCTTCCCACTCAGGCTGTCTGCTTCAAGTTGATCAGCTCTGGAACAGGGTGCTGGCGCCGTTTGTTCCCTAGGAGCTCCTACCCACACTGTTCTTCGCAGGAGTATGGCCAGGCTCTCCTGCCTTAGTGAATGTACAACTTAAGTATAACTGAACACAAGATGCTTTGACGGTGCAGGTGAGCAAGGCAACGATGCTCCCCACCTCTAATCCTTTCAATTCCATGCTCTAGGCTCAGCAGAAAGTATTCTACCCGGCTCCTGCACACTTCCCCAGGTGCAGGGATGCTCCAGATGGGCCATCACCTTAGACCTATAGGCACCCAGCCATGAGCTGCACTGTTCAGGAACTATTCCCTCATGCTTGCTTGGGCCCTGCAAGGCTGGCACTGCTCTTGCAGGAATATCTGACTCTGGGCTTGCTCGTACATGACACACTGAGTCCCGGGGGCACCCGACAAGTTCCCTGTCTTGGTGGATCCCACAAGTTCTTCTGGGACAGCCGGCCTCCCATCCTGACTGCCCTCAGACTACCTGTCAGCATCACAGTGAGCAAGTGGTTGCTTGATCAGGTATGTGTCCCCTGCCTCATTGGTTGTAGCTCCTGCGCTGATACCTGCTCCCTCTTCCACAGGTTTCCAGCTGTCTGCGGCTTTTCCGGTTTGGCAGGGGCTCCTGCCTCAGGAAGGATCCCTGACTCTTCTGCCATAGGCAAGCATATTTCCAGGCCCTGCAAAGGACTTTCCCCTACAGATTGGGCTCTGGCAGCATTATCCAGCAACCATCTTCTGGTGGGCCTTGCTGGTTCTGTTCTGGCTGCAGAGAGGGTATCAGATAACACTTCTGGTGCCCCCTCTTCCCCACCCCAAGCTACAGCTAAGGAGCTCCTTTTATCTTGGGAGCCCTTCAGGGCTGGGCCATTTCACAGGCCCCTCCTGGCCTCATGGTGCTGGCCAATTTCCCCACAGACTGGCCACCTGGATGCTGGTGCTGCCATGAGCCTGCCACAGTTACCTTACACTAACGATCTTCTTAAATTATTTCTATATTTTCCTCAATGTTTTAAAACTTATTTTGCATGCTTGCTAGTTTTCTTTCCCATCATTCTTCTCATCCCTAGATTGCTGATTTTTTTTTAAAATGAGACTCATTTCGTTTTAGATTCTTTCCCCCCCACTTCATTGTCTATTTCTGTTTCCATGCATTTGCTTCAGCTGTCTGGACAACTCTTCTCATTTACTTCCTGACAATGTATTGGACTTCTTTTCTTCCATTGTGTGTGCACGTGTGTGACTTTTGTCTATTATAGGTAGCAGAATCTATACCAAGGTTGCTGGGCATTGCCTATTAAAAGACCCCATTTTCAGCTGTTTATAAAGTTTTCACTATATTATGAAGAGTTAAGGACTGGGTGGGATTTTCAAAAGTATTGAACAATGATTTAAATTCCGTTCCGCTTGGTATTAATGGTGAAATAATGATCAATTCAATGACAGCAGAGTAAGGACAATGCTGAGCTCTTTTTCAAATTACACTGACACGTTCTAAAAAGTAAAGTAAGACTTTGATATAGAGTGTCAAGCTGTGAAAAAGAAAATCTTATTTCAGGTCACCTAGAGAGCAGAGTTACACACTGGGGACTAGACCTCAGAGAAACTGTAATCCCTGCTGAAAATTCTCTGAGGGAGGAACAAGTGCTAATTGAAGTACCACTGTTACTGCCTGCTGTTGCATATTGCTTTCTTTGTAAAATTAATTATTCATAATTAATAACTTGGAGTCCTTTTGCTTGTCTATGCCTCCGTGTCCCTCTAGGCCACATTAAGAATCAGAAACTTTATACAAAAATAGTCAAGTCCCATTCCTGAACTTGTAAGAGAGAGTTATCAATACTTTTATCCCACACAGTCTGCATCTCTGATTTCAAAAGCCACATGGTATTTAGCAGGCTCACTCATGTTTAAATAGCCTGCCCACTTTCACAGCGCTTCAGGCAGGCACTGTTACTGGGTGCAATTCACAGGAAAACAAGAGACATGCTATGGCAGCCTTAGACAGCTGTTTTGGTTGGCATTGCATTGGCACACAGCTTGCCTGCTCACCTTTTCCAAGAAGATTTTAAGGAAAAATGTCATGCCGTCTTGCTCACTAAAACCTTTCCATCTCTTTGGGGCGTGGGCATATATGGAAATACTGATTTGCTAGAGGTATGGCATGCCAACCCTTCCGGCTGAGAGCACAGGAGCCAGAGACGGTTTTTCCCTGAGAAATGTATTTAAATACAAGAAACAAACAAAAAACACAAAACAAACAAAAACCACCTCCCCCCAAAACAAAAAAACATAGCTACACAGTTGAGACATTTAAATGCCCTGCCCATCTCCTCTTAATCCAAAGTCATTCTTTTCAGTCTTCATTTGACTTGGGGGTTTCTTTTTTTCTTTCTTCTTCCTTGGAGCAGCACTGTCTGCCTATGAATGATTAAGTGTGCTGCTGCTTTCTCTCAGGATGCATTTTCCTTCCTTTTATAATTCCTTTCCTGCCTTTCTTTTTCCCTCCATACATCTGCTGTTTCTCTATTGTTCTTACCTCCTCTTGTTCTTTCATTCATTGTCTGCAATTTCCCTATCTCTACTGCCACCCTTTTCTCATCCACATCCCCCAGTTCCTTTTATCTCTCCTCTCATTCCCATCTCTCCTCTTTACCACTTCCTTCTGTCTACCCTTCTATTGTGCTAATATGCTGACATATAGCACTAAAATAGCTTGACTCTAAGTAGTCTCTCCAAGTATCTTCCCCAGTGCCCTGTTGTGTTCCCTGAATACAATAGTGCATGAAGATGAAAGTAACATCAGACAACAGCCGTTTTATTTATATTTTCACTTTCTCGCATAGATCATATGATGTTGAGTGTACGTGAAAATATATATATATATATAGCCAGCTTCTCAGAAAACAGCAGAACATCACAGCTTTAAAAAAAATCACCAGCTGATGATCTGGCCCATTACTTATAAACCATCCCATAGAAAAGCAGACCCCACTGAAAAAAAAGAAAAGATCACATTAGTGTATTACCTTCTTATACTATTGCAAAAAACAGCAAAAACCAAAAACCACCACTTTCAGTCAGATATGGACTGGCATATGGATGAAAAAGTCTTCTTTGCCACTTGGGCAGACACAGGAAGACTTGAGGATAAAGTGGGTTCATAGGTCACGTGGACTTCTTACTTGCTATAGTAGTAGAAAGCAGTGGCAGCAGGCAATGAGAAGGATAAGCCAAGAGTCCACCGAGGACAAAATGTATATACATCTGAGATGAGTGTCCTACATCCTAACCACATCTGAGATGAGTGCCCTACATTCTAACCACTGGCTGTAGCTATTGGGGGTTCCCATTCTCTTAGTTCGATCAGCAGTTTTTTTCTGATCATTTTTGGTTTGAAAAAAGTAACTCAAAATCAACATTTTTCCATGACCAAAATGATACACCACTATATGTATATCTAGTGCCGCTTCATTTTAAATCACAGAAAAATGTGGATTTTAGGTTACTTTTTTAATCTGAAAATTGGGGAATTTTTTTTATCAAAGAAAACCAGGATCCCTGTTGATCAGATAGTTCACTGTAACACTCAGAAGTCTTCCCAGTTAAATTATTACTGACTTGGTAACACTCGCTAAAGAGTTTTCATTTTGATGAATCAGCATTTTCTAGTGGGAAAAGGAAAATGTTGAATAGAAAAATTCCCAGCCAGCACTACTTACAATCCTTACCTCTCACAATTAAGATCTGAAGTGGGGTTAAGACTTCTGAGTCACTTAGGGCCTTGTTATACTAAGTTTGGGTGGCTCCTGGGGCCCTGGATTGTCAGCACATTAACACTTTAAAGTGGTTTTAAGCACTTATTATGCAGTGCAAAGAGGGCAGGATTATCTCTGATCTGCACTACCCAGCTTCTGTTCCATTAAGGTGGGACACTCTCCACAAATGTGCCGCCCAAGTTGCAGTCAGTCCTCCAGTTTCCCAGGTTGTCACATACTCTTGCTCATAGAGCAGGGATAGAAGCCTGTCCTGGCTCACCAGCCTTCTAGTGGCAACTTGCAGCTACAGCAGCTCCTAGTCCTGCCCCTGCTCACCAGGCCTCTTGGCAAGTCACACCTGTGCAGGCGGGAGATGGTCAGAGAAGGTTTGCTGTGTCTGGTCTGTTGCTCTCTACAGGAGCAGGCACTTGTGCTTGCAGCAGCTCAAATAGGAGCAGTGCAAATCTGAGCCAGCAATTTTTGCCTCAGTGCAGGTGCCTGGACATGCACTTTGGTGTGGTGCAAGTTGCACTACTGGGGACAAAAATAACCCTGCCTGGCTCCTCCAAGATCTGCAGCCAGGGGGAACTATAGCCTGAGGCCAGCACCTGTGCTGGCCCCAGAAATGTAAAAAGCGGCCCTGTCCTGGCCCTATCAGTACAAACACCTGCCCTGGCAAGTAGCTCAGGGCTACTCACTCTCAGGAGCTTCTGCAGCCCAGCCAATTGGTACCTGGGGACACTACCCCTTGTACCAGCTGGACTGCTAAAGCAGCCTTAGAGTTCCCTGCACCCTCTACCCACTGCAGCAGTCTGGCAGTGCGGTGGGGCGTTGCTGGCTGGCTGTGACCTGCTGCACACCTGCCAGACCTGGATGGGGACTGCGCAGCCAGTAGAGGCATTTGCCCCTCTGGGCCAGCTGCCAGTGGGCTGTGGCTGCAGAGCTGGCCTCTGTGAGGCACTACTGCCATGCGTGCCCCTGCCCGGCCATCTGGACAGCTATCAACCAGATGTTCCTAGTGTGGTGGCCTGCTTTGAATTGTCAAAGCATGACCTCCTGGCCACAACTGGCCAGAAGGTCAGCCACCTCCAGCTAGGTCCAAGGTGCCAGCTCTGAGCAGGCAGGGTCCTCCCTAGCAAGAATTCTGGTGTTCCCTATTGGAAAACTGAAAAATCCCTGATAAAAAAATCCCAAAGTCACTCTGTAAAATACCCCGAAATCCATGTTCCTCCACAATTAAAGCAAAAGACCACTATATATATATATATATAGAGCGTGCGAGAACCAGAGATCATTCGGGCAATGTTTTATTGATATATGTACACAATGTTAAAGCAATTTAGAAGCCTACCAGTCTCTCTATCACTGTAATAAAATGATTTCTAAATACCTATATGTTTTGCTGTTTGCCTTTGGTTTTCTTACCATAGAGCAGTTAGAGCTCCCCCAAACCCTTCACTAACCATGATGTGGGGACAGCTTCCCCTGCAGCCACAACTCCTACCAGCAGGTCTTATCCTGTCTGGCAGCTGGGCACACAGGGTGTGTGCTGGGAGGATGTAGGGTTTGCAGAAGTGGGGTGGGAAGAGGGGTGAGGGGATGTGGAGGGCTGTGGGGGGCTATGGGGTGTGTGGGTAGGTGTGGGTGGATTGTGGGTGGACTGTGAGGGGGGCTGCTCAGGAGGGGTGGGTCCCCTGTCCCCTACAGGGTGCAGCCCCTCTGCACAGCTCATGGACTGCCTCCCACCCCAGGGCTACAGCCCCCCTGACAGGGGCCACAGCACCCCCAAAAGGGGCGACAGCCCCCACAAGAGGGGTCACATGGCTGCCACAGGGGCTACCACTCCCCTACTGGGCTCATGTGCCCCACCCCTGCAGGGCCACGTGACCCCAGCCCTCTGGATTGCTGCCCCACCTGGCCCCATAGCCCATCAGCTCTGGGCTGCGAATTTGAAGTGCAGGGAACATTTTTTTGTTCCCACATGTGCCTTTTGCAGTATCTCAAAGGGCTTTGGGACACTGCAAGATAGGGGCATGTGAAGTGGGCTCTATTCAATTTGGATTCAGATTTGGCTCGAATCGAGGACAGTGATTCGATTCATTGATTCAGATTACTGTCCCTGATTCAGTTCAGCTGAATCCAAATCTGAATATCTGATTCTGATTCTCAGAATCAGCAATTTGGACATAAACACAGCTTTAAATGTTTTTTCTATATACCTTGAAGTAACAGGTGTGTCTTGTAATGCTTGTGTACTTTCAGTCTACTTCTGGGTCCACTGGGCAGCGTGCTGGGGGACCCCACCCCCCGCACCCACCCAGCTCAGCAATCAGCGACGGGGGGACCCGGGGTGCCCCCCTAGACCCAGGAGGCATCAGTCACTGAGCTGGGGGGGGACGTGCAGGGGGCCCTCCAGCACACTCTCTGGCAGACACAGAAGTGGACTAGAAATGCTTCTGGTCCACTTCCAGGTCTGCTGCCAAGCATGCTGGTGAGCCCACCACACTTCTGTGGGACACTCCATGCTCCCCAGTATTGCAGCATTCACGAGCTGCCTGCTACCTAGAGGTATGTAGAAAAAACATTTAAAACTGTGTCTATGTCCAAATTGCCAATTTTTTCCAAATCAATTCATAGTTTCATAGTTTCTAGGGTCAGAATGGACCTGAGCAGATCATCTAGTCCAACCCCCTGTCATGGCAGGAAAGAATACTGGGGTCAAATGACCCCAGCAAGATGTTCATCCAACCTCCTCTTAAA
>NW_017728906.1:53767998-53790317 GCF_001723895.1 Crocodylus porosus | reverse complement strand
TTGGGATTACCTTCCTTTGGGCTTGGAGGATCATCTCCTTAAGGAGTGACCACTCTCCTTGGACACCTGGCACGTTCAGAGGGTTCAGATTCAATTTGAGAGATTGAAGAGTCCCCTGATTTGATTCGGATTCGGAGATTCAGCTACCGAATCGGGCCAAGTCTCTGCCAAATCAAATCAGGGACCGATGCTTAACACAGCCCTACTGCAAGAGACAGATGCACACTCGTCTGGACACTCCCCATTGCTCTGACTGGACATCTCACATTTAATACGGTCATAATTACTCTCCATTCCTTTCTCCCCTACCATTTTCATTTCCATGGCTGATTATAGGGTGAAACTGCACCAAACTGCAAGCTAGTACCAGCACCAATCAACATTCATATGGCTCACAGTGTAGGGTGTAACAAGGCCCTTAGGTAATTGTGAAACTCTTACCTTTAGTATAGCCAGGGGTATCTACACAGAACAGAGTAGTATCATGTGAAGATGTCTGTACTAGTTCAGACCCCAGAAGCAGCATAGTTACATTTATATGGTAACCCACCTGGCTGATATACTTTGCTCCTAAGGAAGCTAATTAGCCACGGTGGACTGCTTCTGGTACATTTATAACTAGCTTGACTATCACCAAATGGCCTGTCATCGTGCAATGTAGATATAATGTACGATAGTAGATATGGTTACATATAATGTAGATAAGGTTAGATATAAGCAACAGTATGGAAAAAGAGGAAGAGTAAATGATGGTTGTAGCAGGCTTACCTTTCAGAGTTTGGGTTGAGTCCCAGGTTTGAGATTTTGCTGTTTCTATTGGTGACGCCCATCCACCAATCACAGGGCAGCAAGAGAAATGAAGTCACACCCCTTTACTGAGGGGATGGGGAGAGGAGCTCCTCTGGACCTGTCTGAAGACTGCAACACTCAGGTCCAGAAGACTTCAGAGGTAGAGCCCTGGAGCATATAAAAGAGGCTGCATGCCCAGCACAAGGAAGATGCATCGAGGATGGAGAAGAGAGAAGAGCGGGGCTTAGAAGAGCTGAGAAGAGCTGCTCAGCAGGGCGAAGCAGTAGCCCACGAAGAGCCCCTGAGGACTTCTATCAGTGGGGAGCGGGGGATGGCTCCAGCAGTTAGGCAGTGTAGTGTCTGGACCCTGGGAGCTGTGTGAGGTGGCTCAAGTCTGCAACCTTTGGCGTGCAGCCAGAGACACAGTGCACAGGCCAGTGCATGGAGCAGGGTCTTTGGAGCTGTTGGGCAGTTCAGGTCCCCAACCTCCGCATGAGGCTGGGAGCTCGGTGCAGGAGGTGCTGCACGGAGAGTGAGAGACCCTGGGAGCCGCTTGAGGTGGCTTGGGTGTACAGCTGCTGGCACAGGGCAGCAGCTCAGTGCAGACGATGCTGCACAGAGGGTCTGGGGACAGACTGAGCTCCAGTGCTGCACAAGGCTGTCTGGGCCTCCAACCCCTAGCACAAGGCAAAGCACCCACAACACACAGTGGTGCATGTGACCCTAAGCCAGGCCAGCGGCAGGCGGCAGGAAAGCCCAGTGGGGAACAGAGCTTGGCCTGGAGAACGGGAGGCAACCCTCCAGGACTGCAGAGTAGTAAGTTACCTTGGTGAAAGGGTCCCCACAGGGGAGGGACCCCCAGGGTTGTGAAGGGGCACCATGTGGGCCACTCCTGGGTGATAGTGAGTGGGGACTTAGGAGTTTTTGGGGTCTCCCTCTCCTTTTCTTTCCCCCCACCTCCTTTCCTGTAGTGGTACCTTGGGAGTGGGGTCCCTGCCCTGGAGGGCACCCAGGTAGTCTAAGGATTGCTGGTTATATTTGTAGACTGTGCCTTACAGTTTATGTGAATAAGCTGAAGTAATAGTTTGGCTCTCTCAAGCCAACGTTATAGAGTTATAAGTTTGCCTGATCAATGTCCTTCATTCTGGGTTGTTCCATTGTTCATCTGTATTTCTGAATAATAATTGGGTGTGTGTGTATATATATACACACCCAATTATATATAGGGTTTACTGTGTTGTAAATCTGTGTGTATATATACCTCCTTACCCTTAAATGGTTTTGTTGTAATAATAAATCTGTACATAGTTAAGTAATTGACTGACTGGGCCTGACTCTATAGGTGACAGAGGTGGCCATTGGGCTGTAATGTCTCCCTGCAGCACACTGCCCTGCCAATAATTCCCTCAATTGAAGAGGGGAGTACAAAACTGTGTACACCCAGGCTACATGGTCAAAAGCTTGATGTGTGGAGAAAGGAAGTCAGAGGAGTCAAAAGAGTTCTGGATTATGCAACTGTAAATTTGTTTGTATGGAAATGAAAATGGTAGGGGAGCATGGAATGGAGAGTAGTTACGACCAGATTAAATGTGAGATGTCCAGTCAAAGTAATGGAGAGCAACAGACCAGATGCAGCAGACATTTGTGAGCTGTGAGTGACAAAGATGGTAGAAGCCCTGTGAATAGGTAAGATCACTCATAAATAGGGTACAGGGGGAGAAGCAGAGCGTTTTAAGGACAGAGCCTTGCAAAAGTGATGTCTTCTTTCCCTACATCCCAGTCTCCCTTAAAGGCATGGCATGAAAGCCAAAGGAGAAAATTAAGTCCTCTGGGAAGGTTTCCATCAATTGTGTCTGACAATTTCACTGACTTCATTAAGAGACAAGGAAAGGATTTGCAGCATAGTGATCTCTGGGTTTTTTTTAAAAACAACTCAACATGTCATAACATGTTTCCAGCACTGCTGCAAACCCCCATAAAGCTGAAGAGTCTGTATTAAAAAGCAGATTGGATTAATGTCTGTAATAATAGCTGTGTTTTCGCCTCACGTCCTCCCGTTCCCCTGGCCCATTTCTTTGCTGTCCTTTCCTTCTCTTTTTCCACTATTTTCCTCCTCTCCTGTTGCTCCAATGCCACCACCAGCTTTTCTGTTCAGGGGCAAAAAGTGGCTTATCCCAAACGTTGCTTCTTATCTTTGTAAATAAGCAATTTAAAAAGAGGAGTAACTTTTTGCTTTATTAGCCAGTAGGTGGAGCACATCTACTGTTTTAAGTGCCGGTGGGCTTTTTTTTTTCCTCCTTGTAAAACAATCTGTCATTTCTATTGCAGTGAAGCAGTAGATGCAAGGCAATATAATGCTAAACAAAACAGCTCATCTTGGCTGGACCACAGCATATAATATTGTGACTCGTGTCAGCAATGCAGGGCCAAACATCAGCTGATCTAGCGCAGTGAAATTATTTGAGAAATATCACATTAAGCAGTTTCTAGTTTTATGCAATGTTCTGTTTTGGTTTCTTTTTTCTCCCTTCCTCTTTGTGAAAGAGCCCAGGCCCTAGCAGCTGAGCTTGGCTTTTCTTGCATTTCACAATACCCCTGCCCCCTTATTCTAGTCTCTCTGCAGTTTCATACTAGTGTACCTGCACTGATTTCAGCAGAGCTGCTCCTCATTTCAAATGGTGTTAGGCAGATCAGAGCCAGGTTCCACATAAGTAAAGGACACTCTGCTCTGTGTAGACACTGACATTGAGTTAGTGAGACATTTTGAACATGCGTTGTTACAGTCCTAGCACTTCGTACCCAGCATATGTTGCATGACATTCCTCATGCACTCATCTTTAAACTCGTCACCCTTTCCCCTTGAAGCCTGCAAGCTGTACAGGCTGCCATGAGACAGAACTTGTGAAATCTAGCCCTTTTCCCTGGCACAGGTTTCCCAAGCGTTCTCTCAAGCCAACGCTCCCATTAGCCTCAAACAGCCCCAAAAGGTAAAGGCTCACAAAACAGCCTGTTCCACCAGCAGTGCAGTGCCTCTCACTAACTGAGATTACTTCTTGGGTGCTATTAAAAATGATTTTGTTTTTAGTACAAACTTGTTAAAAACCAACCAGTGCATGTTTAAGAGGACTTTACCTATTTTAAGACACTATGAAGCAGAATAGTGGCATTTACTGCACAGTCTGTCCAATGCTCAAAAGGCCTGTACAGGCATTAACTGATTAAGAATGTGAGCAGGAAAGTGCAAAGTAGGACAAGGAGATCTGGTTTGAACTTCCTGGCCTGGGGTAAGCTGGCCTGCCTCCACTGAGTTCAATAGAGCTGGGCCACTTCATGCCAGACAATAAGCTGGCTCTTTTTGCTTTTCTTTTGATCAGACTGATTTTGCCACTGATTTTCAGTGTCACGTCTACTTCTGGCTCAACTTGCATGCTCCCAGTATTTGCTGGTAAGCTGTTACTCACTCAAGGAGCCCCATTAGCCTCAATAAGAGAGGAGTAAAGCTTTCGCAGGTCTAGTGCTCTGTGATTTCTCAACTGCATTAACAACATGTTGCAACACATTTCCTTTCCCAATGTTTGTGCTTCAAGCCAGTGGGCATGTTGCTATAGATAAGACTGTAACAGACCTTTTTCTCTTGCAAACCTAATAAGTGCAAGAACAGGACATTTTGCCTGCATTTGCACCAATATATCCAAAAATGCTGGCACTTGGATGCGAATGGTCACTCCCCCCCTTTCTGTAATGGCCTAGAGACTGCTAGCTGTCTCTTTGTAGGAAACAACCATTTTTGAGATGGGGGAAATGACTCTCATCCTGCATTTTACTGTGTCTACAATTAGCTTATGAAAACACATTAGGCAGTTAGAGGCTTAGTAATCAACCCATAGGTGCTTAGGAGTCCAGATTTGGAAAACAAAACGTTAGCCCCAGGTGGGAGACAGGGTAAGGACTGCAGTTTATCATAGCTGTGTCAATACTGATATCTAGCAATGACGCACTTCATGGGTTGTGGACTGAGTACGGGTGTACATGCCTAATTTAATACAGCTCCTCTTGTGCTTTGAGAAAATGTGTACCCTCCCCAGGACTATGATGCTGGTATCATCCCTTGGACGAGGACATGAGAGGTATAAGACCCTTTCCATACAGCCTCATCACCTCCACTAAGTGCTGTCAGGAGGCATTCCCCCTTGAGAATGGTGGGGGAATGATGTCTGACTCCTGCATGAGTGCCCTGCATTGGTGCCAGGAGCTGCTTCTGGCCTTTCCGTATTTTATGTTTCATAATTTTACAATATATAAGATGATGCCAGGAAAAATATGGAGACCAATTGCATTCAGTAATGACTGTTGGCCACTGTTGTATCTTTCTGGAGTTTGTTTAATTCCCTACTGGTATTTCTGCAAATCAAAATGGCCTAGTTATTTACATTTGAAAATTGAATGATACACTAGGCCACAATTTCCCTCTCAAATATGTGCTGCTAATGTATTTAGAAATTATCCACATGCTACAGATTGACAAACTAGCAGTGCTTATGTTTGGGTCTTCCCTGCTAGTACCACAGAGAAACAGGGAAGACAAGGAAGGGCACTGGGCCATTTGTACTTACCTCTGCCTTGCAATGATAAAAAAATCATTCATGTTTAATACACCCATTTGATCCTACACACCTTTACCTCACTGTGTTCCAGAGGAAAACAAAAGTCTGGCAAAGGCTTCTACTAATATGTCACTAGGGAAAATTCCTTTTAAACTCCACACCATGGTGAGTACAGCCCTGCGTACAACAGGAAGAACCACTGGGCAAGTTCTTCACCAGTAGACATCCCATATAACCATATTGGCATAACAGAGGTGCAAAGCAGGACAGAATCTTGATCAAGTTACCAGATCGACAGCAAGACTTGCCTGAGAGGAAAGCAGTAACATGGTGTTGACATGCAAATTCATGCTGCAGCATACAGATATTGATTTATTGGTTGCTAAAGGAATTCAAATATACGAGATGATGCAAGAAAAATGTATAAGACACTTGTGGGGTATAGCAGGCCTGGGTGTCTCCAGCAGCCTGTTGCTGTCTGGTCTAGACTTCTTGTCGCTCTCTCTCTCTGGCATACTGCCACCACTCCTGCTACACACTGATGTTAAAGGATTGGTTTGGGAAGTTGCTCTCAACCAGCCAGGAACCACCTTTCTGCCGAAGGTCTCTTTTTTTCCTCTCCCAGGACCAGTCTATGACCCCCCCCCCCCCCCCCGGCTCAAGTCAGGCTTCTGGTCCCTAAACGGTTCATTGGCTCACAGAGATAAGTAAGCTTAATTAGAAGGCTACACCATGCTGCAGTCCTGCCTCTTTCAGTTAATCATCTAGGCAAGGTACAGACAGTCAAAAAGCCCGAGGCTGAATCGATTCAGTCTTTGCAAGTTACTCTAAGCTGCACAGATTAAGTTGAAACAGAAGTGGACAGACATTTACCTTTGATTCAGGAACTGCAGCCACACGCCTGCAGTGGCTCAGGCCAGAGGCCAGAGGGTGCTAGAGCTCTCTGGCCATGTGTTCATTTTGTCTTCCTGCTGCCTGAGGTCTCTGGGATTTTTAGTGCAGAATTACAGCACCAGGACTATGCAGGATTGCTTATTACTTCCTCTTCCTGCTTCCAGGTGCCCCTGGGATTTGTAGTCCACAATTGCAACCAGCAGTACATTTGAGCAGGGGATGGGGTGTTTATTTCATTCCCACTCCCTGGCTCCAGACTTTAGCTGGGGTCTGCCTGGGGGAAACAACCCCCCCCTCCCATAAACTGGGCTGCATTCCCAGCTGGGCTTGTCTCCCCACTCCTTTGTCAGCCAGCCCTCACTACTCTAGCTAGGGAGCAGAGGGGGAGAGCCAACCCTGCTCTCTGAAGCAGACATCACAGCCCAGCCCAGGGCTGGAAAACATGCTAGGATGCTGGGGGACTCGGATTTATCTCCAACCAGGAAGGGGTCTGGGATAGAAGTTTCATAAACTGGTTTGACCCAAATCAGTTAAGTCTGATACTATATTCAACCAGGTTTATCTTAAACAAAGTTTCAGACATTTTTTAACTGGTTTATGTGGATTGTGCTTCTGTTCTGTTACAGGTTTAGACCAGTTTCTGAACATTTAAACCGGTTTATGTATAACTTCTGTCTC
The DNA here is from genome assembly GCF_001723895.1 of Crocodylus porosus. Lineage (NCBI taxonomy): Eukaryota > Metazoa > Chordata > Crocodylia > Crocodylidae > Crocodylus > Crocodylus porosus. Next base: position 53,783,352 of record NW_017728906.1, on the reverse strand, counting down.
TCACCCTATAAGTCAGCTCCTGCAGCCCACTATTTACATCCTGGAAGGTACAGCTCTTTTAGTTCTGTTGCCTGATGCAACCCTCAATCGTAGGGTTCAGGCAGCAACTCTCATGGTCTTTGGGGGCCTGCCTGGGAGCTCTGGGTTTGACAGTGGCTCCTTCTGCATTTTGATGTCTGGCTTACATTCATAGAGGTGCCTTCTTAAAAAGTGCTTCACCCCACTTTGACCTTCCCTCTTCCAGTGACATAGTAGGGGTCCTGCTACAGAAGCCAGAGACAGATCTCCCTGACAGTAGAAAGAGATTGGGGAGAGAAGAATTGCTGAAGGAACAGACAGAAAAGTAGACAGGCAACCTAAAAAAGAACCTAGGTGGAAAAGACTGTCCAGTGAAAAGATGGAGAAGATGAAAGCAGATAGCATAATTTAGCCATCTTCTCTGCTGCTTAGACATCATCATTTAAGGTCTGTGAGCTGGGTCTAAGAAGAGGTTTTCTCCATAAATGTGCCCCTCTGCTGCTGCTACTGCTGTACAAGGCAACATATTTGAGCTGAAGTTGAGAGTCAGCATACATTATCAAGCCCCTATTTCTCTACAAGGCTTTGTTGTTCATTCATTTGTGTGTCAGTGATACGCTTATTGCTGTGGAGAGCTGGGTCCGGAGAGAGATCTTTTGTTTCAGTCTATTATGGTTCCTTGGCAATTGTATCTATTTAAATTATAGCTTATGTTGGCACTCTGCACCAAGGGCATTTTCTCCCATGTGTTTGGCCAAACAAAGTGAGGCCCTATACTCTACTTGATGACATGTCCCATCTCACAATTTTTTTGATCACAGTAGCCAAATCAATTCCAAAATTTCAGGCAAATGCTCTAAAAAACACTGGGCAAGTAACTGTCTGCTTTTGGTGACTATTGGAAAAGTCTTTTGCATGTAAAAAGTTGTTCCTTGTTCTCCCCATGCCTGCCACCTAACACCTATATGGACAGATGCTCAGCCAAGGGGAGAGGTGCGGGGAAGACACATAAGGAGTCTTCCTCCCTTCTAGCATGCAGCTACCCTGTAGCTGGCTCCATGGTGGGAAGAGGAAGAGGGAGTACTAGGAGTTCTCTTGACCCTTCCAAACCAATGGGGTGGGCAGGAAGAAAGAAGGGAGAGAAAGGAGATGGTGACATGGGTAAGTAAAAACTGGGCATTACAGATGGGTCCTGAAATGGGACAGAGGTATATGGGGGATACTTAGAGCCACTGTCATGACAGAAGACAGGGCAGCTGAAAGCCTAGGGGTTGTGATAAAGCACATTTGTGAAGTACACAGTCTACAGAAGGCACAAAGTTGCCTGACCCTCCAGTTACAAGCTTGTCATAACAAATAAGAACATTTTTTAACCTAACACATATGCCCAGCTTTGGAAAATTCAAGAGCTCCACGGCAATAGCCCAAAGTACATGAGTTATAGACAAAGGAGATTGAATAGTTTAAAGCAGGGCACTAAATATTCTGAATGAACGAAAACACTACTTTTGGACTGCTGCGATTCCCGGGAGTGCTTACAATAAATTGTGCGATTAGACAGCTACCAGTTATTTGTGAAAAAAATGTTTTGGAAACCTGAGAGTTATGAATTTTGGCACAGAAATGTGAACATTGAGAATATTAAGTATGATGCTCAGGTTAATTGCTAGTCTCCTTTTTAAAAATAGTTCATTGCTTCAGTATTGTGCTTTAACTACCCAGGCAGACAACAAAAAACAGTAGCCTTTGGCTCAGTGTGACCATCCACTGCTGCCTTTTTCTGGTACTGTCCATTCTCCATACAAATCAAGTCTTCCTCTCCCTCCCAGTTTCCCTGCTTGATGCACCTGTCATGTCTTAATGCTATCAGTGGGGGAATAGAGCCTTGCTGACAGCGGGGAGCACCCCTGAGGAGCAAGACCCCTAAGGCTCCTGGTATGTGACTTCCTACAGCTGCAACACCATTTAGGCCAGGGAAAGACATTACACATACACCGGTTCGGTTTAAGTGAGCAGAAAATGGTTTAACCCTGTAACAGAACAGATGTTCCATGCACATAAACCAGTTTGAAAATGTGTGAAACCGGTTTGAGATAAACCTGGAATGTAGTATCAGACTTAACTGATTTGGCTCAAACCAGTTTATGCAATGTCTGTCCCAGACCCCTTCCTGGTTTAAGTTAAATAGGAGTCTGGCATGTGCCTGAATTTCCTCAGCCCAGAGAGAATGTCTGTCCAGTTTCAAACCAGTTCAGCATAGTCAGGTTAAACTAACCTGCCAAGACTGAATCAATTCAGGCTCAGGCTTTTTGAATCCTTTTTGTTCCTAGCCTTAGTGTTTGTTATCTATTCTCACAGGACTCATTTCCATCAGTGATATCCATTACTCCTTGCCATGTCCTTCCCCACACCAGCATTTTCCTAAACCATTTTTTGTCCTTTAAATAAGTCCCTGACTAGTCCCAACCTTCCTTTGGGTCTAACTGGTCTTTCTCTAAGCCTTGTTGCTGTGTCAGCTGTTTTGATCTGGCAGGAGCTGTGTTCTCCCTACAATGCTGCAGCACATCTTCCCCTTCCTGCTGAGGGACTTCCCTTAGATCCCTGGGGGGGGGGGAAGTGAAGGGGCTTCCCAGCCCATTTTATCCCTCCTACAGAGAGCCTTTCCCCTTCTTTCTTGTATTGGGGACCACAGGAAAATGTGACAATTAGGAGAACAGTCACTTTACAGACTAAGAAACAAAATCCCATCCAGGCAAACACTGGGTTCTCTCCACTTCCACGGCTTAGCACCTCTCAGGATTGGGTCCACTTGGTCCAGTCAGTTTGCAACCTAAAGTGTAGATCTCGCAATTTGATCCTGCACCACTTCCCTACTTGACTCCCTATAGCCTGCCCGACATGCTAGCTAGTGGAGTTACTCTAGCACCACAGGGTTACACATCTATACCAGTGTGACAGGACCCATTCAAAAGGATGGTTCAGATGGCCCAACTGTGGGCTGTTCCTGCATTCTCTGGTCCTCTTATGATGATCTGCCCTTATCTCCCCCACACCCCCTGATATAAACTTAATACCGAGGGAGGTTGCCCTACCATCTTAGGTGGGGGGTCTCATGGTACAATCCTCAGACTAGTCTCAGCCCTCAGCTCTTTTCCCATGCCCTCTCCCCATCACTAGTCCGACCCCTGCATAGCTATACTTAGGGATCTTACTCCTTTCACTTGGCTTCTTGGTCCTACTAGCTCTTGTTCACTTGGGCCCCTAGCCCTGTTTCTGCTTCTGCTGTCTCAGTCTCTGCTCATTCAAACCTTGGCCCTTGCCCTGGCTTCTGCCTCTCAGCTTCCACTCTCCCTTTTCAAGCTCCTGGCCCTTGTAGGATTAAAACTGCAGTGTGCTCCAGGGCACTCCACTGCATCGCCTCCAGACTGCCCCTGATAGCCATGCCCAAACCTCTGCTATCTATAAACAGATTCTTAAAAGCAACATAAACCCACTGGGTTAACAGAAACAAGTATTAACCAAGACCTTTAACCCATCTGGGTCCACTCATGGACAGGGAGATGCTCTCCTGCCTCTACTAGCAGCTCGTCCTCTCCTTGTAGACCTCAGCTACCTGCATTCTGCAGGAGAGCTCCTGTCCCTTAAACATTCAGGGCCATAGTAGCCAGTTTCCCCTGAAAGCAAGCCTATATAACCAGCCAGCCTCACCCCTGCCTGTCAGCTGATCCCTGCTTCTCAGCCCTAGTGCAGGGGTCCCCCATTATGAATCCATAGCCTCATTTATTTTTAGTTTGCTTCACCAGAGCCCTGCACTAGTTCGCAGCCCTGAGTAAGTTGCTCATCATTAAGGAGCTTGCAGCCCTCATCTTATTTCTGGTCTTTGTGAAGCTGATCCATGGGCAGCTTATTGCCCACAGTAGTCCTGCTCCTCTAGCTTCTGCCCTCCCTGGACTGTCCTCTACTGTGTACACCTTCCTTCCACTGATAACAGACTTTTCCTCTGCTAAGTTTTGAGAGGGTTGATGTGAAGCCAAAATAAAACTGTCTGAGTCTTTGTCCCTTTGGGCCACAGAAGTCCTGTTCTTAAAGGGGCCTTGAAGAACAAATTCCTTGCCCTTTCTTAGTAACAGCGGTAGGGTTCCCAGTTACAATTAGATACTATTGATTTTGCTTAGTACTTCCTCTTTGGAAGAAGAGAGGATCCGGGAAATGGACGAAGTCCTGGAGCTAGACAACAACCTGCTACCTCTTCCTTGAGGCTCATTGCAACGATTCCATTGAGACCCCAGCGAATGCTCACAAATCATGAACATTCCCACAGAGAACCAGGATCATTTTGCAAATGTCTTGCTAACCAAACTGAAAGTTATTTTTGAAGTTAACATTATTAATAATCAGTAGTTTGACTAGGTGTACCCGCAGGCCTGAACTTCACAGAAATTAACTATTTTGGAAATAAGATGACCCGCTCATACACAAGTAGAATGCATCAGTAAGCACCAAATCTAAGAACTGGGCCTGTTTTCTATAAAGTTCAGTGAATCTACACTGAGCTGGAGATAAATATGAACTATATGCCTATCCCTAATGATAGAAGAAAAGGCCTATTGCACCTTGGTAGGTCTGACCATGTTATTGCACAAAGGTTCCATTTAACATAATTAACTAGGAATACACATGACAATTTTATGTTGCATCGGTTACGAAACATGTTATACACTATCTGTACAAACACATGCAAGATATACCTGGCTGTTGCCTTAGCATATACGCTGTAGGAGATTGTTGGGGGTTTTTTAATTACATACAAATTTTCCCATTGCTGGTTCCCACAGTTGTTTTTGTGTTGTGGCTGACTTAGGGTTTTGCAGTTAGTATATTAATTAACTGACGCAAAATACATGGCAATGGCAAATGATTAATATTGAAATGATGTTTCTTGCCTCCAAAAAAATGATGCACATCAGAGCTTGAGCAGAGGGCGATGAAGTTTATAGAAGGATCAGGAAATCACAAAATAATGGATGACTTGCTTGGAATACATCATCTGGTTCTTGCTTGTGCCTCAGCTAGAGGGACCCCACATGATACCTTTCATAAATTAAGCTAATCTTTCCTTAAAGATGCCAAGTGATTTTTTTCCTGCAACAAAATTGCTAACCAAATTGTTCCACTGTCTCAACGACCTTGGAATTATTCTCCCAAATGTTTGGGCTGATGCACAAGCAAAATCTTTCCTCTAACACCCATTATATTAGCAATGGTCTAACAAGGTCTCTCTTCTCTCCACTGTTTCCTATATTTATAATTCTCATTTGCCCACTTAAGCTGCATTTTGTTAAGCTGAACTGATTAAGATTCCAGTTTCATACTTGCACATGGGCCTATTGTACAAATCCTGTAGGGGAGAAAATTACTCTCCTAAACAGATGACTACAAAGCTCACTATCCTGTGGGATGCCTGCTGCCGCAGGTGATGGGCTTTGCTTGTCCCTGCTATTTAGATAAAGAAACCATTTTCCTACATTACAGCTGTTCTGTACCCAATGCTAGCACTGAAAATAAATCAGTCAGCCCTGTTGTCCCCTTTTATCAAAATTCAAGCTGACCCCCTTTCAGAGGAAAGGGCCTAAGACTGGATTATCCAAGAAACCTAGAAAGAGAGAGGGCCTGATGGCTCCACAAAGTGATGCTGCCCCAAGGTTTAAGCTACTGGTCACTGGTGACATCAAGAGGATGGTAACAGGATGGGTTAGCCATTTAAATAGGAGCAGACAGCCCTGTTTTCTGCAGGCTTCTCCTGGGTGCAGGCACATAGCTGCTCAGGCAGTACCTGGCTAGAAGTTAAAAACTCAGAGGAGAAAAAATGGAGCTCAAACAGACAGGAAGGAGTGGTTTGTGGCTGGGAGGCAGCCTGCAACCCAGATAAGCTGGACACCAGGAAAGGGCCTCTCCTACTGCCTGGAGAAGGACGACAAGTTGTGGTGGCTGGTTTGCTTGTTTGAGCAAAGGCTGCATTTGCATTTAACAAATGAGCTGAGGAGCTGCCATGAGGAGAAGCCAGCCTGAGAGGCAGTAGGGTCATTGGTCTATTTGCAGACTCTGGACTACATTTAAGGACTAGCTCAGCTGCCCTGCCCACATGCAACTCCAGGACAAAGCCAGTCTGCCAAACAGAAAGATCACTAACCCACTCCCAAGGGCTTTTTCATGCAATGGCTGAAGTTCATATAGCTTCTTGGTGTTCCTTCCATCCATGTCACTCCCGGCATGGTGGGAGCAGAGACTCACTGGAGTGCCACAGAGAAAGCCAAGGAGCAGAAACTGTTTGCTCCCACAAAATGGAAAACAAAACACTCCATATAGGCAGGGACAGTCAAGTTGTGTGGAGCTATACATACCCTTCTCCCAGGAGGATGGTGCCAGAGTTCTCCCTGAAAGCTGCACATGGAAGGAGCCATAGACCTATGCAGGATCTTACTGAGGCCAGTGGGGCTCTGCATGGGTGCTGTGGGTCTGAGATGAGTGGACATCCTATAGGATACAGGAAAATATTTTTTAACTGCTGCATGGCAGGGAAACTCCAAGGTGAGGGGAAGGTATGAAGGCCCCATTTTGAGACCCCAGGCTTCATTTCTGCTCCGATTCAGAATAAATCTGTTCCTAAACTTTTCTCTAGGAAGGGTGGTAACCACCTCAGTGCTGCTGATAGCATCACACACACGTTCCTCCTAAGTAGGTTATCCTTCACCCTGCACAGTTTCAAACGTACACACTACAATTTATCAGTTGGGAAGGAAATATGGGGAACCATCCTTTGTCTTTTCTCCATGTCACAGGATAATGTACCGCACGTAATTAATTCCACCTGGAGGATTTTGCAATCTCTTTTGCAGTAAGGAGGCAAAAGAAAAAAAAATCACTGTCTTTGAAGGCTGGAGGATTTTTTACATGCTTGTCAGATTTCACCCCCATCTCCAGAATTTCCTAAAGTATTTGTATTAGCCAGATGTTCAATTACTGTGTGCAGCAGAGACACACTGAACCCTAAATTAGATCTGCAGAAGACCAGAGCACACGCGGAAATACGAACAGGCTTCCTTTGAGCATTTTGGTATTGATTCATTTTGATTTGACCAAGGAGAGCTCCTTCAAAAAAGGCATTTTGTGTACACAAAGCCATTGTTTTGTTTTAAAACCCCAGTGCTGGCTTGGTGTCTTGCAAGGAGCTGCAAATAGCTGCATGACAGATCTGGCAGCTCACTGAAATGTGTCTGCAGTGTGGCAAAAAGGCAATGGCTTCCATGGATTACGTGACTCATGGAGCCTGGAACTATGCAAAGTGGAATAGGGGCTGTGCCTAGCTTCAGAAAGGGCTGACTGAGTGAAGCAATGATACTACCTCCAGCATCTTTGTCTTTAAAAGTGGAGTTCCTTAACGTACAATGGCTTTTACAGCTGCCAACTCTAAGTTTTGCTTTGAACATGGGGAGTCAGGTGCATATCCAAAGGAGCTGGGCTTGGTAGGAATCACTGCCTTATTAAAGCAGGAAGGTCTGATACTTACAAAGCCAAATTGTGCCTGGGTAACTGCATGTTTGGGGAAGGGAATGAAAAGAAGTCATCTTTCCTTTCAGGATCTCACCGAGAGCAGTGTATTCTTGTTACTCTCTGAAGGTGTAATACCTGATGCTTCTCAACCTTAGCAGGCTAGCTGAGAAATGGGACTATGCTTCCTGCCCTCCTGTGGCAGTTTGTGGAGAAGGGAGCCCTTTGCACTTGACTTACAGATGCTGCAGCAGCTGCATTATAGTACTATTGTGTGGTAGGGAGGAATTGCACTGCAAGTCGAATTTCCTGGGGACAGTATAGTTCTGCACTCCTCCAGCACAAGGCTGAGGCTGTCGAGCACAAATTACCCTCCTGAGGCTGTTCCACTTCCATATTAGATTTCATAGACTTTCATAGACATCAGGGCTGGAAGGGACCTCAGGAGATCGTCGAGTCCAGCCCCCTGCCCAAAGGGCAGGAAGTCAGCTGGGGTCATAGGATCCCAGCAAGATAAGCATCCAATTTACTCTTGAGATAAGCATCCAATTTACTCCATTTTCATATCAGTTTTATCCCATTCAATCAAGTTACTCAAGTATAAAAGTATGGAGCATGTACCTTCTGCAGGGCTCTGTGGCTGCAATGTGACCGCTGGAACACAAATGGCTTTGCCAAACCAGCCCAGGCGGAGGGGCATTGAGACTAACAGGACATTCCTTTCTAAAGCCCCTGCGTTAAGAGATGTTACTGTTGCGCATTCAAAATAAGGACATGCTGAATTTAGGTTGCTACTTTAACTCTGTTCCTTTCTTGAGAATGCATTAAGCTTAGTCTTCAATTCCAGGATCACTTACTATGTTGCAAACCACAGAATATAACATCATATAATTTTTCTACCAGCTAGCAAAGGAGTATTTTGTGAAGTAGTTATTTGAAGGAGACATGAGCAAAGGTTCCATTCCCTGGGGGTGTCACTACATTTTCTCTAAGCCTACTCACCACATGAGTTGCTTTCATATAGCAAGAGCTGTTTTCTCCTCCAACACTGGAGCATGTCTTCGTCTTCCTGCTGAGGCCCTTCCCTTAGATCTCTCTAGGAGTGGGGCCTCCCAATCTGTTTTATCCCTCTTACAAAGCCCTGCCCCTTCTTCCTGGTAATGAGGACTACAGGAGAATGTCACATTAGGAGAACAATTGTTTTACAAACCAGGAAACATGATCGTAGCCAAGTGGGTGCTGAGTTCCCTCCATTTCCATGTCTCAGCACCTCACAGGCTTGGGCCCCCTGTGATTAGTCAAATTAGAGGTTTACATACTGATGTGTAGATCATAGTGAGTACGATGAGGGCCCTACAAAAACACTTTACTTATTCACAACCTGTTTTGAGCCTGTTTCACTTACATATTGCTCCATTTTCATATCAGTTTAATCCCATCTAGTCAAATTACTGAGGTGTAAAAGTGAACACACAAACTAGTACAGAAGTAGAATAATGTGGGGGGGGGAATCAAGCTTCTCGAGGACTGGGGCTTCCCGATTTCTCTTTGTGTTGCTAGGGTGCAACAGAAAAAGGTCTTACACATCTGTAATTAGGCTTTGGAAAACAAACTGTGTGGGACTGTGCTATAATCATGCAATTAAAGACTCTATCAATCATAACCGATACACACAAACGAGTAGAGTTGGCGAGGGGAGCTTTTCTTTTACTTTGACAAAAGTATTTTTAAGCATTAGGGATGTTTTAAATATAACTTAATGATGTTTTGTTTGGATTTGTTGCTGTTATTTTTTTAAAATAAGTATATTATAACTTCCAGGGCTCTCATCTTACTCATCTCATCTGCAAAATAGCTGTTTTGTGGTGCTCTAGGCAAAATGGGTCTTCGTAGCCATTGGATGGGTGGTCCAACTCAGGGGAACTTTTTTCTCCCCAGTATCTATTGCCGGGATAGAAACAATGTCCCAGTGTCAACCAAAGATATCAGTTGGGAAAGTACTCTCTTCTCCTCCTCCTTTCTATGCTAGAGCTGAGGAAAATCTCAGTTATTCAGTGAGCAGAGGACTACTATCACAGGGTTCAGGCTGGCAAAACACAATAAACTAACATTCTGGGAAAAGCAGAGCAAATGGCAGTAATGCAGCAGTCTCAGCAATCGCTGATGCAGACTACTCCACAGAGACAATAACCTTTTGTGCAAAATTTCACTGCAAACAAAGTACAAAGCTATCAGTGGCAGCCACCTATTAAAAGGATTTCCCTTTTGTTACACAGAGTCACCAGCACTGTTATTTCAGAGGTAAATTATTCATCACGGTTAATCTGAAGCTGTATTTGAACCTGAAGTGGAGTTACCCAGTTTTACCCTTTACCCTGTCTTGATATTATCATCAGTCGCTGCTCTGGTACCCATAGCAACAGCCACTGTGTTCAACACGTTCACAGAGCAAAGTACTGCTAATGCCTGACATTTATCCAGCTGTGCTTCTCAGGAAGGTGTTTGTCTGTCCAAAGATGACACGGTTTCTAGCTCTCCTGCTGTTTGTGGGGGGACAGGAGATCAAAATAAGAGGCAAGATGAAATACATTTAGGCTCATATTTTCTAGTGTCCTTAAATGTTAGGCTTCCAGGTCTAGATGCAGCCACTGAGCTAGCCAGGGTCCAATTTACAGAAGGAAGAGTAGCCACAAACCCTATTAAAAATCATAAGGAGTTGTGGATCCTCAGTGTATAGAGAAGTTAGATCACTTTCTATCTGGAGGCCTTAAAAAGCAAAATGCAGATCCCTTTCAGAGCAGGTACCACCACCTGCCTATTACTGAGGTTCAGTCCTTGGCAAGACTTGGCATGTTAGGATGGTTGTGGGAGCCTCTCAGTCCACGATCCTCTATCAAAAATGCCTGAGCTCAAAAAACAAAGCTGCCTCTCTTGTTATCTTCCTAACCTCACATACCTTCCCTTTCTTGGCTGTTGACTGGGTCAGCCTGAAGAAGACGGCTGAAGGGTACTCAGGGCAATATTGAGTCCATGGCTTTATGGTTTACAGCACTTTACGCAGAAGCACAAGATGAAGATTCAATACCTTCTGGGTGAGGGGGATCTAAAACTTGAGTCATCTGCTTTCTGCTATTAGGCTAGAGGGTAAGAAGGTCATCCTCCCCTAGTGCCATATAGTTGTTAGTTGTAGTTCTTCCTGGGACTCGCATGGCATTATGTGCCTACCACGCATTTCTCTCAGCCCAGAGCCTGGGCACCCAGCTGACCTTGTAGTCTAGGCAAGAATGGTAGCCTTTAATTTCTTTATTTGGTTGTAAGAAAAAGAGTTTACCATTTAGGATGACCCGAGGAGGATCTGTTTTGGGTCCTTCAGGGCCAAAGCCACAGGTGGCCCATCTGTCCTGAGACAGAAGTCAAGTGACAACCGCTATGGCTTTTTTTAACCAGAGTGCCGACTGCGTGGTTGTTGAAGGTCAAAAAGCAGATACAATAAAACCCATGTACAGCAAATAATCTTTCTTAACTTTTGACTTCCTGTAAAGTCTTTAAAGAAATGGCTTTTCAGCTTGCTATTGAAAAAAAGGAAGGTAATTTTAGGATGGAAGTATTCTCAGACTTCTGACAAGCCTGAAAGTCTCCTGCTGGCTTCAGAAGAACAAGAGAAGTAGACACTACAGTAGAGTTACTGTGCCTGAGACCTCTTTCCCTGGGAGGCAAAATGCATGAAGAAACTTAAACAACTATCAAATGAAATATTGAAGCTGGTGATTGTAAAATGTGTTCCATTATTATTCAGAATAAAGTCCAACTCCTATTAATTGTCTAGCCCCATTTTGTTAGACTCTAATGTTTCTGATTACTTTTACATAATACTTAATAGAATTCAGTGGAGCAGAACATTGAATAATAGGTGTGGTGGGGGTCTGAGTTGTGTCACTCCACAACTGATTCTAACACTTGTATAATTTTTTTTCACAAATCAAGAATCTTTGCTTATGTTCTTTTTCTTTTGGGAGAATATTTTTCCTGTTGCTTATCAGCTGGTTGATAGAGGATTGGGGCTATGAAGTTTATTCTGCTTTGGATGCACTAGGGACTTGTGTGGGTAACTCCCATTAATCTTATGTGCAAAAAAATAACACTAAAATTATCCTGTACATCAACCTGAGACTAGAACCATTTGTCTGGTGAATGAAGCACAACTAAAAATTATCTTCAGATAGAACTAAAACCCATTTATGATGACGCGTTGATTATTTATTTGACATATCATAGATCATGAACAAGGCTATCTTTATGTACGATGCACCAAAACTGTTTCGCTTTAAGGGTTTGCCTGTTCATCTTCTGTCAGGACATACTAATGCTATTCTGAAAACACTCTACTTCATGTTATACTTTACCGCATTTTGAAGGGATAAATATGCCTAGTAACATCCTCCTGTATCTACCAGTCTTGTATTTCCGTAAATAACACCCAAAATATTCTTGGATTTGGCATCACTCCTCATTCCCATTTCTACCCCTTTCAGATTATACAGCATTGGCTGGCCAGCTCTTGATTTCTGGTATTAGTACACGCTATTACTACTACACTGGAACGAGCTTTTCCACATTTCTCCCCTTCATCAACTCTGCTCATTTCCAACTCTCAGCTGAATACACCATTGACCCTTCACTTGTCTATATGGCTTAAACTTTACTTTATCTTTGTATTAACAATACTTATTTGGATTTTGGATTTTTTCAGGTCACATGCCTCTTTCAATGATCTTTGCATAAAAGATGCTATATATGCAAAGTCGTATAACTGCTGTATCTCACCTCATGATTTTTTTATGTAGGGATCTGCAATGGGCAGATCAGGTTCAGAGGAATTAGACACCAAAGAACCAGGTAGTTGTGGCTCAGCTGAACAGGTTATACTGAGACCCTGGCTACTGCTTTCCCACCACAAGTATCCCAAGTGCTTTCAATTCAGTTGGGCTCATACAATTCAGAACATGTTATCTCAACATATTGACATGCTGGTGCTGAGGTGTTAATTGCAGACATCTTGCTCTTCTAGGAAACTCACTATGCCCTCCTTCAGCATCCAAAAGGGCTTTACCTTTTGGAGAACATGTTCTTATATTTCAGGTGGCAAATGCACACACCTGTTTAGTGAATTAATTATACTTCTGTGTTAAGAGTAAGATAAAAATAAGTCTGGATGTGTCTTACACCTAACAATTATAGAGTTAACTGCTAAAAGCAAGCATCAGGACTGCAAGCAGTAGGAGTGAAGTTTAATGGTACACTTAGACCATACTAAAGGCACTTAAAGCAGAAGCATCTGCACATTAAAGGTTGTTAACACATGCTAAGTGCCCTCTGAAAGTCCCAAAGTCACACCACTTCAGGTGAGGGTTAAATCTGAGCCATGCTTCATAGCTCACGTTAGGATAATTTTAGTCTGTTCCATGGAGATTAAAAGAGCAATTTGCAGTCCTCCAGTAACCCAGGATGCATTGCTCACAACCCCCATGCCTCCTCACCCCTCCTGCAAGAGCAGAGATAAAGCCCAGGTGCCCTTGCTCCTAGCCACGTCCTTGCTCATAAAGCCCTCTCTCTAGTGCCAAGTGAGAGCTGTGCAGGCAGGAAACGGTATTAACTCTTAACATGCAACTACTTGAAGCACATTAACTTTAACACCACTCAGCATCCAGAGCTTCAGTATGTCTAAATGTAACATGCAATTTCACCCTTAGGGTTTTAGACTCAGCACAACAGAAATGGCAATACACAGAAACAGTGGCTCAGAATATATGTATAAAAGCTAGACATCACTTTTGTGCCTATAAGATTTCTTCAAAATCTCATCCCTTTTTCCTATCCCTAGAGTTTTAAATCTGACCAAGTTTTATGCATCCCCACACTATTAAAAATGATACCTCGTTATCACCGCCCATAGGTGGTAAGCAAGGTTATCAGCTTAAACAGCTTCCTTTATACAGTTGTTATATGTTAACATGTTTATCTAGTGCAACTTGTCATGATGTGGCACCTCTAATCGTATCTACACACTGATTATGAAGTGATTTAGAGTGAAACAAGATGCTGACGGGAGTAGAAGGAGAGTTTTTTTTGAACACAGACAGAGGGTTGTAAAAATAAAGAACAGGACGGGAACCATTTTAGCATTTCTACTTCTACCTGCTTTAAAGTGAAGTCCTGGCACTTTCCTGTTTAACTCCAGTTCTTGGATATGGTCAATTGAGAGTGTTACCATCCTTGTCAAGGTAGTTCAGTTTACTTCAGTCGAAAGTGCTGCAGCAAGCGACATCCTACTTGCACAGCTGAGGCCCAGTCCTGTTCAGTTTGACATAAGCTGGAGCAGAATTAGGCCTATAGCATAAAGCCTTGTGTTTCCTAACTTGCACTCCTATTCCCACAAAGCCCCTTCTCCAAGTTATTTAATTGATTAGATAACGAGAAGTCTTAAAGATAGCTCACTTTCTGACATGTAATACGCCCTGCATACACGCTTGTTTTTTTATTCAGTAGTGTAACCCAAACATGGTGGTATGTAGAAAATAATAAGGAAGGATATGCTTGTGTTCAAGGCAATAGACTGAAACCTCAGCAGATCTTGGTTCTAACTGATCTGCTCATCTCAACCCCTATATAATGTTTTTAGTGATACTTCCCCAACCTCACAGGACTGCTGTGATAGCAAATTTGTTTACATCTGTGGAGTACAAGGGTACTAACAGGGACTATCTAAGCACACAGATATATTACAGCTCTGCATTACTGGGAAGAAGGACTGTAAACAGGTACTTAGACAGCATAGTTACAGAGAAAAACATGCTCAGCATGGCAGCACAGAGTTGGGATGATAGGCTACAGGGTCTGTTGGAGCAAACCAATGTACACAAGGATCATGCACCAGAAACTTCCATAAAAGAAGAGGAACTGGTATTGGTAGTGACAAGCCTCTCTTTATCCTTCTTCTTCATCAACTCTAGGGACAGAAGTTACACGTAAACTGGTTTAAGTGATCAGAAACTGGTTTAAACCTGTAACAGACCAGAAGTTCAGTGCACATAAACCAGTTTCAAAATGGCTGAATCTGGTTTAGGATAAACCTTATCAAATGTCAGGAAAGCTAAGGCAGACACAGAGCTAGGACTAGCATCCAAGATCAAAGATAATAAAAAGTCCTTTTTCAAATATATAGGGAGGGTGAATAAAGCACCAGGTAATGTGGGGCCCCTGCAAGAGTCTCTGGGGAATCTGGTGGTTGTGCCAGAGGAGAAAGCAGACCTCTTTAACCAATTCTTCACCTCCATTTTCTTGTGCGGGGACTGGGACTTCCCCACCGTGATACAAGATGGACTCAAGGGGAACGCCTCCAGACCTCAGGTTGGGGAGGACCAGGTTAGAGAGTTCCTGGAGGGGCTGGACGTGTTCGAATCAGCAGGTCCAGATGCTCTCCACCCCAGGGTGTTGAGGGAGCTAGCAGGGGTTATTGGCACGGCTTTACGAGCGCTCACGGTGCTCGGGCCAGGTGCCAGATGACTGGAAGATAGCCAACGTGGTCCCCATCTTTAAAAAAGGGAGGAGGGAGGACCCCGGCAACTATAGGCCCGCCAGTCTTACCTCAATCCTAGGGAAACTCTTTGAGAAGATCCTCAAGGAGCACATCTGCGATGGGCCGGCTTCAGGGATGATGCTCAAGGGCAACCAGCGTGGTTTCATTAGGGGCAGGTCATGTCAGACCAACCTGATTGCCTTTTATGATCA
>NW_017728906.1:53752634-53767614 GCF_001723895.1 Crocodylus porosus | reverse complement strand
GAGGCAGAAAGGGATCTTGGAGTCTTGACTCCAAGATGAACATGGGCCGACAATGCGAGGTCACGGTTGGCAGGGCTAACTGGACCTTGTCATGCATCCACAGGTGCATCTCAGGTAGGGCCAAGAAGGTGATCCTCTCCCTCTACATGACACTAGTCAGGCCACAGCTGGAGTACTGTGTCCAGTTCTGTGCACCCCACTTCAGGAGGGATGTGGACAACATTGAGTGGGTCCAGAGGAGGGCCACCCGCATGATCTGGGGACAACAGGGCAGACCCTACAAAGAGAGACTGTGGGACCTGAACCTGTTCAGCCTTCACAAGAGAAGGCTGAGGGGGGGCTGGGTGACTGTCTGTAAACTCACTAGCAGGAACAGAAGGGTTTGAGAGAGGCCTGGTTTCCCCTAGCACCCCATGGCATAACAAGGAATAATGGCCACAAGTTGTTGGAGAGTAGGTTTAGACTAGACATCTGTAAGAACTACTTCACAGTTAGGGCGGCTAGGATCTGGAACCAATTTACAAGGGAAATGGTGCTGGCTTCTACCCTGGGGGTCTTTAAGAAGAGGTTTGATGCCTACCTGGCTGGAGACATTTGAGCCCAGTTTTCTCCTGCCCAGGCAGGGGGTCAGACTTGAAGATCTACAAAGTCCCTTCCAACCTGACTTCTATGATTCTGTGTAGTATCAGACTTAGCTGATTTAGGTCAAACCACTTCATGAAACTTCTGTCCCAAACCCCTTCCTGGTTCAAGTTAAACCACAGTCCCCCAGCATCCCAACATGCTTTCCAGCCCTGGTCTGGGTTGTGTTGTCTGATCCAGCAGAGGAGGGTTGCGAGGGGCAGGGACTGCTTCCCCCAGGCAAACCCTGGCTGGGGTCCAGGGCTAGGGAGGGTGGTTAAACCCCCTTCGCCTGGCAAAACCCCACTTCCCCTGAGTACAGAGCTGCCCTGCCCTGCTAAACTTACTGAAAGTTACTGCAGGCTGTGGCTGTGGACTACAAATCCCAGAGGCATCTAGAAGCAGGAAGAGGAAATGATGGGCAACCTTGCAGAGTCCTGATGTTGTAATTCTCAACTGCAAATCCCAGAGACCTCAGGGGCAGCAGGAAGAGGAAGTGAATACATGGCCCATGCTGCCTATGTGCCAGACAGCCATGCTCTAGCACCCCTTGGCTGCATTTCCTGAATCAAAAGTCAATGTTTGTCCAGTTGTTTCTCAATTTAATCTGTGCATCTTAAATTAACCTGCAAAGACTGAATAGATTCAGCCTCAGGCTTTTTGACTGTCTGTACTTAGCCTTAGAGACTTATCTGAAAGCAATCTATTCTCTGCTTCCTCAGTACCTTAAGTTTTCACTACCTTTGCTATTGTTTATTAACTCTCTGTTCATATTGGTTAAGTCTAAAGGGTATTCTTCACAATAAAGCCACTGTAGGGGACAGAACAGAGAATGATAATCACCTGAGCTGATTTCTTCTCAGCTCTTGCATTCTATAAACACCTAAAATGAATGGGAAAGCATTTTCTGAGTACAAATATAGTAACCTTTTATCATCAGTAGTCTAAGTCAGCCCAGCCCCATAAAGCAGAAGCTTGTACCAGCCAGAGTGAGTATCATATGTGCTAGATCCAGCATGTGGGCTGGAGCGGGGACAGGGAAGGCATTCATAGGCCTAATCCAACCTGTGGCCCAGCTCTGTCTCTGTCATACGGCCTGTGGAACCAGATGAGGTTGACATCCCTGGTCTAAACAATGTATTGTCGCTGCAGACATACCCATTCACACTACCTGAAAATCTTATTGTAATGGGTTTAGGGTTCCTTAGGGTGTCTGTCACCCCAGCATCCTGCCCAGGCCTGTTTGCCTCTCTCTGGCACCCTCTCCCACTGCACCTGCCCCAAGCTGATGTTATAAAAAGATCAGTTTGAAAGACTGCCTTCAAATAGCCAGTCTAGAAACTCCTTTTCTGCTGAGGAGATCTCTTTTTCTATCACTGGGCTCTCAGGCCCTCCACATAGTCGCTCTAGGCTCTTGGCAGCCCCATAGAGTTCACCTGCAGAACCTTAACCAGATGTTCTTAGTGCTGTCCTCCAGCCATCCCCACCCCTTGCGGCTCAGTTACAGGCAAATGTGAAAACATCACAAGTCATCCCTACCCGAGTCCTCTGATGAGCAGAGATCCTGGTTTTCTCCGATTAAAAAAAGACCCCAACCCCACAATTTTCGATTAAAAAAAAGCAACCCAAAATCCACATTTTTCCTCCACCAAAATATATTAGGAGGAAAAATGTAGAATTTGGGTTACTTTTTTAAATCTGAAAATTGGGGATTTTTTTTTTTTTAATCAGAGAAAACCAGGATCTCTGCTCATCAGAAGACTCAGGTAGGGGTGACTTGCAACATCTTCATATTTGCCTGTAACTGAGCTGCAATTATAGGCAATATATATTAGCGGAGGAAAAATGTGGATTTTGGGTTACTTTTTTTAATCTGAAAATTGGGATTTTTTTTTTTTTTTTTTTTAATCAGAGAAAATGAGGATCTCTGCTGATGAGCTCCTCCTGTTACCACAGCCTGGGCCCAACAGAGTTTCTGCCCCAGGAGAGAGATTTATATGTCCTTTGCTCCACCTACTTTCTGGTCACCTGACCCCTCCCTGATCCTCAGAGCCAGATCCCAGGGGCTTCCACTTTTTATTGGCTCATTGCTTTACTCCTGCTTTTTTGGGCCATAGGGGTTTTCACTAATGATCAGGTAAGCTCACTGTTTTGCCCCTGTAGCATTCACTTTGCAGGCTGTAACGACTCCACAGTTTGCCTCCGTGCACTCAGTGACAGGGGCTTAGGGCTCCCAGTGTCTTTGGATTTTTTTTTCCAGTTATATGTGGGGAGATTTCTTAAGACTAGTCTACTTATTCTACGTGAAAACTAATTTTTGTTTGCTTTTGTGACTAAAGCAGAGCCCTGTTTACCTGAATCCTAAGTCAGGTTCTCTGACAAGCCAAGATTAGAGTAGGCGCAGCAGAGAGAAGGGCTATCAGAGAACTATGTCTCTGGTTTTCACCCAGGCACAGGGCAGGTTAGAGCAGCCACGAGTCTGTACATAACTTACACAATGCAGCTACAGTCCTCACATCACCAAATTTCAGCCCAGAATTGCCTGTTTCAGCAACGGCCATTCCCCACAGTGATGCACCCTCAGAGTGAAGGCTGTGGGGAATGATGTGTAAAGCCATCATGGTCAGTTCTGCATTTCAAACGTGTCCCCAGGATGGAAGTCACAGGCAGCAGCTACTTCTCTGGAGCAATTGGAGGGCAGGTACAAAATGGGGATCTGGCTGCTATTTTCCAAATGTCCCTTAAGTTCCCAGCATCAGCTTCTCCTCTAGTTTGAATTCATATTTATCTGCTTGGATATGGATCAAGATGGGCCCCTGTGAGCTTTAATGGCACAACTCTCCTCTGCCCTGCAACTCAGAATCGTTCACATCTGAACAGAGTAAATACACAGTGGCTGCAAATCAGTTTTGCTGAAAGCATGTCACACCCAGCTTTATGCTTGCTATGGCACAGGCGTGTGCATGCTGCAGCTCCCATCAATGTCTCACTCAGCAAATCCTGCTAAACATCCAGCACAGCGCTCAAAGAATGTCTGTGGTTGCAGAGCAACGCAGTTGTCCACTCAATATCAATGAACGATTATACCTGAGAGCGGATGCTGCTGCCCATGTCATTCATCAGGGCCAGCATTGACAAGTACAGGAAAAAATTTTGAAGGGATCTCGACCACTAAACAAGTCCTTGTTTCCAACAATGTGTTGACTTAAATTGCCGGGTTCTGCCTGCTAGTGGGCTCAAGTGCTTCAGGCCAGTATCACTGCTATGTCATCATTAAAAACAGTACAAGCTTCTTAGCTTGAAGCTGCCTCTCACTAGTTTTTGCAAAGGACCTGGTCCCAGAGAAAGCTGGATTCTAACTAGGCAAGGCCAGTGTTGTAATTGTTGAACTTGACAAGTGGTGAAGCTTAATAAGTAAACCAAAAATGGCTTTGAAAATGTTCTGGTAATGGGCACCATGTTTGTTGAGCTGTCAACATCAAACTGTACAGGGACCCCTAAAATGAGATCTCTCCACCTTGGACAACTGATACAAGTGTTTTGTATTTTATGTATGCAGGTCTGAATGTGAGAGTCTGTAAGATGTTCTCTGCCCTGTCTTCAGCTTGACTTCAGGCTAACACAGCTAACTCCCTCTCTTCCAATAAGAAGGGTTCATTCTGCAGAGGACCTTAAGGACTTTAGCCCCTTGAGAAAGGCAATAGGATTGCCTTATATTGCTGTTTTCCTAAGCCAAACTTCTTGGGAAATAAAGGACCTCATTCCTATAAAACACTAAAGCCACCAGCAGAAGGTGGCAGGGATGGAAGATAGCACGTGGGTTGCTTACCTAGTTCTATATCAGCAGTGAGATGGGTTATTGGTAAGTTGAACTTGTACGTCCAAAAATGTATAAACAGAGGATGTGGGAACTTTTGTCCTTAGCAGTCACTTACTTACAACAAAAGCAATGCAGCAGCCTATATCCATACTGGAAGATGCATTCCCTTTCTTTGCATTACCAGAAGAGAAACTATTGAAAGATGTGTGAAGAGATAAACCTTTTACCTGAGAATCACTTTCAGCCAAAAGTACCTGTTCCTTATTGCAAATACCCCCATGGCCATAACTGTAGATTAGCGGTTATAGGTTAGTAGGTTAGGTTATAGGTTAGTGTCAAGTCCTACTGCATGGAAGAAAACACCCAGGCTGTGACAAACTAGAATGTTTTCTAAAGTTTTTTGATCAGTTTCTACATCCCGGATCAAAGTCCTAGCTATATGTACTGCCCTGGGCACAGAAACACCCCATTCTGTCTCTGAAGGTATGGTTAAGACTAATGTAGATGCCACAATAATGTTATAATAAAGTCAAGTTACACATTAAACTTAGACCATACTAAATGTGTGGAATGTTAAGTGCGTTACAGTTAAAAAACATGCTGTGAGCAGTCGTATGTTAATCGTCGATATCATTTCTTGCCTGCACCTCTGACTTGCCACTAGAGGGCTGACAAGTAAGGATGTAACGAGGAGCCAGGACACCCAGTGGGTGAGGGAAGATGCCAGAAGCAGTGCATCCTGGGATGCTGGAGGACTGAAGATGGCTTGTTTTGTCTCAATGGAGAAGGCTGGAGGTACCCTAATATGAGCCAAAGTTAACCTTCGCCTGAAGTGGTATAACTCAAGACACTCAGAGGGCACTTAGCATAAATCAACAAGCTTTGAACATGCTGACACTTATGTTTTAAGTGCCCTATGCATGCTCTAAGTGTAGTGTGTAACTTCATCCTTAGACTAATTAAGCTAGACCAATGGTGCATATTTTTTTTCCTTGTGGGCTGGATGGACAGTGCCATTCTGTCCATGGGCTTGTTCTGCCTTGTGGTCCCAGTCCAGCACTCAGGTTAAGTCCAGCAGGGCCCCATCCAGCTCTGTGTATATGCAACACCCATACACATTATTTGAACACTGCTAGGGTAGACCAATTAATTGAAAGGTGGTCATCACTCCTGATGAAGTAGCTAGTGTCACTAAACTGGTTCCATACGTCTCTTGGAGGTAATTTTAAGACAGTGATCTGGACACAATGAGGGAGGATGGGAGGTGGTTCTCTTTCAGTCCTAGAGGATACAAAATACATAGCCATAAAATATACACCTGTGGAACCATTTTGATGACCCTAGCACTTCATCAGGAGTGATGACCACCTTTCAATTAATTGGTCTGCCTTAGCAGTGTTCAAATAATGCTGCTTCTTGATTGGGACCCTGTGATGAGGTCTGAAAAGTTATTTAAGGATCAGGCCACCTGGGCTGGGTCTCTTTGTTCCTCCTGCGCCGCTGAATCCTGACCGCTGAACTGGGAGCCAGAAAAACCTGCTTCCCATGGTGGGGTTTTCCCACCCTTCCCTTCCCCCCTTTCACTGGAGAAGCAAACTGGAGCTATGTGAAGGGAAAGCCTGAGGTACAGGGAGAGAAAGTTATCTCCCTGTTCTTTTCCCTTTTGTTTTTCTGAGTTTTGAGTGGGATGATGCTGGGATGGGGGTATCAGTCCCTGCAGCAAACTAGCCAAGGTTGGAGCCTGGCAGTTTTACTGGTGTGCTCTGGGCCAGGGATGAGAGCCTGGTCTGTTTTAGCTGCTGTTGCAACTTCTTTTGGGTTCAGCATAGCTGTGTTGTTGAACCCCAGCTGCATGTCTTGCTGGCAGTTTTGGCCATACAGGCCTTTAGTGGGATGATGCCCGGAGTGTATTACTCCCTCAGGCAAACTGACCAGGAAACAGAGTCCTGGCAGTTGCTGGCCCCTGTGTTGTGGATTGTAGTGTCTCCCCATAGTGGTACAGCTGAGGCTACATGTCCAGGCTGCAGCCATAAGCCTGGGACCTTTTTGCAGTTTCACTGCTCTTGCATTTCAGCCCACCTGTGTGAGGCTGAACTCCAGCCACATGTTTGGCTGGCAGATTTGGGCCAGGGTGAAGCTTTGGCACTTCTTATTGCTATCTAGGCCCTAGGCCTCGGTGGTACATAGACATGGCCAGGTTTTTGCTGCCCAGTGCAGGCCTGGGCCTGCTTTTGTCCCTTTTGCAGTTTAGCCCGTGACAGCGCAGGGTCCTAGGGGTGGCCGTGATCTCCTCTAGCGCCCCCTACCATGCCAAGTTGGTGTCAAAGCACCCTCACAATCTTGCCCGCCATGTCTTTGATGTTAACAGTGTTTAAAGGAGGCTGCCCTTAGTCCTCTCTGACACGGTGCTGTGATGCATCTTTGTCTTAGTTCTATCTTGGGTGACTCGGTACACCCCAGTCTTATGGGCTATGCGTGGCTCCAACCTCCCCTGTACCACGCCCCAAGCCTCGCACATGTACTGGATGTTGTTTGGTCGATTCCATGCTCCGCGCCCCATGGGCGCTTTCTGGCTTGTCTCACAGCCTGCGCCCCCACTGGCACTCTCTGGCTTGACCCTTTTTGGGGGCTTCTCGCAACTGCCTGCCCTGGCTCCGGGGTCCCCACGCTACTGGGGAGCCCCTATGAGGCCTTCTCCAACCCCTAATAGCCTCACCCGGTCTTCCGGTGTAACAACACCAACAAAAGCAATAATGCAAGCCAATCGGCTATAACACAAATCTAAGCCTCCTGGCTAAAATGTTCTCCAAACCACACAACATCTCTTACCCATATAACTAGCAGCTTGTACAACCAGGCCTTTTCCCTTTTCCGCTTTCAGGGCTGCGCTCTTTTCCTTGGTCAAACTGTGCTTCTTCTGTCTGGCTACCAGTTGAGGTTGAGAAAGAGAGCGAGAGCACGCACTCACAGCCTCCTGTCTGGGTCTTATCATGGTCAGCCCTGCCCATTCCGGTCAGCTGACTCACCAGGTGTGGGCCCTTAGCTCCTCTTGGTTGCCCCTAGCAACCAGCACCTGAGCCCATGATGCTGCTTTCCCAGTAGCAGCCACCTTAGTGCCCTGCTACAATGCCCCAACCAAATGGTGTGGTTGGGCATTAGATGTAGTTCAAGCCCAAGCCAGGATAGGCTTGGCCCCACTTTTGTTGTTTCCTAGCTGTTAGGTCTCAGCATGGTAGTGTAGCTGAGACTAAATGCCCAGGCTGCAACCAAATATGTCTGGTGCTCTTTTGTTGTAAGTGGTGGGGGACAGGCCCTTTTATTATTTTGTAGCTGTTGTGTCTCAGCATAGCTGTATTGCTGAGCCCTGCTGTACATTTACTGCATGTCTGGGCCTGGCTTGGCTGGGGGCTGGCACGTTTTGGACCTGGTAGGTTTTGGGTCTGGCACATAGCTCTGTGTCTTGACCAAGCAGTGTGGTTGGTGCTGGTTGCAGTTTAGGCTCTTCTGCTGTTTGGCTGACATTTCTTTGAGTTATGTTACAGTTTCCTGTCCTAGCAGAACTGGGATTAGTACTAAAAACTTTTGGGTACAATATGCTGTGAAAAATTGCAGTTAATGCCACAAAGCCACTGTGTGGAAGTGGAGATAAGCAATGAGGGGCCATGTGCAACGCAGAAGGACCTACACTCTCTAGCAGGTCCCTGCAGTGCAGTAGACCCACAAAGCAGCTCAGAGGACTCTCTGGTGTGGGTCCCCCCTTCTAGCCCATTGCTCAAGGGCAGGTATAGGGGTGCAGGCCCCCAGAACTACCCACTGGGGAGCCTCAAGCCCCAGACTGCCTGGGTATGGGTAAAGTCTCCCCAAGAGGGTGCCACCTCTTGAGGTTGCTTTGTAGTCAATAGTGTTTTAAAATTATAGTTAATGTTACTTTTGTTTTTTCTTTATTCTTTGTGATACATTTGCATTTTGTGTTTACACTGCTTGCAAGGGAAGGGTTGTTGGTTTTATTTGACACCCTGGTGAATCATTTAGTGTTTCCCAGGTAGACTGGGTGGGGGCTCGAGCCAAGGTAAAATATATTTAGTACCTGCAAAATTGAACACTGCCTTTTTTGCTGCTGACAGGTGCTCAGCAGAAGGGTTACATATATACAAAACAGGTGCCCGGAAGAAGCCAGCCCACCTTTGGAGCTGGTTAGACTGCAGGCTGAAGTGAGAGCTCTAATAAGAGATCCAGGCGTGGGTGTCTGCTCCAGATACTGTAAGAAGGCCAGATGCTCACCAAACAGATGTTTCATGTTTTCCTTCCTCTTTGGCACTTTTTTTTTACTTCTTCCATCCTGTCACCCTACTGCTTCGGTTCTTTTCTCACCTTCCCTTCTTTAGCTTGTTTGTTTTGGAACAGAAGAAAAAACGAGAAACAGTTAGACATGGAGATTTATATCAATACTTTAGATAAGGTGGACAAGAAGGCTGGGGATGGAGGAGAGCAGATCTGGGATCAGGTCCAGTACCAGACTGGGAGGGAGGGAAAAAAAAATCACAGAAAGCCAATTTGGATTGAATAGCAGGTTGGAAGGCTGCTGTTAGAAGAAACAGCTTCATTTTTTTCTATCCAGTAAACACAGCATGAAACATAATATACATGAAAAGACAAAAGAAAACAAAAACAAAACACCCCTATTACATTCTTCATTTTTTCCTTCACTGAAAGAAAACCTATTGTGCATTTAATAAACCAGTCCTTAACAGGCAATGGTCACCTTAGCAGAAAAGCCAAAAGCAACATGGAAAAACAGATATTCTTAAGGAACAGTGGATCAGTGTGTAATGGAGACTGCATTGTAGGCAGTCTTGTTTAGTGGTTAGGCCATCAGAGAAGGACCAGAGACAGGGACAGCACCGGAAACACAGACCCACTCCAGAGTCAGGAAGCAGACATCAAGTTACCAGATCCAGGGGGAACCTAGGGCCAAGGTCTGAATCACAAACCAAGTCAAAATTCAGGAATTAGAGGCTGAATTACTACTACATTGGAAGGAAAATCCAGAAGCCGGAGCCCAGTAACAGAGCAAGAAGGTGCAGCAAACCAGGAGTAGTACATCGTAGGGGCCTGCCAGGGCAGACCATCAGCAATATAAAGTCTGCTAAATGGGGAAGCTGCTTTCCCAGCTGCTCTTATTAGCTGGGCCAGGGGTGCCAGTGAAACCACTAGGCAGGTATGGCCCACTAGGTGGCTAGCCCAGGCTGGGCCCCCCATCCCATGGGCCACCTTCCAGGCAACACAAATCTCTCCCATGCTCCAAGTATTTTGCCCCATGTCTGCAGGACACATAATTCCCTCTGCTAGATCTGGGTGCCTTCCAAGTGTCAGGAACCAGCCTCCACCCACACTTTCAGGCCTCTGAAGCTGGAGCCAGGGTAGACTTTTTTGGTGGGAGAAGGGTTAAGGTGAAACACTGGTGCACATGAGAAGTAACAGGCCCAGGCCCCCCAGGCTCAGGAAAAGCTGTGGGAGCAGGCCTTGAAGACTGGCCTGGCACAAGGGCTATGGTAATTATATGGGCAGATGTTTACTAGGCCTCTACAATGCCAGAGGTCTATAATTTGATTGCACCTGGAAAGGTGAATCTCTCAGAGTATTGGCCTGTGGCCTAGCCCCACCCTGAGGCCCACTACTGTTCATGAAGACAAACCCCATCACTTTCTTGGACCAATCACATTAAATAGTACTACATAAACTTATTAACATAATTTTTCCCACTCTGATGTTAAGGTTTCAACTGCACATGCCTCAGTTTCCTAAGCAGGTCATAGCATCATCGAGGGCAGAAGTGGAGATGTTTCAGAGACTGCTAACCTCGAGCCATCCTACGCATGCGTAACCAATATTATGACTAGGTCAGGAGTCACACTGTTTACAGCCTAAGGGGCTCCAGTAATGGAGCTGAAACAAGAGCAGGAGCAGACTTGAGGGGCGTCAGAGATGGAGCAGGAGCAGATTGGAGGGGCTCAGGGGATTGATTTGGGATTGGGGGCCTTGGGAGCCAGCAACCTGCCTGAGGGGTGTCCCAGCCACCTGTGGAGGGTTTGGGATTGAGAGTATGGTCAGGGGTAGAAAGGTAAGAAAGGTTTATTAACTTAACAAAAACACAACTACACATAGTAACAAGACAAACAATGACAGACAAGAACAATTCACATCAGCAACTTATCAGCAGTCCTCTCTGATGCCTGATGCACTACAAGTTTCTCTTTCTACAAAGTTCAGCGAAGTCAGGCATCCCCAATCAGTGCTGTTCGAGGGGTACTGGGAAGGACCCTGGAATGCAGTTCTTGGGCTCCTCGAGGTCCACGGGCCCACTGATCTAGGCAAAAGCTAACTAATCCTTTCCACAGAGCTGTATCTTCCTTCAGAATGGTTTCCAAATATTCCAGCTAAATAGTAGCTTCTGAATGGTTCTGATAAAGTGCGAGCACTTAGATTCCTTTTACTTCAACTGTCCTTAGACTGACCAATAGCAGTACAAGCCTTGCATTCCTTTGATAAGGTAATTTTAACTATGCCACAGGGCCTTACTACTTTAAGACTTTGCTAAATGTATTAGGCCTTACGTTATACAAGGCCTTACTACATTTTAAACTTTAATTAGGCTTTTAGCAACAACATACAGCTTAATATCTAAACAAATACAGTAAAACACTTAGTCTAATCTTCATAGACCCTTCAACAATCACCTTTATCACACAGATATAATTTCAGCAGTCACAAGGGGTCCTGAGGACAGAGCTGGGACCTGAATGGGAGCAGAAGCAGGCCAGGGGAGGCCCCAGAGATGCAGCTGAGATTACATCAGTAACCAGGACAAAGACACTTAAAGAGGGGACATGATACCAATCTTCTAATACTTGAAGGGCTGCCATAAAGGAGGAGAAAGTACCTTTTCTCTCTTGCTCCAGAAAGGAGGACATAGACCAATGGCTTGAAGTTGTAGCAAAGTAAATTTAGATTGGCTCTCCAGAAAAACTCCTTCACTGTGAGACTCGTCAGGCAGTGGAATAGACTGCCTAGGGAAGTTGTGGACTGAGCACATCACTGGAGGTGTGCAAGAAGAGGTTGGACAGCCACTGGTCAGGGATGATCTAGGCATAGCTATTCCTATTGCCTACCGTGGATATTTCCCATGCTTCTAGGCTTTGAAGGTTTTTCCTGCCACTACAGCCAAATCTTGAGACTTCAAATGGGGTGTGCCAATGCTCCTGTTAGGAGCAAAGCCAGTTCCAGGCTAGAGGATCTTGCCCCTCCACTCAGGGTCAGACCGATCATCATATTTGGGGTCAGGAAGGAATTTTACCCTGTGTTCAGATTGATGTGGACTGTGGCGGGTTTTTTTTGCCTTTTGCCAGGATCTTTTGAGTGTATATTGACAACATTTTATAGAAGTTGAGCATTGGCTTCTGTAGTGCTCCTGTTTTACCTCTGGCAGGTTATAATTTCATAGATTTCATAGACATTAGGGCTGTAAGGGACCTCAGAAGATCATCGAGTCCAGCCCCCTGCCTGAGGGGCAGGAAATCAGCTGGGGTCATAGGATTCCAGCAAGATAAGCATCCAAATTTCTCTTGAAGATGTTCAATGTAGGTGCTTGAACCACCCCCGATGGCAGGTTATTCCAGACTTTGGGAGCTCGGACAGTAAAGAAATTCTTCCTTATGTCCAGCCTGAAATGGTCTTGCAGTAGTTTATAACCATTCAACCTCTTCATCCCTTGGGGTGCTCTGGTGAATAAATGTTCCCCCAGATACTGGTGGTCACCCCTGATAAACTTATAGGTGGCCATCAGATCACCCCTGAGCCTGCAGTTTTCCAGGCTAAAGAGCCCCATGGCTCTCAGCCTGCTGTCTGTTTTCCTGACCTCTGATCATGCATGTGGCTCTTCTCTGGACTCTCTCAAGCTTCTCCACATCCTTTTTGAATTGTGGGGCCCAAAACTGGACGCAGTACTCCAGTTGCGGCCTCACCAAGGCCGAGTACAATGGGAGAATGATGTCCCGGGATTTGCTTGAGAAGCATCTGTGGATGCAAGCCAGCGTTTTGGTCGCTTTAGTAGCCACAGCATTGCATTTCAAGCTTATGTTCATCTTGTGGTCAACGATGACCCCCCAAGTCTCTTTCTTCCAGTGTAGCACTGCCAAGCATATAAGGATGCTGCAGGTTTTTCCTCCCAAAGTGGAGAACCTTGCATTTTTCAGTGTTAAACACCATCAGGTTCTTGTCCGCCCATTTGCTGATCCTGTCCAGGTCAGCCTGGATCACCTGCCTGTCTTCTGGTGTGGATGTTTCACCCCAGAGTTTGGTGTCATTGGCAGACTTGGCCAGTCTGCTTCTGACTCCAATGTCCACATCATTAATGAAGAGGTTGAACAATATAGGTCCAAGGACAGGGCCTTGGGGGAACCACTGGTCACAGGGCACCATGACGATTGACTTCCGTCAACTACCACCCTCTGGGTCCGACCAAGGAGCCAATTTCCCAGCCAGTAGATCATGGTGGACCCAAAGCCACAGTTGGCCAGTTTCACCAAAAGATGATCATGAGATCGAAGGCTTTTTTAAAGTCAAGATATATGACATCAATTTCTTCTCCCTTGTCCAGGTGGTAGGTCACCTGGTCATAAAGGGAAATGAGATTGGTGAAGCAAGACCTACCCACAACAAACCCGTGCTGGCTGTCCCTCAGGATGTTGGCGTCGGCCAGTCCATTAAGGATGGCCTCTTTAATAAACTTTTCTAAGACCTTCCCCTGGATAGATGTCAGGCTGATGGGCCTGTAGTTTGCCGGATCCACTTTCCTCCCTTGAAGACAGGCACCACATTGGCCTTCTTCCAGTCTTTGGGCACGAGTTCTTGAAGCTCCGTGCCAGAGGTTGGGCTATAATGCTCGCCAGCTCCTTGAGTACCCTGGGGTGTAGAGATTGTCAGAGCCAGATGACCTGAAGGTATCCAGCCTCTCAAGGTGCTCCTTCACGAGATCAGCATTAATGGAGGGCAGGGGATCTCCTTCACCCGGAACTCCCTGTCCTGTAGCGGGCAGGGGTGTCCCATGGGACTGATGAAAGAACAACACAAAGTACCCATTTAATAGGTGCTTTTTCCTGGGTGTCAGTTGTCCCATCTGGTTTAGGAGGGGTCCAGTGTTGCCTTTGCTTTTCCTCTGGCTCCCCCCATATCTGAAAAAGGACTTTTTATTGTCCTTGATACTCAAAGCTAGTTGGAGTTCAGTTGCAGCCTTGGCTTTCCTGGTTTGCTCTATGCAGGACCGGACCAGTGCAGAATATTTTTACTTGGAGGTGAATCCTGTCCTCCATCCTTTGTAGGCCTTTCTTTTTAGCCTCAGGGGGTGCTGGCTCCTACCCTGGGGGTCTTTGAGAAGAGGCTTGATGCCTGCCTGGCTGGAGTCATTTGAGCCCAGTTTTTCTCCTGCCCAGGCAGGGGGTCGGACTTGAAAATCTACAAGGTCCCTTCTGACCCTTCTTCTATGATTCTATGCTAGGTCCCTAGAGAGCCAGGAGGGCTGCTGTGCCTTCTTGCTGCCTTTCCTCCAAGATTGAATAGAATTATCTTGTGCATTGAGGATCGCTGCCTTGAGGACCAACCACTTTTCCTAAACTCCCCTCCCTCTGGGGTCATGGTCCCTTAGGGCCTCAATGACAAGCCTCCTGAGCTTGTCAAAGTTAACTTTCCTGAAGTCAAGGACTTCAGTGTTGCTGACTGACTTGCCAGCTTTATGGTGGATGGTGAAGGTGATCAGCTCATGGCTATCATAGAGGACAGTCCTTTTTTCCTCTGTCCTCTATTGATACGAAACCAGATGCCTTTATGTCCTCTAGTTTTTTCTTGAAGAGAAAACTAGAGGACATAAAGGTGTCTGGTTTCATATCAGTAGAGGACAGAGTAGCAGAAAACTGGCCTGTCCTCTATGATGGCCACCCTGCCAAGGAGTCTGGCCATCTAAAAGCAGGGCCAGGGCCCTAAAAATATCAAAAGGTTAAAAGAGAGAAGAAAAAACACTGCTAAGACTGACAGAGCTGGGTAAGCCTAAAATCTCAATTGGCCTGTGGTGGGGCCAGGATCTTAAAATGAATCGGCCAAAAGTTCTTGTGTGGCCAAAACCCAAGGGTAAAGGGGCCAGAAAGACCCACAGTAAAAAACTGTGTCCACAAAGCATAAAGATGGCCAGGGCAAAAGAGCCTAAAAATCGGTCCTGGGTGAGACTTAAAAACCACACCCCCGTGGAACTGGTTAATGAGGTGAAGCTACTTGTGGAGAGGTAATCTCTACAACATGCCACATGTTGCCACCCCAGAGAAGGCAAGCCTAAAAACCCTAGCTCCCAATGCCTTGTGGATTACCTGTTAATAAAAAAGTCTAGGGAAAGCAAAACCTGACAACCCCCCCCACCCTTAATTAAAGGCCAAAAAAAAAGTGTGACAGGGTGCTTAAAGAACCTGACACTTAAAAAAAAAAAAAAAAAAAAAG
>NW_017728906.1:53732491-53752491 GCF_001723895.1 Crocodylus porosus | reverse complement strand
TTAAAAAAAAAAAAAAAAAAAAAAGTAAAAAAGCAGCCTCTACAAGTAGCTAGGAGGAGAAATCTCTGGATGATGTCCAGCCTAAAGTGCTAACAGATAAATGTATAAATAATTAAAACCTGTACTGCATCGTCAAGCAGATCAAGTAAAAGATAAAATAACTTACCGTACCACTAAAAAATAAAAATAAAGGCCGAAACGGCAAGGGCCAGGACCCTTTGTGAAAAAGCCACCCAGTGTCAAAAGTAATTCCATGTTCTAAACTAACCTAAAAAAAGTTGAGCCCCTCCCTTTTTCTCTTTGTGTTTTGTAAAATGTAAACCACTTCTAAAGCATCAGGAAGTGCTTGGTGTAAAAAAAAGGTCACGCTTAATTGTATTATGCATAGCAATTGTGGTGCTTATTTGGCTGTGTTTGTGTAATGCTGTTTCTGTAAGCAGTCATAATATGAACTACGCTAAACAATAACACATAAAACACAACTTCACAATAAGCTATAAATTATCTACAAAATAGCTACAAAAAATAGTGTATCATGTAAAGCATTACCTCCAGGGTCTCTAAAAGTTCAGCCATGCCAAAAATAAAAAAGGCCATATTAACCATTTGTTTGTATTGTCATCCTTTTGTTTGCTTCCTTTTTCTTGCTTTGCTTTGCTTTGCTTTTGCTTTTTATTGTAAAAGTTGTAATATCGCTTCATTAATTCCCCAAATTTGTGCAGAAATCTAAAACAAAAAGTAAAATAGTGGCATCCTAATAAAAACCAGGCATGCTGTTTGTATGAAAAGGACCTGACCCTTAACATTTCTCCAGACTCTTGCAAAACAAAACCAAACCTGATGGTGCTGCAGTGGCACCAAGAATTTGATCTGCCAGTTGGGAGAATGACAAACGCATCGTCCATTGTACAGGAAAGGTAAACTTCCCATGGCTGGACTCTTTGGGGACCTAATATGTTTTCGGCAATTTTCTCTGGTCTAAACAGCCATCTTAACAGTCAAATAAGGTGCTAATTGCTAAGTAAAATGCTAAGTAAAAGTTTAATAGGCATCTTGGGCCATATATTTCCAGGCCCCAGTATAAAAGGCCTACTTAAACTTAATTGGCTAAAACTCTGTTGTCAAGTTAAAAACTGCTAAAGAAAAAAAACGGTGTCGGGGGGATATGGGCGACATTTAAACAATAGTTAAGGGTTCATTACAACATCCAGCCCATTAAAGCCCCATATCATGTATCCCATTATACTTTTCCTAAAACAACTGGTAAAGGTCCTCCCCACAACCCCAATAAACATCCCAGGTAATTTCCTTAATTATGCTCCATTTAGGAGGTGAAGTTTTAAAACCTTCAAGGAAGGGATTGATGGCTAAAAAATAATGTTTAAACATTTGTTTTTAAAAATTGGCTTGTAAATACATTAAATACTGCATTAAAATAATGGTCCAGGGCAGTGGCAGTCTAAAGCAAAGGGACAAGCAGGCATATACAGGCTAAAAAATTAAAAATATATTCCATAGTGTTCTCTAAAAACCCCAAAATCAAAATGAAAAAAACTCTGTTGCTGTGGCCAGGTCACAGTAACCAGATGCAGGGGGGTGCACCACCAATCTCAGGAGGTACATGTGCACCCACATGTGCTCCCTATGCATTGCCAATGATTTTGGGGGCCACTATATTTGTGCAGTGTCAGTACTCCAATAAGGCTGGATGCAAAGGGCTACACCATGATTTTGTTTACACAGAGGTAAATTCAGAGTAACTCCAGTCTGGTGGGGGAGGCAGGGTGGAACGCCTGTTTTATCCTCATGAGCAGTTAGGAGTGCCCACTTCCTTACTATCAGAGCAGCTATACGAATATAGAAGTTTTTATCAACCCAGAGGCGTGATGACATGGCTGGGTGCCTGGGGCAGCAGCCATGCACAGGGGCAGCAGTGATTTCCAGTTGCCACCTCACTGCTGGCATGAACCTGCAGCTAGTGACAGGGGGGTTTTTTCCTGCCTCCTGCAAGTCAGTGACCAAGGCATTGGCCTCAGTTACCTGACCATAATTACACTACTGATTAGCCTACTCCATTTGGTGAGGCCTTTACAGTTGATTACTCAGGAAGGCGTTATTGACATGGTACATGACAGAGGGGTATCACTGATGTGAATCAGGCGGTAGGTTATAAAATAGAAAGCTTGTATTCTTTGGAGGGGTGGGGCAGGGAATATCTTCTTTGTTGAAGTATAGCTGTTTTCAGCCTAGTCAGTGGTAGGGGAAATAAGACAAGAAAGAGATGATACTTGGTAGGTTTTTATTTGTTTGAGCGGTCAGATTCCATTCTTTAGATATCCATCTGATGCACAAGGACCCACTGGAATGCGTAGACAGAGGAAAACCTGTTATAATGTTAGTCATCCACATTTTTGTCACTTACCTACCTAACGGGTCTTCTGTGGTCTCGCAGCAACACACTTGGTAGCAGAACAGTAGGGGAGTACTGGATTGCTACATCGGGGCCCAGGGTCTGACTTTGAGATCTGGCCTAACTTTGTGATCGAACAAGAAGCAGGATATACACATGGGTGAAATGCACAGCGTACACTATCAAGAAAGAGCAATTAGGGAAAAGCAATCGTAGCCTACTGTCTCTTTTAAAAAAATGTCTAAAAGTATTTCTAGGTTATAATCTCATAATGTAGCAGCAGCTGTAGGTAACAGCCTTCCTTTTTCCTGTCCTTATATGACAAGGTATTTAGCAGAATTCACAGATTCACTGGACTCTGACAGGGCCATGTCGTGAGCACTTCTGCTGTAGCCTCAGATAACAGCTGGAAAATGTAGGTAGAAAGACTTGGGGGGGTGGCAAGGGGGATGAATAGCCAAGATGTCGGAGGAGTGGGGTGGTGGCAGAAGTAATTCCAGCAATGTCGATTTTAAAGCTGCCTCATGGAACAAAAATATTCCTGGATTGAACTGAATGTTGTTTACAATTCAGGGTGGAACGGACACATGTCCTTCAAACAGCTTTGAGCATTTTAAGCTCTGTACAGGTGGTGCTACTCTGGGGTTTATATCTCTGCCTAGCCCTAAATTTTATGGGAATAAACCAGAGGGGGATGTTGGAATATAAAAGCCCCCTTTCCACAAAATGTGCTATTTTTGTGGGTGTTATCATGGGCATCCAGCCCACTCAGAATTTTGTTTATGTATAAATAATATATCAAGAGAGTGAACTCAGAAATGGATAGGATGGCAGGCTGCCCAGTGGACAGCCATAAAGATAGGATTACTGGAAAAGAGACACTAAATAAATGCTGCACTTCAATAAAAAAGTGACACTACGTTATAACATAATTGCGTGCTTTATTGATATACACAGTAAAGCAGTATATAATACAATAGTAAGGCATATATTTGGTGAAATTTGATATGTTGTGAAAAATGCAGTAAAACTGAAGTTTATAAAAATAATTAGTAAATGTTACAGTGT
Source organism: Crocodylus porosus (assembly GCF_001723895.1). NCBI lineage: Eukaryota > Metazoa > Chordata > Crocodylia > Crocodylidae > Crocodylus > Crocodylus porosus. The sequence continues at coordinate 53,749,013 of NW_017728906.1, read as the reverse complement.
TGGTGTTAAAACACAATATATTATGAGATCCAAGTAATAAACCAGTACTGAGTAACAATGGAATAACATGCCGTATGATAGTTATGTATTCAGTTACACTGATTATGTTTTACAGTTTAATACTCTGTGGTTATAAGAAACATGAAATAATTTCCAAATTATGCTTAAAAAGCAGTAATAAAGCTCTCAACTTTTTAAATATTTTTGACAGACTCACTCCAAAACTAATGTCTAGAAAGTAAAAACAAACAAACAAAAATAAAACCCTGATGAAAACAATCGTGCAATCCATTTACCTCGATGTTCGTGAAGAGGTCTAACTTATAAGCACAAACAAAAAGAAACAAATCCCTTCCTTAAATCTCAAGTTGAGCTTTCTTGAAGAAAGACCATGAGAAATATATAGGGTACCAATTGTAAATAAAGCATTAAAAAAGCTATGTATTATGAAAGTGGAGGCTTGGGTTTTGTATTTTTTTGTAAATTTATTATTAATGGTTCTTATTAAAATGATGAGAACTGTTCACACAATGGACAGGTGGTGACGATGTAACATCTGGATGTAACTGTCAGGAACACCACGAAACCAAAGTGAGGTAGAAATAGCATGACTAACCATGTTCAATGTTAACTAGCATTCAAAATAAAATCTCTCCCAAGTTTAATTACACTTCATACAAGAAGAGGTAACAGATTTTTTTAACCTTGCAATGTAATGTTAAATGGCAAATATCTACGTGTCCTAAGATGAAGTTAAAGGCTGGTATAAGGAAATGAAATGGTAAAGCTTTTGCTAACAGCACCTCAGACCCCAGCCTAACTCTGATGAGCTGCTATTGAACTGGTTCGTCTATTTCCTTTTTTCTCTCTCTTCAATAACTGTTAATTGTGCGGTATTACTTAGAGAGAGAAATGGGGAGGAAGAAAATATAAGGACCCTTTTTGATGACATCTCTCTCATGGAGCAGTGTGGCTACCTTCACCTGACCATCAAACACAATGACAGCAGAAATTCTTTTACAGTGTTTCTCAACGATTGCTATAAGTGCTACAGCTCCTTGGAACTTGCTGCTAACAGGAATAGGTTCCGACAGATATTGTGGAAGGGTTTACTTTTCTACCCCAAAGCACTGAGTAACCTTATGACAATTAACGATACTGGTAGCTATGCACACTAAACGCTATGTAAGTAATCACCCATGCTTCAGAGCAGAAGCTGACCACCCCTGGGAGTCGGGAAGGAACTTCCCTCTCTCTACAGCCTGATGTAGAGCAGAGGGCTTTATGAATGGGACGGGGTTACATCAAACTTCTGCTGAAGCATCAGGTACTGGCTACTGCCAGAGGCAGGATACCGGACAATAAGGTCCAAAGATTTAATCCGGTAAGGCAATTTCTGTTTCATTACTAACAACATTCAGGATTTTAGTCAGTAGAGGAAACAACTGGAGCAGAGAATATTTATTAAACTTGATTTTTTTTACAGGCTCTGAAGATAGCATTGTCATGTAATGTGCTCTTTCATCTTATTATTGCAAACTATCTGGGTGATTCATGTAATCCTTACATTTTACTTGGAAAGAGGTGGACTAACTACCTCGACTGGAAGTTCAGAGGATTGTTTAAGCCAGCCCTAGTCAGACAAAAAATGATGACAAATGTAAGTCAGCTGTTCTGGTGTTGTTACAGGAAATACTTTCTTTGATAGGCAAGGAAAAGAACACAGAACATGAAGATATATCTGGTACAGTTACAGAGCTGAAATGATGCTAAACAAATGCACTGCCTCAATTTTTTTGTTTGTTTTTTAAGGGGGTTTCTATAAACAATTTTTTTTTTTATAAAGCACACTTTAGTTTACAATCTTTCTTTATAACTGTTATAAATTTTTTAAACAACCCAAAATGCGTTCCATATAAAGAAATGGCAAGTTATTTAGCTATCAAGATTTTACATGTAGTTCTCTTATAATTTTTGTACAATTGCATAGACGTGTAAAACCTGCCATTGTTAACAAAACAATAACAGACTTAGGAAACTACTGAAATCTACAGTATAGTACCACTACCCTTCACAAAAATATAGATTTGTTTTCTTGTAAACTCTTACAGTCTAATCCTTTTTGTTGTATGAATATTATAAAAACCATGCGGGACGCCTGAAGTTGTAAAACACATCTTGCTATTCTAACACCTTGTCATCAGTCATCACTGTAACTAAGGTTTCCATTGCTCTGCCCAGGTCGTCTGCCATGTGGAAAAGGCTCCCTACATTGTGGCCTGAAAAACAAAGGCAAAGAAGAAAGTCATTCTAGAAAAAGACAAGACAGCAAAACATTACATTCAAACATTACAAATACTACGTGAGAGCAGCTTGGAATATACCTCTCCACACAAACGCCAACAATATAGGATATTCTTTCTAAAAAAACCCCTATACCAAGCCAAATATAAGAAGACAGTATGGGATTCTTTGCACGATTAATCAACAGAGGTGGATGAATCTTGACAGCCAATACTGGCCTGAATTTTAGCAATGGCTCATTCTTTGCTTTCTAGAAAAAATGAGTAGTGATCAAGTTTCAGCGGCATTAATATTCACCAAAAGCAAGTCCGAAAATTCAAAGTCATGGTTAACTTGGGAAACTGAAGTTTAAATCTGAAACTGTATTAACTTGGTGCTGGAGATGTTTTAACCAGTCAATGAATAAAAAGCAATGGCTTGAAGCATAATTAACAGCTCAAGTAAAAGAGAATCCAAAGCTAACTGGAGTCAATGGGAATCAGGTCTGTAGTGAATATCTAAAGCTGCAATGAAACAAAAGAGTTAAATAAGTCACAAAAAAGTTTACCAAATTCTTTCAAATACATTAATCTGCCTTCTTATTTATGGATTGCAGATATTCATTTCGCAGAAAAAAGGCTATTATTTTTCAAATAAATGATTTGCTCTGGTTTACTTAGGCCACATACAGGCGTTACATTTCTTCTGGGAGAACTGCTGTTCTCCTTGTAGAAAGGACAAGCATATAAGCATTCATTCAATTTCTCCTGAGGGAAACATGTCCCCTCCTGGAAAAATATCTTCTGGCCATCAACCTGGAAGATCTCGCTTGCAAGAGCTTCTCTTGTATGTTCTCTGCTCCTAGCCTGGTCCATGTGGGGAGGGGAGCAGCCACTGCTGTTTTATGCCTCTTCTCCAAACCAGGACGTCTCTGGTCTGGAGAAGATGGAGAGGAGCTCTGCCCCGCTGTCTCCTTTGCTCTGCTCCTTAAGGCTGTGGGTGCCAGCTCTAAACATGCTGTATGCGGGGAAACTTCCTTCCAACAAAGCTCCTGCAAAGCCAGTGCATATTACCTTCCCCATGTTGCTGCTACCACTGAGTTGAGTGGCGTGGGAGGGGATATCAAAGCCCCTAGGGCTGAGAACCAAGGCCAGGGAGCTAAGCCCAACCCTAGATTCTAGCCTTTTGGGCTTTAAATACTACCCCACCAGTTTGTATGCCAGCTCGCAGCCTGGCAGGCTTTAAATGCTGCATGTGTTACCCAGTTAGTTGTGTACACAGTGATTTTAAAATCCAGGGAGCCTGGATGGCTTTTCCCAACCATGCTTCTCTGAGCCTTTGGCCTTAATAAACCTGTGCTACACACAAAGCAATTTAAACACTGGGGGACTGCCTATTGACATCCTGCCCCATTTCCAGGCAAGGGTGAGGACAGGCTGTCAGGTAAAGGGCTCCCCTAAGGGCAGGGGGATCCAGGGAGCAGACCTCCCGTGCCTCATGGCTAGACAGCTTGTGTGTTTAACTCTCCAGTAAGAGGGCTAGAATACACGGATTGCCCTGCTTCTGGGATATTTCAATCTCTCACATTTTTACCAGCAGAAACAAATGCTTGTCTGTAGCTTTAGTCAGCTGTAGTCACTGGTATCAATGGTATTCATTAATACCCTGAGATATGAATGCTGTTTTGGATATACAAGGTGCAAAACCTTCTCAATGCATGTTGTAAAATGAAAGTTTTCCCCAGGATGCTTATTCTAGGACCCTTGTGATAAAGATCTACACCCACTTCTCCCACTAACGCCCTCCACGGAGCTACCTTTGTGGAATATTTATTTGTTGTTAATTGCCTGCTTGTTACAGTATTACTCTCCATTAAAACACATCCTACAAAGATACGTGTAAACTGCCTGAGGGGAATCCTACTAGCAGAAGGTTGTTTTAGAGGACAGTTAGACATGTGCTGCCACAACTCGACTTCACATGAGCAGCTGGACTGATTTGGCACAGGTCCAGAGAGACAGAGAGGGGCCAGGTAAGGAAAGGGCATGGCAAGGGCCCCAGGAGACATTTCAACACTCCTCACATGCAGTTCCTGCTTACAGAAATTAAACTTGCCTACTGCTTGGAGTAGACTTCCTCACTGCTGCTTTTCTGGGTGCCTGGACTGAGATCTGCACTCTGTACACCCCTGGGGGTATACAGGAAACTCATGAAGACAAGGAAATCCCCTCAAATTGTTTTTTCCCAAATACTATAGTATACAAATAATCATACACTGCTGATATCTGCAGTGTCCAGATGCTTGGGATGGAATTAATTAAAACTTATTTCCACCTAGAAAAATTAAACAAAAAATGCTTGGTATAATGTCCTTAAACATAAGGGAAATTTATTCAAGATAACAAACACTCTTATTTTTATGTTAATTTTGCTTTTCCTTAATAACCATCGCATCAGAAAACTACCTGGCAGGGTGATCACAGCATCTTCAAAGCTACTCCATATCCTAATACAGATGGCACAAAATGATACCCAGCACATGACCCGTAAGCCAGATCTGGTCTGTGGAGGTGGATCATTTAGCTCATGTGGCTTCTCTTTGGCCAGACTATGTATCTCTAGATGTAGCCCACAGGGCTCCTTGTCATGGCTCCCAAATCTATTGTGCTGGCACAGCCAGCACCCAGGGAGTTAATGCTGCCACCTTTTCCCTACAACCCTGTTACATGCTGCACAATTTCTAGTTTTTGACTGCTTGCCATGCAATTCAGAAGCAGGGCAATATGGGTGGCATTGGGCCCAGAAGGTGGAGGAGATGGGAGTCCACGAGGGATGGTCATACCTTAAGGGGGCGATCCTCCAGACCCAAAGGGTAACAGTCCTTGAGAGTAGCAAGTGGGGGGGTAAGACTGCTTAGAAACCCCCATGGCTCAGCAAGGGCATTCAGGAATGCCTGAGGACTAAAAGTGGGTGTACAATCAGTGCAAGGGAGGAGCTATCACCAAGGAGGAGTACTCCTCCTTGGCCCATGAGTATAGGAAGGCCATTAGGAAGGCCAAGGCAGAGATGGAACCCAGGCTAGCATCCAGGATTAAGGACAACAAAAAGTCCTTTTTCAAGTACATGGGGAGCAAGAAGAGGGTACCAGGCAATGTAGACTACAAGACTCAAACGGTAACTTTGTGGCTACGCTAGACAAGAAAGCTGATATTTTTAACAGTTTCTTTGTCTCTGTTTTCCTGAACAGGGATTGGGACATCCCTCCTACAAGACGTAGGGACAATCTCAGGGATAGCTCTGTCAAGGCCTTGGGTCAGCACAGATGTAGTTAGGGATCTTCTGGAAGGGCTGGACAATTTTAAATCTGCAGGTCCAGATGTCCTCCACCCAAGGGTGTTGATGGAGCTGGCAGGGGTCATCGCAGAGCCCTTGGCCCGGCTGTATGAGCATTTGTGGTCATCTGGCCAGGAGCTGGGGGATTGGAAACTAGCTAATGTGGTCCCCATTTTTAAGAAGGGGAGGAAGGAGGACCCAAGTAACTATAGGCCCATAAGCCTCACCTCAGTGCTCGGGAAGATCTTGAAGAAAATCATCAAGGCACACATCCAGGAGGGCCTTGCGGGGGAAAGCATGCTCAGGGGCAACCAGCATGGGTTCATCAAAGGCAGGTCCTGCCTGACCAACCTGGTTGCCTTTTATGACCGGGTGACTAAATCCTTGGATGATGGTGTTGCTGTGGATGTAGTCTTTCTAGACTTTAAGAAGGCCTTTGACACTGTCTCTCACCCCATTCTCATCAATAAATTAAGCAACTGTGACATTGATGCCAACACAGTTGGATGGGTAAAAAACTGGCTGATGGGGTGCACCCAGAAAGTAGTGGTGGACAGATCGTACTCAACCTGGTGAGATGTGAGCAGTGGGGTCCCCCAGGGCTCAGTCTTCAGGCCCACACTGTTTAACATCTTCATCAGAGACTTGGACAAGGGGGTGGAAAGCACGCTGTCCAAGTTTCCTGATGACACTAAGATGTGGGGCGAGGTGGACACACTTGAAGGGAGAGAGAGGCTGCAACTAGATTTAGACAGACTACAAAAGTGGGCAGATGAGAATAGGATGGGGTTCACCGTAGACAAATGCAGGGTGCTGCACATTGGGAGAAGTAATCCACAGCATACATACAGTTTGGGAAGCTCCCCTCTTGCAAGTACAGAGGCAGAAAGGGATCTTGGAGTCATTGACTCCAAGATGAACATGAGCCGCCAATGCCAGACCACAGCCAGCAAGGCCAGCCATACCTTGTCATGCATCCAAAGATGCATCTCAAGCCGGTCCAGAGAGGTGATACTCCCCCTCTACGCAACTTTGGTCAGGCCGCAGTTGGAGTACAGCATCTAGTACTGGGCGCCGCAATTTAAAAAGGAGATGGTCAGCCTGGAGAGAGTTCAGAGGAGGGCCACCCATTTGGTGAGAGGGCAGCAGGACAGGCCCTACAAGGAGAGACTAAGGGATCCGAACCTGTTCAGCCTCGGCAAGAGGAAGCTGAGGGGGCACCTGGTGGCTGCCTACAAACTCATCAGGGGAGATCATCAGCAAATAGGAAGAGCCCTATTCTCCCTAGCACCACCTGGGGTGAGGAGGAACAATGGTAATAAGCTGATAGAGAATAGTTTAGGTTAGAGATCAGGAGGCAATATTTTACAGTTAGGGTGGCCAGAATCTGGAACCAGCTTCCTAGAGAAGTGGTCCTTGCCCCTACCTTGGGCAAATTCAAAAAGAGGTTAGATGATCACCTGTCTGGGGTTTTGTGAACCCAGCATTCATTCCTGCCTGTAGCAGGGGGTCAGGCTAGATGATCTGTTCAGGTCCCTCCTGACCCTAGCTACTATGAAACTATGGTAACCCCCCTAGGGTGCTGGCCAAATTGATGGAGTCACCTTGAGTTGGATCTGAAGGTGGGTCATGTGGCTCACAAGAAGCTCCGCAGTCTAGACTAGACCTGCCAACTCATTTGAGTTTGACATCCCTGGCATAGGGGGATGAATTGCATACAGCTTTCCACTTTCTGACATATGTGACAAACCACTGCCTTGGGCTGGTGGTTTGCCACTGAAAGTGATCTATGGCTAATGGATTTAGCAGACAATACTTCCACATTCTAATCCATCCTGCTTTTAATTGGCTGATAAGCATGCAAAGTGAGTGCAGACTAAAAATTCTAATAGTTGAATCAGAATAGCCTAATGGACAAATAGCTTACTCTGAAGTCACTCACTAACTTAACATTTTAACTCCTTTATTTTAAAAACTGAATTCAATGAGGATAAAAGCAAAGAGGTAATATCATTAAGATGCACTATAGAAGAGTACAGCCAAATCATTTTCTACACGCAATTCTGGCAATAGGGTTTATCTGTCCTAGCTCCAATATATTGATGGCCTGAGCTGCTGAAGCAGTCTGCCAATGCTATGGTTCTGCAATGTTCACAGTAGGATTCCAAAGAAGACCATAACTTCATTTTCATTTGTGATTTAAATCTAGATTAGATCAAGCGTAAATAAAAGAGATGCAGTCTGCAAAGCCAGCAAGAAAGAGTTGGGATGAGGCAAGCAGCTCAGCCTCACTTCATTCTCTTTCTTAGGTCCCTGCCACATGTTACATTTAAGACATGATTAACCAGTCATCACCTCTTAAGTTGTAACCTGGCCATATGTTCAGTCAATTAATGGCATCATAAATGAGAAATAAGCCACAAAGTCATTCCTCAAGAAAGTTATATACTTTGTGGCTGGTTCCTATGATGCCACTAACTGAACATCTGTAGGCTTCCAGCTTCAAGGTTCATGATATGCCCCCACCACTGGGAGCTCAGACTGGCTGATGGGACCCTGAGCTGTGGGAGTGAATGGTACGCCTCTGTGGCTGGGAGCCCCATCAGCTGAGGGGGCTCTCAGCCACAGGAGCTCCTTACTTGCTGGTGCAGGGGGAGCCTGGGATCATAAGCCCAGACTCTCCCTGCACTGGCAGGAAGTCATGATAGGATCTGATGCTCAGTCCTGCAATCATGCCTCTTGCCATGTTGGGGTGGCCTGGCAGGAGGCACAATTGTATGGATCACTCATCATACTTTTACTTGCACATCTGGCAGAGCCTCAAACACTGAAGGTTGCCATTCTATGCCAAGGGTGGCAAATTAAGAACTTTGAAAACAATAAAAAGACATCTCGGAAGTCAGGAGTACCTAAAAGTTGGGTTAGTCAATTCACGCAATAGATAACTGGTATTAAGCCCCTTTCATCGAAGTTAGTATCACAAATATGGCTGAGGCCAACAGTGATCAAAAAATTACCATCATCCAGCAGCTATCTTGTGGCCTATGTGAAATGACACTTGGGACCTCAGCCTACTGTCTGGTGGACCATTATAACTTACACCATTAGGCAACCCTCCCACATAGCTACCGAAATGGTCAAGCTCTGAATGAGCAGGAGGAATAAGGTAGCAGGGCACCTGCTGGAGATGATCCTTCCACACCATGGCTGACGATTATAGTAAGAGAAAGCTGGGTGAAAAGGCTTGCACAAGTTCCTTTTTTGCTATATGTAATTTAAGGTTTCCATTTCTTGGGTGGCTGAGGTGGTATCTTTATCTTTTACAAATTAATTTTCAGTTTGAATGATTAGGGATTTTTGCTACTCTCTCTTTACTTAAACACAACTGAACCATCTTTGCTCAATTTTAAACTAAGAGATAAATCATCTTCAAGTTGAGTTCAGTCCTGGAAAATTTCGGCATGAAAAATGGACTTCTGAATAAGTTGTAAACAAGTGAAAATATCTTTTAGAATGCAGATGCTCACGTAAACAGAACTGTAGCTGTCACTGTGTGCTCCACCTACCTGACACATTCAAATGCATACGTATACTGTTGTACAAAGGTTTTACTGGCATAAATTTGGTCTGATTTGCATAACCAGCAATACTCCAGGTCTTGCCAGCAGCCTCTATTTTAGTTTGAAAAATAAAAACTACTACCAAATCATTTCTTCATTCTCACCTGCCCAAAATTATGGGCCCGAAAGAAAAAGGAGGGTCTGAGAATTTTAATGGACAATTTTAGCATGAACAATGTCACTGCTCTGGGCTGAGTTTTGTGGCATGCACAAGACTCTCCTGTAACTGGGCAACAAGCTGAATAGAGAATGGACTCTAGTTCCTCCCCACCTCCCCCTTGATTGGGCATATGTTACCTTTCCTATGAATACTTTTCTGTGTGCTCAGCTACCTACAGTGAGCAGCAAAATGGATCACTCGCTGTGTCCCTTAGCTTGTGGGTTGGTGGACAGGGGTTAGAATAGCTCTTACACACCTCCTTATTGGCTACAGTTACAATCTGAACTGTGTTCTTTCAACAGTGCAGTGGAGAAAAAGGTTGAATTCCTCCTATCCTGGTTAGAGCTGTGACAATATAGACCAGAGGTTCCCAAACTTTTTCTTATTGTGTGCCTCCTTCCAGATTTACCAGCTGCCTGTGTACTTCTACCAGCCTATGCTATATACTTTAACCCCTTAAATGCTAATTATTATTATACTGAAAGGTAAATCCACTATTACACAATTTACTCCATGTACCCCCCAGAGATGTACTGCATACCCCCAGGGGTATGCATACCACAGTTCAGGAACCCCTGATCTAGACCATAATGGTCTGAGGACAATATAAGCATGGTTTCCTTAGACACTGATGCATTATACACACATCTTCTCTAATACCTATTTCCAGCTCCAATTCATTGACTGTTTTTACACTTTTATGATTTCTCTATTGCGCTCTTGGTTACTAGCATCTCCAAGACTCAAGATTGCTATATTTCCCATAAAGATTAATGTGGGGAAAACCCTGGCCTGAAAAACACTTAAAAAGAGAACAGTTCAAAACATGTTACAGATTTTTGCTTTGAATTATTGCTACTTTCAATACAACTGAGCTGTCAAAGTAGTCATTACATCATTTTTTAAAATATCAGATTAAAGAAGAAAACGTTCCTCAATGCCAGAACTACTGAAAGGATGAAACAACACTATTGTTTAGAAAACACCTCACTGAGTTTGAAATGTAACAACAGAGGGAAACATGGACATGGAAAGCATTAATTTAACCTACTCTTGTAAAATAGAGTGAATATGAATACATGTGTATTTGCCATGGAAGTAGGAGAGCAGTATATTTCTGCAGCTGCTAACTATATTATTTCTAGTCACATACAGCATGATATGTATTGCATCTACTGAATTTACTTTAAAGGCTGTACTGGAATTAAGGCCCTTTGGTGAGACTACAGTATTGGAATATGAATCTCACACTGTAGCTTGTCACAAAAATAAACGGGAACTGGGTGTTCAGACACTGAAAAGAGGATGCAAAGTAAACTAAGAAACCCCAATGGAACATGCTTATTTCATAATTGCGTGGTACTTTGAAATCCATGCGACAACTCATGGGGTAAAGCCACTACCTAAAATGAACAATTAGAGGTGCACTGATACCTTGGTCCAATATTGGATCAGCACCAATATAAAGAAAATTGACTGTATTGAAAATTGGCTTTTTTTTGCCTGATGTGACTGATAATGTGGCCAATAAACGCCCCGTGCATGTGTGCAGCCGCAGCACAGCACAGAGGTGGAGAGGAGCACGGCCTGGCAGCTTGGAGAGCTGTGTCCAGCTGGTAAGTCTGTTGTGGTGGAAGGAGAGAGGGGAGAGAAGGGGAGCGGGGGTATGCAGATTGAAGCCTCCGCACTGAGGGAGGGAGTGGGGCTGGGGCAGGGGCCAGGTCTGAGGCTGGTGCTGCCCAGCTGGGGCAGGGTGGGGCATGGGACAGAGCCATGGCTCATTTGGAGGATAGGGGGCAGGGGCCAGCTCCCACCGCTGCACGTACCCTGGAAGGGCATGGGGGCGTGTGCTCCCTGGATCTGTGTGGAGCAGGGTAGGCTACCCCTGCAGGCTGGGGCTGGGGATGTGCCAGGCTCTTCCTGACAGGGGCTGGGGCAGGCTGTTTGGGGTGTGGAGGGTGGTGGCATTGGGGGGGGAGGTGCTACAGCAAATTTTGAGGTGTCTACAGCCCCCTCTCCATAGCCTCCTTCCCAATGCTGCTGCAGCCTTAGCCCCAGTCCACATTGGCAGCCTGTCCTGCACACATCTAGGGTGGGGCACACGTCCTCTATGCCCTCCTGGGATGTGCTCAGCAACAGGAGCTATTTCCCCCCTGTGCCCCCTGGATGAGCCATGGTTCTGTCGCACACCCCACCCTGCCCTACTCCCTCCCTTACCACAGGGGCCTCAATCTGCCCCCACATGGCACTTTCCTTCCATCACAACAGACTAACCAGCCAGACACTGCTCTTCAAGCTGCCAGGCTGCACACTGGAAATCAGATTGGTATTGGCTGATATGCCTCCTTAAAAATCAGCTATCGGTGTAGGCCCCAAAAATCTCTATCGGTGCACCCTTATGAACAACAGGATCAAAATCTGGGCCTGTGTTTCTAATTGCACGTCTGGCTTTGCACAACTTGGGCAGAAAGACAAAACCACAGATAAGACAAAGATTTTTTGCACATATCATTGCATATGTACTGAGTAAGAGAAACTTGCTTTGTCACTCAACACTGCACACTGGTGAGTACCCTTCATTCCTCTTCAGTTAAAACATGAGTTGAGAGGGCTGAGCATTTCATTGGAGACAGCACTTTGCAGGATTGTGTTAGTGGCATTTCACTCACTGGAATTTGCAAACCTTTTTATTTTTTTTTTAAGACTATCAAACGAACGCATGCAACATTTTCTCTTTTTTAACAACGTGCATAAATATAACAGAGAACAATGAAATATCAACAGGAAGGACCTGTTTTGCTCAGGCTTAATAGGTGTAAATTAGAAGAACCAAATACCAAATAATTTCTACAGAATTTCTAAACAAGCACAATTTGTTTGATGAAGTGTCAGATACTCTTTCTTAGCTTACAAGCAAGGACTAATCTCCTATGAATGAAGGCTTTTTTAAACTGGGTGTCTCTACACAAGATGCTTAATGTGCAGTAGACTAATTCTACTGTGTATTAGCGTGTCACATCAAAAGCCACGGTAATGCACTAATACACAAGATAATTAGTCTACTGCATATTAAGTGTCATAAAAGACCATGCACCCTTGCCACCGAACATTTAGTTAGTACCTCGCAATAGGGGTAGTAAATTTAGTGTGCAGTAGCAATAGTGCATTAATGCACATGTAGGCATGCCCACTGAGAACTTTAAATCAATCAAGTACAAGCCCCTCATGGAAACAGGGTATATCAGTTTCCCCACAGTACACCCAATGAGAGAAAAGCACAGTTTACGCAGTGTAGCATGCATGGCTAAGGGACTTTGCTATACTTGTATGCAGTTCTGGGCCTGGGTACAGTACCTCCCAGGGCTAGGCTACCATTTAATTCCTACCTCATTCATAATAAGCATCTTCTGTGCATGAAGGGTCATCCTACTGTGATCTGTGATGGCACCATAGCACTGTATGAATGTTTTATCTTTAATAACAATTTTATTGGGCAATTACTTTCAGGCATTATACCTGGCAAGAGATTTGAAGAGCAGCTTAACAGTAAAAATAAAATCACTAGAAATATTTGAAAAGGTAATGTGACAACATTACACAAAACATTTTTGTTCCAGTACAGGCAGAAATGTAAAAATTCTGAAAGCTCATACCATTATATATATCCATTTCCATCATACCAATCACTTCTAAAGCACATAAGCAAACACCTTTATCTCTATATATTTTAATGCAGCATTGTGGAGCTGGTGGATGTTAGTAGCATTCTTTATTGCGCAAATTAAAAAAGAATTGTGAGTCTCACATACCTCTCAACCCTCAGTTTTCTAAAGGAAAAACCTATTTACTTTAATTTCTTGATAGGGTGTGTATATATCTTTCTATCAATCGATCAATAGATCGATTGATTGCTCAATAGAGAGGTATACACACATGGATAGATATAGCTTATATATTTATGTATGTGTGTGTGTATATATATAAAAATATATAAAAAAACACACACACACACACACTTGTTCTGCTTACATGTGGGCTAATTCTACCTAGATATGTCACAAAGATTTAATTTTCATGGTCTGCTCTCCTCCCATTCCTTACAATTCTCCCTTGGTGGGACTGGGAGGTAAGGCACAGTCTTATTCTAGTGTTTTCCCCATCAGAAGTTGAGAGGTATTGTATGTTACAGCACACTTGTGGAATGCACTCAGCAAAAAACCCACACTGCTGTCACACAAATGCCAGACACAGGAAGCAAGATGTGACAAACAGAAGCCATGGCAGTGAGCCTGAATCTCACTAACCTCTCTCACTGGCTTTCCAGGGTCATTTCTTCCTTTAGTAAGAGAGAGAGCAAGAAGGAGAGGAATCAGAAAGGAAAGAAAAACAAAAAATCACACATAAGTATATAGTTTATAACTGAGAGAGACACTAAAACCTCCACTTAGGAACGTAATACAGAGATAATGTAATAGTAACAACAACAACAACAACAATCAGTGTAATTTTTTTTAAGTAAACCAAAGAACTGTGGTGCATTGAAAGTCACAGATAATAGAGTAACTGAACTGGACAGAAGAAAATAGAAAAATTCTTGCTGTTGTTTTCAGTTTGGCAAATACATATTTGTAGAAACTTCCTCTGCAATCAGCCTACTAGAACCATTTGCTGAGGACAGGAATTGCACAAAGGTTCTGAATTCATTTTCTAAGGGTGCATGAAGGCTCTATTGATTTAAGTCCTTCTATCAGCCAAGATTAGTCTAAAAATTTCCCTCCCTGACTTCATAATGAATGCACTTAGACCTTGTACAATTTATTCTGAAACGAATATCCTGCTTTTGCACCTAAAATGTAAGACTTTCAAATTAGCAGGCTACAGCATTCTGCTTCACACATTAAAGATTATGTAAAGCCCTCCCAGGTGGTTGATATGCATTTCCAGAAGCCTGCTGAGGACACATGGAGGGATGTATGCATTTATAAAGCAGGATGAGGGCAGGCAAATAAGGGATGAAAAGGAAAGTAGGTGAACTTATTCTAACAATGATGAAAGAAAAGAATGATTAGAAATTGGTTAGAATCAAGTAGGTTTCCCACAGTTTTTAAAGTGTATTGATGTAGTCAAGAAATTAGATGCATCTTAAACCTGCATTACTGGCACTCAGGAGATCAAAGATCTCACAGCCTTGATAGGAAGCACATTTTTTTCACCCTGAATTTCTTCCAGTGTTTTAGTTTGAACAAAAACCCCCACAAAACAAAAAAAAAAAAAAAAGAGAAGGAAAGAAAGAAAGAAAAATCAAATTCTCCATCAATACTAATGTACTCTGTTTACACACAAATAAACACATAATATTGGGACCAGCACCACAATGCCATTCCCCATTTGTTGCCTACTGCTTTCTTCAGACCAAACACAGGTTATCTGCATGATGTTTAAGTCATGAACTACTTAAATACATGTCATCTTTTAGCCCTACTGTTGTACTTTGTAACATTATGATAGTCCATTTAATGACACAGGGTGAAGGGGACAGACCTGCCAAAAAGTTGATATAATAAACCTTGAAAAATAATGGGAACTAATCGTCAGGTCTGATATACTATAACATTGACAGCACTACATGCTATTTACATTAAATCTGAATAAGTGCATACCCTAGTTGTCTGGTTCTGAAATTGAGTACACTATATGCACAGTCTCATATTTACCACAGGAACTATGCCAATAAAAACTATGCTCCTTTTTTGCTTTATCACATTTAACAACATGTACTACCAGTGCACCTATAAGATTCAATCTTAGAGCAGGACATCGTTGTGTTGGGCAATGTACAAACACAAATACAAAAACCCAGACTGTGCCTCACAGATCTCCCTCAGAGACTGAGGTATATATACAATATGAAGCCAGAGATGATTACATACAAGCAAGGAAGAAGAAAGAAAAAATAAGATAGTGATGGTGAGGACAAATAATGGCTTTATATTAGCAGCATAACTTCTGTCAGTTTTTTCTAGACATCAGGATAAAGCAGAGCTTTAAGGGACAATTTTGTAGGAAGATCATGAAGTTGTTTTGCAGATGTTTACAGGAAGCTACTTCACAGCATGAGGAGCAGTGGTAGATAAAGCATGGAAGCATTTATATATCTGAATATTTAACAAGTGGGCAAGGGAGGCTGGCATCATGGGACAATCTGAGACAGGAGTCAATATCTCAATGGTCAATTAGAGATGATAGGGAGATTGCAAATAGGCTATGAAGGGACTTTACAGTGAAGGCAAATTGTTTATGCTTGATGTGGCAGGTTATATTCCCTTCTTTCTCCCTCCCCCATCCTAATAAGCATTCTCATCATGAAAACAAAGAAAAAAACCAAACAAAATCAACCAGTCCATCAAATATTTGTTCTTCACTCGATTCTTGCTGTGTTGGAAAAGAAACGGGGTTCTGACACAGGTTAGATGTCAGCAGGGTAAATTAGCCCATGTAAGGCCTCCTGGCTGCTGTGGCTAGGTTGCTTCCAGTACTTGAACTGGCTCGTTTAGAGCGACTTGACATATTGCTCTACTGCACCGAAGACTGTCTAAATAGGTTTCTGTACAGTGCCATGGGTACAGTGCGTATTAATTTCTGCTTGGTTCCTTCCATGTTCCCCACTCTCCACAAAACAAGAGGGGAATCCATTGTGCTTACTTGATAAATCCACATTCACACATCCATGGGGTCAGTAACATCAAGAATCTGATTCAAAGGCCCAAGCACCAAATGTTGATTTGCTAGTATAGCCCCCATGTGATTTGGGGTCAGGTTATTAAAATACTATAACTGAGCAAAATGTGGCACAGCAGCTCCCACCATGCAGAACTCTGTGAGATAAAATTGATATACATCTATCAAGAGGCTCAGACTGGGGCCTGCACAGTAAACACTGATGAAGAAAATTTGTTTTCTAATACTATCAGTAATAAAAAGAATAATAATACTTTTAAAAACTTTGTATTGCAGTAACTCCTAGAGACATCAACCACAATCAGGGCTCCAAGTAGTGTAAAAATATATGAAGATACTAGCCAATTGCCCATCAAGAATGACGGGGAGGGGGAGTGGAGGGGGACGG
>NW_017728906.1:53717356-53732391 GCF_001723895.1 Crocodylus porosus | reverse complement strand
CACATCCAGGCCTGCTCCCACCTTACCTCCTGCTGTTGGGGTTTGGGCCCACTCCCCCCTCCCTGCTGCAGTGGTAGGGGGAGGGGAGGAATGGGCTTGAGGGTGGGGAGAAGCCGGACCACTGTGGTGAGGGAAGCAGAGGGCCTGAGCCAACCTGGCAGTGGCGAGGAAACAGGAGGAGTGGACCCAGAGCCAATGGGAGGCAGGGAGGGGTTGGGAAAGACTGGGCCTGGGCCTGAGGTGGAGAAGACTTGGTCCTCCCCTCCCTTCCCCCAGCTGCTGCTATGTTGGGTCAGGGCTGCTGCTCCCCTCGCACTGCCACGGCACGCCTGCTTCTCCCTTGGCTCAGGCTCGGTTCTCCGCCCCCCAGCATCAGGCCCAAGCCCAGCCCACTCCTCCCCGTCCCCTGCTGCTGCCAGATCAGACTCAGCCCCAGGCCTGCTCCTCGCCTCCCCTCCCCGCTGCCACTGCATAGGCCTGAGCCTGCTTTTGCCCCCCCACCACTGCGGTGGGCCTGCTCCTCCCGTCATCCCCTGTGCTGGGCCCAGGCCTGGGTCTGGGACCCTTCCCCTATTCCCTGCTTTGGCAGCAGGGGGAGGGCAGGAGTGTTAGCAGGCCTGCTCCCCCTTCCCCGCCGCCACGGCTGGCCCTGCAGGCAGTGACAATGGAAGAGGGGAGGGGTGGGCTGAGGCCAGGACTGGTGGCTTCACCCCCCCGGGGTGTCCTTACCCCACTCCTCCCCCAACCCCCGTGCCACTGGTGCTGCTGTTACATCCAAGGAGCAAGGGGAGGGGAACCCTCCGCTCCATTGTTACCACCTGCATGGAGCAGGGAGTGGGGGCGGGTGAGGCCAATGCTGCTGGCCTTGCCCCCCCATTGCCGCCATGTCCAGGGAGCAGAGGATGGGGAGTGAGCTGGCCTCAGCCCCCTGCTCCATCCCCTGTGTCCCCAGCATCAAGGCGGCAGGTTGCCACCTGTCCAAATGCTTCTTCGCACTCTGATTGGCTGTTTGACAGCCAATCAGAGCATGAATAAAGCATTATGGACAGACAGAAAGGCTTTTATAATATCAGAGTGGGCTCTGCCTCCAAATATCTCCATTCTGGAGACTCATCCCAGATACCGACAATCTAAAGTTCCAATCCAACAAAGACATGCTCAAAGTCCTTTGAACTTTATGCACCATGACTGGTCACTAGTGTACAAGGGAATACTCATAGTGTATGTTATTCTTCACTGGACTGAAGCCTACATTACAAATATTTTGATGACACCATTTTAAAGAATAAAGGGAACACATTAGTAAAAGTAAAAAATTAAAATAACTTAATCAAAAGCTTGATTGTACATGGACATTTTCTGACAAATTAGAAATCTCAGATCTCTTCCAAATGCCGTAGCCAAATTCTACTCTGATTTGCCAGTTTCCATTTTCAGAATTGGAAGATCCACCTTCTGCCCCCAGATGTAATGAAAAAAAGGGTTTTCTAACATCTGAATTAGGATAAGCTGAGAATCTAACTAGTATATATACGCTAACATTTTTATATACAGGGTAAGGTATCAGCTTACCATGTTCTAAAATGAAATCTTCTTTCATCCTGATCCTGTCCTCCTCACTAAAAAAAATGCTGGCTTAGAAAAACATTTTCAAACAATATGAATTTCAGGACAATGCATTTTTAAAGTTCTCATGAAGTTCATTATGATGTTCTGAAACAATATGTTGACCTGATCAACCAAAGGAGGCAGGCACCTTTAGTTCCAAAAGCTAACACCACCTAAGGCTAAGTCATTGCTTTGCTTTGCTATCATGTCACGGACTCAAAAGTGGGAAAGACCATTCTTCCAACTTGCTTCCTGGGGTGACTGAAGAGCTAGTATCTTTCCCAAATGCTGGGTGGAGCAGGCAGGAGCACCCATCTCTGGCATGCTGGGGTGAGCTGGTGGCAAATGGAGGGAGTGATGGGGAGCTGAGTGCAGGAGAGGGTATCACTGGGGAATCCATCGGGCAAGCTAGGTCTCTGCTGCTAGCAATGTTGAACTATTTCTAGTGCAGTACTGGGACCAACAATCAACTGATTCTTAGTTCTACCTCTCACACTGCACTTGAGTCTTGAACTCCTTTATCTTTGTGGAGCAGTCCAACGCTAGCTGATCATGTACTACTTAATAGAATCTGGAGATACTTCCTTGCACAAAAACTCACAACTTTGCTACAATACCATTGCACTTAGTATGTGTTTTACATTCTGAGAGTACAGATGGTTGCATTTTAAGCACAATTAACACATCCTAAGTATAACAGGAAACATGGCCATTAGTTGCAAGGAGCAGTGCTGAGATTCACTGTGTGTACGCTGGTTCAGAGGTTTCTTCTACTGATTGTGGAACGTGGAATGTAATTTAAGAATGTGGAAAGGAGCATTCAAACAGTAAGGCAGGGCACTTTGCTGCCAAATTAATGAAAATTATTGCAGTGCTGTAAGTGGGGAATTAGCTGTAAAATATGTTAATAGCCATGACTGAAAAAAGCTTGTGTACACATGAGAACAAGGTTAAAAAAAATAAAAGTGGACTTGTAAATGATACATTTATTTTCAATGCTCTTTTTGATCTATTATTCTGGGCTCACCATAACACTCCTAATTATGCTGCCCTAGGAAGCCATTCCAGTAAAGGACTATGGCACATTAATCATACTTAATTTTGGCATAAAAAGTAATTTTAAGTTCTGTCTAGGGTTTTTGTTCTTCCATCTAATAACTAACAAGAATACCATCTCCTTGCCCCTATTGAAGCCCCAGATCTTGCACTCTTGAAAGTCAATGGGGCCTTTGTCACCAGCTTCAATTAACTGAGGATTAGGTACAGGCTTGCTTTTTTGGTTCATTCACAAATAACATTTGCAAGCCATGACTACCAAACACATTTAAAATGAGATGTAGCTAAATACACGGTAGTTTCATTGTCCACAGAACTGCATTTGTCTCTTATTTTTTAAATCACATACTACTACTGTTCTTTATCAAGCCAAGCTCTCTATTTACTGTACATATACTCCCTGAAGACTTTGTAATTTGCGCACAAGTACAGTGTGAAAACATTTCCCTCTGTGGCCCATTATCTAGCAGGGTTAAATAAACCACTGAGGTGGTATTTAATAGTACATTTCCACTAAATGTCAGACCTCTGGCTTTGACATCTGTTTTGAGTTAGCATAGCAGCTGTCTGAAGCAGCTGCAGCAGTTGTGAATTTGCTGAGAGCAGCACAGTAAAGGGAGTATGGATGGGAAACCTTATAGATTAAAAAGATAGGAAAATTCCTTAAGGAAGGCAATCATCAGGTACTCAGCAGAAATTCCCACTGCAGAAATTGGTTCTGCAAGGGGTGTGGAGGTCCTTCTGTGATGCTTAAAAATCTGCCAAGAATTATGAAAGGTTAAATTAAAAAAAGAAAAATGTTATAACCAGGTAAGCAAGGATATTATCTGCTTTGTCCAAGGTTGTCTTGCTAAGGCCTGAAGCTTTCATAATTTGCTACAAGCTGCAAACTCCTTGAAAATGAAAGTGCTGGAGTTAATTAAAAATCAATGATAAATTCCGATGCCCTTCTGAACATGACTACTAACAGAAGATAGGAATGGAAAAGGCATTACAAAAAAATGAGTTCATCTTCCTGACACTGAGGATTAATCCCCATTATACATTTCCATTTAAGCCTCAAATAACATTTTTCACTATATCCTTTGGGAGACTATTTCTCCGCCTTGCAGGTTCTCACCCTCAGGATGTTTTTTCCTGATATTTAGGCTAAATTTTCTATTTTTAAATGTTATCCCATGATTCTGTGCACCCCACCATGTAGATTTGCTTTCTTCTTTGTGTCAAAAGACTTCATATATTCCCAGACAGTTGTGTCTGCCTCTATTATTGCTCATTCGGTTCTTTTAATCTTGCCTCATAAATCAATCCCCCCTCGGCCCACATTCTGAGCTCCCTCCGGTTTGTTGGTATTTTTCTGGTAGTGTGGGACACAAATGGAATACAGCCTTCCAGATTCTGCCGTGTACAAGAGGATTAGTGCCTCACTGCTCTGTGACATGATGAGTTTGTGTATTCGGCTTAAAATTAAACTGGCCTATTTTTGCAGCTCCCAGCTCACTGCAAACATACATTTGATTCACTGCCCATTAACAGCCCTAGGTCTTTTTCAACATTACTCTCTCCCAAGTTTCTCCATGCCATTCCACACAAATTTCAGTTTGGATTTCTTTTTCCCCCTGAACAAATCTCTTTTTTTGCAGTTTGCAAACTCAGTAGGCTTCCTCATAGTCCCTATTCACTGAGACTTGCAGCTCCTCCAAATGTTTTATAAATTGGGGTCAGAGAAGTTTTCTCCTTCTTCCAGGTCATCAGTGAAGATTTAAATACAATCAATCCTAACCCCAATCACCATGGAAGCCTTTAAAAGCCTTCTCTTAGCCCCCTCATTGTTTAAATTCTTTAACAATTTTCATTACACATGGCATCTCCTAGCTAAGCCAGACAAAACTTATCTTTTAATTTGTATATCATGACATACTATATAAAATATTTTTTCTAAATTCTAGCTATGAATGCTGCTACATTTCCTCTTCTCTGAGTTTTATAATTCTAGTAAAAATGATCAAATTTGTTCTGCTTACTGCTTAGAGTTCTGTTACTGTAGTTCTATTACCGTGAGGCTCATTAAAAAATGAAAGAAAATAATGCTTCCACCCCTTTCAGTCCTAATATACAGCTTTGTTGCCAGACTGCTTCACACACCATTAATTCTCACAAGGCCCCTCTTTGATGTTGGTATGTATTATTGTGCCCATGTTACACATGGGAAAAGTGAGGCATAGACTTGTCGAGTGACTTGCACAGGGTCACACATCTCAGTGGCCGAACACCTTGCGACTCAAGAGTGAGACCACTCAACCATGTTTTCCTCTCTCCTGTCTGCAAATTCAGGGATCACAAACAGGAATCCAGACAGACTGGATGTTGCAGAGCAATTAGTGTTCTGAATGGGGCTGCTGCAGATGTGTCTGTGGAATGTGAACCCGGCTGAACAACAGTTAAGAGTTAGCACTGAAAAAGAATTAATAGTGACTGAAAAATATCTAACTGAAAATGTCAAAGTCAGATGCATCACACAACCACTGAAAATCCAGGGATATGGGCTGTGTGGCAAGGTAGCTCATTCAAGACACAGACTATCTTATTGTGGAGGGTAAGCCTCATTACTCGTCAACCAATAAAAAAACCCCAAACCTTACCCAGCATGAAAATTAGTTTAAGAATAGCTAGGGAAACAGGGGAACCTGACTGAGACTTACTTGCTCTTTCAGTTGGGGCCACCTCATTCCATATGCCAAAGGCATATCCCAGAACGCCTATTGGCAGCATATAAAATACAACTGCGTGTGAAACATGCCTGTGTCTTATGGTGAGACTTTTCCTACTTCCTGGCTGCAACTGTTTTCCAGGGAGCTCCATTACCTCTAGTTAATTTCATTTAGTGGAAAGGAAGTAGTGGGGAAAATCTTGAGCCTCATAGGTCCTCTTTTTTTCCTAGTAGACTTCTAAAACAAAGTAGTCAGCATGGGGATATTTTAGGTAATAAGGAGTGGGAAGAAAGAATTTTGTGTTAGGAAATTTGGCAAAGGGACTGTAGAGGTTGTGCTGTATGTGCTCTGAGCATTCCCGACATCATTTCTGAGAGACTGATCATCTATGGCTTTCCCTCTTAAAGAAGTTGGCAGCTTACAAGTAATAGCATCCTTGGCTTCACAGTCAGGGAAATGCACACAGTCCTTTTAAATTGGACAGACTGGAGGAATGATTTCAGAGTGGTACACTTACACTGATGTGCTACATGTACAATTTCATGATATGTTTAACTCTTTGGCTCAGTCTTTGGCATCAAACTGCTAGTTAAACATCTGTATTCTAGTTTTTCCGTCTATGGCTTAGCGGGAGATCTGCCCCACATATTTTCTTTTTTTTTCGTTTGTAATATTTTTTATCTGCAATCTCTTTTAGAGCAGCGCATAATACAGGGCGGTCAAACTCATCTGGCCCCATGGACACGGCATTGGTCCATGCAACAGATGAACAGCATATGGCTGGCCCTGGGGGCTAGATAAGCCCTACAGACCTTCCCTGCCAACATGCTAGATCCCGTCCCCATGGGGAATGTTTTAGGACTGTGCTATAGTCCAGCCTGGGTTGGGTACTGCATGCAGCACAGGTTGGGGAGCGGCCGGGTCCTGGATCTGGGACATGGGGGTCACTCACACTGCAAGTGGCGTGCTCTGGACCAACCCTGTGCACAGGGCCTGTGACACGTTGCACATGTGCCTGCACTGTACGTGGCACCCATGCAGGGCCAGTCCAGGACACCCTTCCTCCACTAATGTGCCTGCTCTGGCAGGTCTGCAACTGCACCTGCTCCAGGA
Organism: Crocodylus porosus; assembly: GCF_001723895.1. NCBI lineage: Eukaryota > Metazoa > Chordata > Crocodylia > Crocodylidae > Crocodylus > Crocodylus porosus. Next base: position 53,725,903 of record NW_017728906.1, on the reverse strand, counting down.
CCCGCACTGTATGTGATGCCTGTCTCAGACCAGTTTGAGTGAAGGCTGCCTGTGCCCCATGTCTCATGGCCAGTCCTGGACTGATCCGGCAGGGGGAGCTGGATTTGGCATGTGGGGGAGAGTCTTGGACTGGCCCTGCATGGGTGCAACATGCAGCACCGGACCCAAAGTAGACGCTGTGCCTTGGGCCCTCTGTGTAGGACCTGTCTCTGGTGCATGCTGCACTGGGTGTGTGGGTCAACTGGAGACCAGGGGGCCAAATAATGTGGCTCCACAAGCCATATCTTTGACCCCCCCCGGCATAATACATTTCTAAGGCAGTTACTGACAGAAGAAACCATTCTACACGTATGTACACACACATTATTCGGCAGCACTGGGATACAAACATAAACAGTTGCTTTTTGTACTTAAGTATGAGTGACTATATTACAAAATACAGAATCTCACTGCTTACAACAGGCTCCCTACAGTGTTTATATGATGTCAGTTATATTTGGGAAGTTTTGTTTCATTTACAGAGATAAAAATAAAAAATAAAACCCTATTTACTTGCAGTCAGTACAGATTGGTATCTAAAGTGTTGTAGCTATTTCTCAAGTGAAGTACAGCAAAATAACTACTCTGCACTAAACACCTCAAGAATTATTGACTTTTAACACTGTGACCACTGTAGTCAAAGTCATGTTTCTATTTAGGAAAGGAACATTATTTTTAATGTCATCAGCTCCGATTATGAATTTAGGTAAAATAAAGATGGAGCAAATGCGTAAACCTGAGTACCTAAAGCTATCATATATGTTGAGAAGTGCTACACACTTACAAAACCTAGTGGCACTGGTGGGAGGTGCATATTCTCAGCAATTGTGAAAAGCAGGACACTTTCTTTTATGTGATTTTGGTTCCAACACCACTAACTATGGATTTTGGTTCCAACACCCTTCCCATATTTCCTCCGTCTGGTGGGTAAATTAAAGGTGTACAGCACCCATGTGACCATACAGTGAAGAAGACAAACTTAGGTAAAAATATCTGATTTTCTTGGATAATTTTTTCTACGCTATTCCTGTAATTTAGTCTATTTCTATTATTCATTTGCCCATTTATTTCTCCAGCCTGTCTTCAATTTTTACTTGTTCTACCATCAGAACACTTCTGGTGGGCTGGACTTCCTTTGAAATCAAAGGATAGAAAAGCAGCTAAACTCTACAGAAAGGAGAGCATGGCACAAAGGGTGGTTTGGGGAAAAAAAAATCAGACATATACTGTGGGAAAAACATCCAGTTGAGCCAGGGATTGCACAAAGTCTATGTACCACAAAGGCAATGACAAAATGACACAGGAAATACATGGGCCCTCTCCAGTTTTAAATACAACAGCAGGATGTTTTATCCTGACTTAGAAAAAAGACATTTCTTTTAAAAAGGCTTTAAAAAAATGTCATTCAAATAATGCACATGCTTATCTTCAGCAAATAAAAGAGGTGAACTTTTATTGAAACGAGACATTGTAATAGGTGCGGTTGTCTCTGTACAAACATGCTCCCCACTTGCATGGCACAAACTAGCCACCAACTTGTTTTGTTTCCTTTCTAACTCAAATGTCATGAGTTCTGATTTACATTTTAATATTATTGGGTTCATATTCCTCCCAGAAAAGAGGAAAGAAAAATGAAACTCTAAAAAAAGGGAAGAGAGGAAAATTCTAAGGAAAGAAATACAGTGTGTGAATTTTTACTGTGGTATTCACTGGCCCTATCACTAGCGTAGGTGTAGGGGAAATTGTTATTTCATTCTGTGTAGGTAACACAGGTTTACTTTGTAGCTAGCCTTTAAAACAAACATACAGGTCTCAAATCAGTCTCAGGGGAAAAAACAGGGACAGAAGCAGGTGTTTCTGTTGTTTACATGCACATGCATGCACTTGCACGCAATTGGTTGAAATATCATCAAACTGAGTGATCTTTAATAAAATCTATCTTTTTAACTACCGATATATGCTTTTGAGTGCTGAAAGCTTACCTCTTGTACTTGGGAAGGAATTGTTAAGCTGTTCCATCACCTCCTCCAAACCTGTGCTTGTGTCCTGGGGAGGATTGAGCAGGTCATCCTCACCTGAAAAACAAATCCAAATCAGAATATTTAAGTCACTTAAAAATACCTGGTAAACAAACTGCCTTGAAGGCTATTTCTTCATGAAACTAATGGCAAAGTTGCATGCTACACTTAAACCATACTAAGGATACTTAAAATGTGAGTGCCTGCATGTTAAAGCTCGCTAACTTGGGCTAAGTGCCCTCTGAGTTTCTCAAAGTTATGCCACTTCTGGCAAGGGTTAACTCTGGACCGTGTTACTTAGTTCATGTTAGGGTAACATCTGTCTGCTTCATGGTGATAAAATAAATGATTTGCAGTTTTCCAATATCCCAATCTGCACTGCTCAAAGCCCCCTTCCCTACCACCCAGAGCAGAGCTAGGGCATAGATATCCTGACACCTAGCCACACCTCCATTTGCCAGACCTCTAGTGACAAGTCAGAGTTGTGCAGGCAAGAAACAGTATAACTCGTAACGTGGAACTGCTCATAGCAAGTTCTAATATTAACATTGCTTAACATATGACAGATTTAGTATGGTCTAAATGTAATGTGCAACTTCACCCTAACCTGAAGCTGAGCACTTGAAATAAATCCTTCTGGATAATATCCAATCTAAATTTTAAATGTTGTCAGTAATCATATTCCTTTCATTTTTCTTTTTAACGAATTTGTGTAAATTCAATTAAATTAATTAAAAACAATGAAAGGATAAACCTGCTGTAGGGGAAATTTTCTAGTAAGAGTAGTGAGTCCAGCCAAATGATGGTCCCTCTTTCAGATGCTTTCATTCCATTACTGGGACCAAATGTTGCTGTGAATAGTGCACTCTGAGTAGCTATCTAATGGTACTGAATTCATTTTAACAACGCGTTGCCTACCAGAGTAAATCAGAACTAAGTGAAATACTCATCTGCATCAGTATTAATATTTCTGACAGTTTAATTGCATCGGATTGGAGCTTCAGGAACATTCAATTGTACTGTGGAAGGTTTTAGCAGCAGTTTAACAAAGCAAAATACATTTGTCCCTTTGAATAATTTCTGTAACCTGATTATAAGGGAGACGCTTAATGGGAGTTTTAATACATTTCATTTTCACAGGTATCTTTACATTTTCTGATGTTTTCACAGAATCAAAAGCCATCTGCCCAATTGTACACCAAAGGAGGGTACTTTTGCTAGTTTTTAATCTAGCTCCTAATAACAGTAAAGTGCTTCAAAAGCATGGTTTCTAAAAGGAGAATAAACCTGGAGGATACTCAGTGAGTGAGATTCGCTCTCTTTTATTTGTCTCTTCTAATCCCCCATTAAGATGCAAAAGCTGCTTTGCCATCTGTAACAAGCATCTAAAGGTGCATCATCATTTTGAAAATGACTTGATGAGCCTTTGTCCTCTAATGCACAGTCCCCTGTTGTTAGTGATGAATATACAATGTAGCTTGCCCTACTCAGCTTGAAAAACCAGCGCAATCTAAACAATGTTAATGCTAGCAAAAATTCAACTTTTTATATTCCATGTTACTGAATTTTCTAATACAAGAGACAAGATAAAATCCAACTTTTACAAGACTGCTCATACTCTCTACTCTCAGGATTAGCCCATGTCTGCACTTTGAGGCAGAAGGACTCATTTTCACATCAAATGTTGCCTTGTTATAGGTGCCATCACTGGAAAATTTAGTAAAACTAAAATAATTTTTTTCAACCTCTGGCAGATATCAAAATTGCTTTCAGAGCCAGATCTTGCCACCCATACTCAAGCACTTTGCTTCTTCAGCCCAGATAATGAAGTCAGAACTTTTAAAAATCCATAGATCAGGGTATAACTGTTGCCTTGGTCAACATTATTTCCCCTCAATAAATGCAGGCACTAGGGCCCACAGCATAATGAGCACAGATATGAGCTCAGCTATGTTTGCCTTCTTGGTCAAAACTCCTATGTTCAATGCTTAGTGGCTAAGAAAAGATTACTTAAAATTTATATACATTTAAATAAACCAATGAGACAAGACATCACACAAAAAGCCATAACAAAAACTCAACCCAAACCACTGGTGGTACTGGTACCATACTGGTAGAACAGTATCTTACAGGATGCTTAGAAGGGCTACTGGTACATCGAGCTGGGAAATAAGTTTGCAAATCATATAACCCTTAGCAAAAATATTCTCTAAGAAATGCTCCCTTACTAATCACTATCACAAAGAAACTCTTAGCTGAACTGTTTCAGGTTGCCTCAACTACTACAATATGGAAAGGAGAGCAGCAAAATGTTGGGACCCTAATATTGAAAGACAAAACCAATGCCTTCAAATCTCACTCAGGAATCAGTTTATCACTAGGGCAGATCAAAAACTAGAGGTGTAATGTGCTCTGGTAGGCAAGCCAATTTCATGTGCAGATTTCTGCATTTTGGAAGCGTTTCGACATTACAGCTCTGTGAAGAACAGATTGCTGTAATCTAACTTTAAGACTACAACGATAATTTACAGAGATACCTGTAGCAGGATTTACCCAAAAAAGAAGTCCTTCTTACCAAGAGAAGATAAGTAGCTACCATTACTCAAATCAGTGCTCTGAAAAAGAGAGGTGGAACACACCTTTTGTATGAACAGTATTATCTAAAACTAGATTTTGATTTAAGCTAGAGAAGTTTCTTTCTCAGCATCCTCTCATTATTTTTGTTCTGTTTTGAATTTCATTTCAAAAGCAGACAGCCTCATAGCCTCAAATCTTTTGGGATGGGAAAGAGGAAAGCATGACAAACATTATCAGTTAAGAACATTTCACATTAGCATGGTCCACAAGACTGTGATCTCTGTCACGTAGTACTATGACGTTACTTCATTACTGGGTCTCATTGCCTAGGGATGGAAGTTGCACGTGAACTGGCTTAAACTTGTAATGAAACAGAAGCTCAGTGCATATAAATCAGTTTCAAAATGGCCAAAACTGGGTTAGGATAAACCTGGTTGAATGTAGTATCAGACTTAAACGATTTGTGTCAAACTGGTTTACAGAACTTCTGTCCTAGACTGCTTTCTCCCCTCCCAGACTCCCCCAGCAGCCCAGCATGCTTTTCAGCCCTGGGCTGGGCAGGTCTGTGCTGTCTGCTACAGTGAGAAAGGCTGGCCCTGCCCTTCTGCTCTCTAGCCAGAGTAGGGGTGGGTACATGGCCAGAAGCCAGCCCAGCATGGGCCCCTGAGGTGAAAGGGCAAGAATGGAGCCTTATTTCCTCCTCTCTCTCCTCAGGATCCCAGCTGGGGCCTGCCTGGCTGGGGTACAGCAGCCTGTCAGAGCCCCTCCCCACTTACTGCTCCAGCGGCAGGGGCATGACCAGATGCCAGCTGGCATGGCTAAGTGGGCAGGAAGGGGGTTTATTGCCCCCTTGCCAGTGCTTTAACAACTGCATGTCAAACCACTGCCTGCAAGGCAAAGGTGACTAACACCTTGTTAAAATGTTAATCCAAGAGCTATTGAGACTGCAGTATGGGGCTAACAACTTTGTCTGTTTCTGTGGTGACCCACCTACCTAGCAGCAGGTGTTTTCCTATCCCTTTGTCTTCCAAGCTTCCTCTCGTTTACATCTTCACAGACTTCTCGTTTTCTTTAGCTTCTTTTCTACTGTGGAGAACTCACAGCATCAGCAGAATCTCCCACTGCCTGAAGAAGGGTGTCTAGGCTCGAAAGCTTTCAAAGAACCTTTTTCCAAGTACAGTAAAAGCTGTGCTATCTGGCATCTTACAAGCTGGCATGCTCCACTAACCAGCATGCGGGCTTGTAAGATAAAGTGAAACCGGAAGTGCCCATCGTGGCACTTCTGGTTTCTCTGAGACCCCATGGCCAGGGCAAAGAACCCTGCGCTGCCAAGCCCCCATGGCGCAGGGGCATAAAAGGCTGTGCAGGGCCCGCCTCCCTGTCCTGTGGGGCCCGCAGAACCCACTGGACTGCTGACGATGACACCTGCCCTTTTCTATCCAGAGGCTTATTGGAGGAAGGGACAAGAAAGGACCCTTCTTAAGGACTAAAGTAAGCAGTTGATAAGAGGAGGGGAAGGAAGAGGCAGGATTTCCCCAAGCTCCCCCAAGCCATGGGGGAGGGGGAAGAGGCTGGAGAACCGGGCTTGTCCCCTGCCGCCTGTGGGTGCATCCAGACATGAGTTTGGTACCCTGAGGACAAGTAGAGGCGGTGCACCTTGCACTGCCACTTCTTGTCCCCAGGGAATGTCTGTGCCACATGTGCTTTGGCGCACAGCAAGTTACCCCAATTGGGGTAGGGGAGGCTAATGCCAGCGCTGGGCTGGCCCCAGGAGCATTACCTGGGGTTGCAGGAGCCTCCTGGGGCTGAAGCTACGGCGATTCTGCCATGTGCAGCCTGGCTGGAAGCAGAGTGTGGCTCTGGGTGGCCTGGCTCCACTTTTCAGCAGCATGTGCTGGCTGAACATGCACTGCTCCATTTTTTTTTTGCATTTCATTTTTACTCCTTGGTATCCAGGGGTCAAAAAGACCTACAGAAAAAAAACCTGTCATAGCACACGCTTGGGCAGTGCACCCTTGCAGCATGGACAGCACAGGACTGTGCAGTATGTGGTGCTGCAAACGTGTTTACAGTGTTATATACTGCATGGTTGCACTTGTCTGGATGTATCCTATGAGTGCAGAGCCTAGCCCTGCAAGACCAGACTGAGAGGTGAGAGGTATTGGCATAGACCTAGCACAATCATCACATGTATGTGAGGAGATGGAGCTAAGGGAACAGGAGAGGGTCCCAGACAGCTTGAGGGTTGCAAACAGCTTGACCAAAGAATGCAGAAAGGTACATTTACATTATAAAGTACAACGCATAAAAGGTGGGAATACTTCCCTGAATACCTGGCTGTAAGGAGATACTCCGTCCTCAGGATTATGTAAGATTTTATGCAAGGCTTTCTCTTGTCTTCTTGGTTTATTACAGTCCATTTCAAGTTAGACTAAGCTGTGTGCACTCTCACTGTGTTTTACTGGGCTGTATCCTAGCATAGGCAAGGGCTTTTGGTTGTTCTCAATTGTGTGCTTGAGGTTGCAAATTGCTGTGTTCAATATACACTTGCTTCAGAGAAAGGACGTTTTCCTCCCCACCCAGACCCCAGCTGGTGTCCCATTTGGGCCAGGGATAGGGTGGCCATCAAAGAGGACATCCTGGTTTTCTGCTACTCTGGCCTGTATTGATTCAAAACTGGATGCCTTTATGTCCTCTACTTTTCTCTTCAAGAGAAAAATAGAGGACATAAAGGCATCCGGTTTTGTATCAATAGAGGACAGAGGACAACCGTACTGTACTTTATGGTGGCCACCCTAGCCAGAGAGGGGATTTAAACCCTGACCCTACAGCAGGCTACCTCAGGCTGGTGTTTGACCATGCCCCCTCTGCTCCAGCAGGGAGGGGTGAGAGCCTTTTGGAGGGCTTTCTCTCCTCTCCTTTGGCTGTGGCTGGCAGGTGTGCTGTAGTGCCCCTGGCTTCTGGCTTTCTGATTCAAAAGTGAACATCTGTCCATTTGTTAATTGGTTCAATCTGTACAGCTTGGACTAAACTGCAAAGACTGAATTGATTCAGCCTTGGGCTTTTTGACTGTCTGTACCTAGCCATTATGATTATACTGAAATCAATTAAATGTTTTGTGCCCTTCTAAATTTTGTTTAAAAAAGAAAAAAAAAAACAGTCCTAACTAATTCTGGTACAACAAATTAGTTAAAATTAGTATAATTTTTTGTCATGTTTTGCATGATGAGAAGCAAATTATTTTATTTTTGGCCTAACTTATGATGTGACATAGACTTAATAATCTGTTAACAAGGAGGCTGGTAACTGCTGCATTTCTGGTTTTGTTTGCATACTTTTAAGTAATACATTTTATGGCAAAAGGGAAAAAAAATAAAAAGGAGTAATTAAGTGTGTCATGAAATGATAAGGCTTACAAAATTTAATTTCTTTGGATCACTGACCTAAATCATCTATTATTATGTTTATAACAAATTTTCTAGTTTGTTTGTGGTCTAGCTGACTAAGTAAGAAAATAAGCTACCACAGAGGCCCTACAGTAAAATCCCCTGTTGCTCCTGACTACTCTTTTCTCATTTTTATCTTCTGTAATAATCCTATACTATGTTATCTTATGCTGGTAGCATTGATATTAATATATTCTGTGTATTATATTAGTACATTGAGGTAATCAAATTAAATTAACTTATTGCAAGTGAACATTACTGATTACTAATGATGTTACTTGAAATCAATCCTTCTTCCTGGACAACAAATACTTATGTCACCTAGGAAAATTACAGCAAATTTACTATAGAGACACACAAGCAAAATTCCCAGCCATCATATACTGAATATTATTAATAAAACTTACCCTACAACCCGTATGATAGGTTATCACCAGGGATCCTGGTTTTCTCTGATAAAAAAAATC
>NW_017728906.1:53708279-53717035 GCF_001723895.1 Crocodylus porosus | reverse complement strand
TACCTTACAGCCTAACTGAATCCAATGTATAAGCTTTCATGAGCAATAGATCACTTTATCATATGCCATGTTACTAATGAAAGGTTAAGCATCTTTGAATTGGCTAGTCTATGAAATACACCTCTGTTCTGTCTTCTGCTATCAGTTAAAACAGTAGGATGACTGCTTGTATGTTTTAATTCTTCAGTCATAATTATTCTGTCTACAAGAAGGTCAAATTAAGTTAAACTTCCTGACTTGTATATTCTCTTTTATATGACAAAAACAGTGTCCAGATCTTTATCTATGTGCGCTTTGGTGTTTTTGTTGATTTGGGAGCTCTTGGCCATCAGAGACGTTACCAGGGATCACTATGTGGAAGTGGCTGTCCTTGATCCTTGGCTTTTATTCAATTTAACTGGATACTTTAGGTTATCTGTGATGCCCATCTTTTTTAAAAACAAACTCTGGATGAGCTCCATGTTTGATGTCAAGACATCTGTGACACTACACAACGCCAAATACTTAAGCCTATAGTGTTAAGGTGATAGAAAACAATCTTTGATTACAGTTTGAACTTACCCATGGTTTCTGAAGTCTGGCTGCCAACAACACGAAGAAGCATTGGCTGACTGCTATCTGACCTCTGTAAGGAGGTAGAAGGAGAGGACAGAGTTGTACCATTCACCTTGGCATCTGCCTGGGGCTGAAATATTAGAAGAAAACAAGCTGGTTATTGTATAGTTTGTATCTATCCCATGACTACACAGCCCCTTTTTATTAAATGCAGCTGTGAATTAAAAGAAGAAACAGATCACACAAATGCACTAATTGTGATCTTATTTTACCACTTATCTACAGAAAGATCAACTTTTCTCTTCTCTGGCTAGCACGTACAGATACCACTTCTAAATGGGTTACAATTATAGGTGATGTTTCAAACTATGCTTTAGAAAAATCATTCTTTCAAAATCCAAATAAAAAATCCTGATGGCTCACCTGTTCCAGCAGTTGTCTCAGCCTGTGCAGCTGTGACTCCAGCTGTTTGTTGTGATCCTCAAGAATTTGCATCCTGGCTTCCAGGCGGCCCTTGTGCTGGCGAAGCAGCTTAGCTTCCGCAATGAGCTCAGCATCTCGGGGACTTTGTGGGGAGATAGGCATCATCTCAGGTGGGGATGGCAGTGGAGAGAGTCCTTTGTGATCGTGCTGCTGCTTCAGTCGGTCATATTCTGCTTGCAGGTTTCTGTTGACATGGAAAAGGTAAAGTCTTACTATCTTCTCAAAGTAGATTAGTACAGCATCTCCCATACTATGGCTATACAATTTAGCATGCTGTAAACTGATATTATAGAAGACATGCAATAATTTAAGCCTAGCTAAACCATCTGAATTTGAGTTGGTTGCAATCCTCACGCTTTGAGTTTGATTACATGGACAAAATGTTGCCACCTTGGATAGATTTGTACTCAGACTTCATAGCAAAGGTCTGAAACACAAACAGCACCGTTAGGATTATGGTCCACATATGAGTACACTAATAACAGGGCACTGAACAATGAGCTGACTGGGGAATTAAATTCAAAATTCTATTAATATTTTGATAGATGGGTGACACAGAAATGCAGGTCTAACTCTTTAGGCTACCCCAAATTTCTAACTCTTTGTTAGCCCATTAACTCTATATTGGATTAAATGTCCTTCAATCACTCGCCTGAATAAAACATTTCATTGATTAGTATCAGATATGGGGTTATGCACATCCATATTCAGTACCAGAAACAAGAACTCTTGATAGTGAATAATGTTTTATTTTTTTAAAGAATAAATTCTGAACATTCAGATGACTATCAAGCAATAAGAAGAGAGGGAGGTAAAAACTAGAAGTTTAGTTACAGACAATGCAGTCCATCTTACTAATGATAAAATAAAATCTTATAGTAGAAATCTTCACAGAAAGCAGGTATAATAAGCTGTACTGGGATTTTATTGCTATGATGTGCTTTTACTATATTTCAAAGAAAAAAAATAGTACCATAGACTGACTGCTTATTCCTCAGAAGTAGTGGCCTAGATATTCTTGGTTTTTAAATTCTTTACTCTATGCCCTAGTAGGGACTGATTAGACGTTGTGAAAACAGACATCTTTTTAATACTTTTGCCAGCAAAACTAAATTCACATTGACATTTTAATCTACAGGCCAGATAACATCCTCTAAATTCCACTATGAGTTTTATTAGACTCTGAAACACTTGTAATGGCACATAACTGTGATCACAGTATGTAAGTAGTTCTGAAATGGAGCCTGTATGTGATGGTTATAGGGCATAAGATTATCTAGCACAATAAAGTCGAACATCCTCCTGAATCCACACAGGTAGTAAGGGTCAGCACTTCTTCCACAGTGAAACATATTGGCCAAATGCAACTTCACTTCTGAATGGACAAGTAGTCCTTATGCTGCTAATTTAGTCACATAGGGCACTTACACACATGCAGGAAGCCTGCTCCAACCCTGCACATCGGAGCAGACTTAGTTAATCAAGTCTGCTGGAGCATGTAAGTTGATGTGTTCCGGCAGCCTCGTGCATCCTGTGTATCGGTGGTGCAGTCCACCTCTGTGCTGAGAAAATGGCAGCAGTGTGCTTTGAAATAAAACACATTCAAAGTGCCCCGGTGCCATTTTCTCAGCACGGGGATATGCTGTGCCACTGATACACATGACGCATGTGTGCTTTTAATTAGCACAGCTTGCTAATTAATAGCACCTGGCTTCATGTCAGAAGCATGGGTAAAAATGCCCATAAATGGTATTTAGAGCCACTTGCATGGATTTTAGATCCCACTCCCTTTCCCCCCACCCCAGAAAGCATATAACTCTATGTTAGTCACAAAAACAAAGGTAGAAGAGAACCCTCCCACATATTAGCTTAACTACGTGGTGGTTAAAGCACATGTCAAGTCAGTGGGAGACCCAAGTTCTAGGCCGCTTCACCCAGATGGGTTTTGAACTTATAGCTCCTACCCTCAGCAAAATGTATTGACCACAAAACCATTGGAAATGCAGGCCTAAAAGTGCCCTCCAGCTGTAGCTGGCTCAATGGCAGCCAAGATGGGAAGATATGTGGGATAGGAAAGCAAGCTTGAGAGGGCGTGACTCAGAGACGGGTGCTCCCCAAGAAGGGCGGGCACCCTGGATTTGAATTCCAGCCCCCAATGCTGTTTCCATCTTCTACATTTAGAAGTCATTGGCTAAAATGAATAGACAGTAGTGGAAGAGTTTTTGCTCCATTGTGGATAGGAACAAGATCCAGATTCCAGGGGTCCCTCCCTTTCCATCTTACTGAGCCACACCCTCTTGCTTGCTCTCTATAGACAAGCATTTGTGCTGGTTTTAGAAGTTTTTAAAACCAGTGTTATTACTGACATACTGACTTCTACGTGCTGTGTAGCTATGAACCTATTCTACTTCAGTACCAGGAAGACTCTCTACTCTCACTTGCTGGTGAGATGCATTAAGTTATTTGCTGTACATACTGAAGCCTTGGAAATGCAATTACAGTGGCTTACTTTTACTTTATCTGCAGGAACAAGAGGGAACAAGAGTGTCCTGTGGAAAATGCTCAGATGGTGAAAACAGTGAATGTGGGATTCTATACTAAGATTAAAGATACTACTACTTTTTTGAAACTGCTGATGAATGGTACTGTTTCTTGCCTTCACAGTCAGCTAGTTAATAATGTGTATTAGGCCCAGTTGATGTGGGCAGTCTTGAGAACCTGGGACCAAAATACTTTGACAAGTGGTTAATGATGCTGGATCTTAGATACTGAATGTTGTTGGGTAGACACACTTGAACTAAATCAATGTTTATGCTATGTATCAACCTGCTTCAAGCAAGTGGCTTATCAGAAGGATGGATCCCTGGCACCAGGCTCAACATATCCAGATAACACCCCTTATGTCAACTCACAACAACTTTGGACAAGTAGCCTATACAGTCAAGTGTGCTTAAATCTAGACACCAGACTTAGACTAGACAGTTGAGTGAAAGTTAGCACCCAACGTAATAGGCCCTAGAGTCCTTTATGACATGGTTCAGTCAATGAGATGTCTACAATTTTGGATTTTCTGCAACTAAACTCGATCAACGTGTCAGTATCCAAGGGTGACACTGGGATGCTGGCAACATAAGAGATTTTCTCTAGCTAAAAGGTGTATAGGTCTGAATACTGGTAGCCTCATCTTATCAGCTGATTCTCATGTTCTGAGAGTGATTCTGGAACAATATGGCAAGTAATATAATTAGCACTTAGTCTAATGAACGAGGGCTGGTTCCACATATCCAAGAAAAGAAAGTTAAAAATCTTGAATGGAACATTTTACTTTGAATGAGACTGTATTGTCTAAACTAGAGAAGAATCATAGAGTTAGAAGAGACATCAAGAGCCATCTATTCCAGCACAGTGGGGACTAGAACAACCCCAGACAGACACGTATATGTCATGCTATCCAGAGAGAAAGAACTTATTTACTTTTCCTAGCTCTGGAGTACTGTCTCAATGTTTGTGGTAAAAAAGAAATGTTGTTGCAGGCCAGGTTCCTAAGGCATTGCCCATGTCTGTCAGAATTAGACATTTGTGCTCAGAAAAAAGAGTGTATTTTAAAAGCTAAAGACATAAAAAGTAAAAAGAAAAAGGGATAACAATGAGCAAACAGTCACAATATCTATAATTCAGCCCTACTAAACCATAATTCAGGCCAGATGACTTTATCTCTGGATGTTATAGTCTAATAAACTGACATAACTTGTCATTAGAGAATACACATGTTTTAAGAAAAGATGTACAAATAAGATGGAAAACTATTTTATGAACTAGGCTTGTACCTCATCTAAACATTGATATAGTAAAATGATACAGAAAATAAACATTACATATTTGAAATCAAAATAATGTGATAATTCACTCCTGAGTTCTTGTTTACCATCATCATTTGTGAAGTTCACTATTTAGTAATGAAAGTCCCACTGGGCCACATGGTTGAGAATTTTGCCCCAGAAGCATCAATAAGCATAGGGATCTGTGTGAAGTTGAAGGCTTCTTAGAAAGGCATTGGTTTGCATGACTGATAAACTGGGTAACTGCTCACTCTGGTAAACAGTAACTCCTCCTCATTCTGATATTGTGGTTTGCATAGAGCAATCAATGTCTCAGAAGATTTATATATCTACAGCTTTTCTTTTCTTTTTTTTTTTTTTAGAGATGCATTGCTATAAGCACTTTCCAACTACTGGCAACTATAGGGCAGTCATTATTCATCAAGTCTGAAGAGGCACTCAGCTACATGAGGACAAAAGCAGCTTTGAGATTTGGTACAGAGGCTGATGTACTCCCTACAACTCAGTGGAGAGGGGCAAAGCCAAATATTCCAGCAGTTCAAATTTGAGCAGATATTCTACTAAGTTTTCACTATAGTAGTTAGGAAGAGGGAGACCTAAAATAGGAAAAGCTTTCTTTTTACAGAAATAGGATGGTAAAACAGACTAAAATAAAATGATAAGGAACACATTTAAATGTTTCTTAAGTAAAATGAATAAAAAGTTTGAAAACACTTGTCAGAAATTGTGAGGTGGTACCACTACCCAGGGACAGATCCAGGGGGTGTGCAGTGGTGCATCTTCACCCTGCTTTGATTCCTGGTACATTCTGGCTAGGGACAGACATTCAAAAGCCTGAATTGATTCAGTCTTTGCAGGTTAGTCTAACCTGCAGTGAATGACCTGGTTTGCAAGTGGATAGACATTCAACACATGCCTGCAGTGGCTCAAGCCAGAAGCCCAGGGGTGCTAGAGCAGCCCTCCCTTCCACCGGGAAGCTAAGCTGAGGAAGTGGGGTATGTGGCCAGGCCCCAGCAGGCCCACCACAGCACCTCTCCGATAGCTGGGAGCCCTGGCACACAGGGCTGTCCAGTCCCAAAGGGGAACTCCTCCCTCTCCCCCACAGGCCTGGGAGGGGGGCCCTGTTAAGCCGCCTGGCCCCAGAGCGGGACTCGTTTTTCTGCTTCTCCCCATTACTGCAGGGTGGGGAGCGGGGGCGCTACAGGATGCTGCCCAGGCCCAGAGGGGGACTCTTCTCCCCACTCCTCCCCCCAACCCCAAGGCTGGGGCAGGCTCTATTCCATGCTGGGGGGAAGTCTTTCCCCTCCTCCCCCTCCCACCCCAGAGTGGCAGCAGAAGCATGGAGCTGCACGGCATGGGGGTGTGTGAGGGAGGGTGCGGGGTGTAGGGACCCTCACCCCCACCATGGTGTGTGGGCCCTATCGCCTGGCAGCAGCAGCAGGTGGGGAGGTCAGGGTGCTTGTGCCCAGTGCAGGTGCAGCTTCAGCCAGTTCTGCATGGGGGGAGGGAGTGGAGTCTGCCTCATCCACGTGGCTCTGCTCCCTGAGGCTACAGCACCAGCACTCACAGTGGGAGAAGCCTGGAACTGAAGCCAGCTGCTTCCCCTGCTCCCTGCCGTGCAGGTCCCAGCACATTGCTAGGAATGGAGGGAGCCCACCCCCTGCTTCCTGCAGAATCCAGAGAATCCTCTGTGAGTGCAGAGCTGCAGGCACGTGACATGAAGTCCCAGAGGCAGAAGTGGCCAAGCAGGCTGCGTGAGGCTGAGCTCCTCGCCCCCAGCACAGCACTGGCTGCCTCTATCATAGCTCTACACCACATGCATGCAGCTCCACACTCGCAGAGGGGAAGCCACGTTAAGGTGAAGGGGGCAGGGAGAAGGGTTAATTCCTCCCTCAGCCCCTTCCCTGCAGCTGGTGTCTGCCACCTCCAGGGGCCACCACTGCAACCCCCTCCTCTCTGCTCCCCAGCAGACAGGCTGACCCTGGCAGGAGTGGGAGAAAAGGGGAAGGAGGGAAGAATTAAGCCTCTCCCTGTCCACTTTGCCTTAACAGGGCCATGCTGGGACCAGCCAAGAGCAGTGTCTCTGCTAGGGCTGGTCCCTGCTCTGGCTAGAGAGCACATAGGTGGGGTCACAGAACCCTGCCCAGACCAGAGAGCATGCCAGGATGCTGGGGGAGTCTGCTTTATCTTAAACCAGAAAGGGGTCTTGGACAGACATTGTATAAACCGGTTTGAGCCAATTCAGTTAATTCTGATACTACATTCAACCAGGTTCATCTCAAACTGGTTTTGGCCATTTTGAAACTGGTTTATGTGCACTGAATGTCTGTTATGTTACAGGTTTAAACCAGTTTCTGATCTCTTAAACTGGTTTATGTGTAATGTCTGTCCCTAGCCTCTGGGTCCAAAGCAGCAACATTTCTATTCAGGAAACAGTGAGGGAGTCCATTGATTTCATGGCTCATAATCTACCTGACTTTTTTCTGAACTCTTCATTCCGTGGGTGTTAACAACCCTCTCTTCTTTTTAATGGTCTTGAATTTTCCACTAATCAAGCTACTTCTGCAATTGTGCTGTCTGTAAGCGGCTTCTGGTAATGAAGCTCCTATTCCACAGCCTTGCAGAACTGATTTTAAGTCTAGCTAAAAACATTAACTTGGGTGTGGAAATGACTTTCAGTGGAGCATTAGGTATACTATCAAAATGATCAAGAAGGTTAGATTTTGTTTTGATGAAGAAACAGACATACATTTAATACTAATAAAACAGGATTTTAAAATTATTTTGCCTGGTTTGTTTTGTATACATAATATATGATATAGCAGGCTAATGAATATTCTAACAAAGGTGTTTGTTTTTGCTTCAATCTAAAATTGAATAATATAGCCGTACACACTTTAATCAGTAAAGCTTATAGTTTCTCTTTAATTGGAAAAAAAATATGAGTTGTGTTATATGTGATAATGCACCCCACCATTTACATCAACCTTTTCAAAATCCTACATCCACCCATGCTACTACCCCAGTTATCATAATCCCAACAGCAAAAAAATATAAAGCTGTATTGTTCAAATTTTTTTTCTTGTATTCTTTTTTTAGCATGAATAGGATACAGTATTTTCCTACCTATGTGAAGAATTTTTTTAGGCTGCATTGCTTCCCCTTGTTTCCATATTTTTTTAACCCTGGACAAATTTTCAAAATATTTCTTATCCAGTTTGAACTCAAATTTGATATTTCTTGTGTTATTTCTTTCTTTCTGTTTTTTTTGGCCTTCATTTTATATTACGATAATTTCCTCTGCTTCAAACTTAATGCTTAATTTGGTAAGCCAGTGATTGGTCGAAGAAAGTTATTTCTTGCAATTTAAAATTGAGTTTAGGTGTAGTGTCCTATCACATGTAATGGAGGAGTTTCATTAACTGATATTAAAGTTTCATCTATTGTTCTGACTCAGCACTGTCCTCACATAATCTGACTTCCACTTCAGGAGTTAGTCCTTTTCCTTGCAACTCTTGCCTCTAGCACTTCTCTCTCATACTCTATGCCTCTTTAACTTTCTGTATCACTTGAAAACTCATCTGAAAAAAATGGTCTTTTCCATTCCCCATTTCTTTTTCTCACTCTGCAGTTCATTATTTAACCCCATCACACAGGGGTGCTCTTCCTGTGGTCTGGAATCCAGCTCACAGGGCTTTCCATGTGTTGGGAAATTTGGCAGTGGGGGAGCAGTGACAGTACTGCCACCCCTCCCTGCTGCCAAAATCCCAAGCTCCACAGGGAGGGTCAGAGCTGGGCCATGATCGTCTCCCTGGCACAGCTGGATTGGAGTCAAGCGGGATTGGAGTCAAGCCATACCCCTTTCTCTCTCTGTGGCCT
>NW_017728906.1:53705031-53707934 GCF_001723895.1 Crocodylus porosus | reverse complement strand
TGTCAGGGTGCTGATTTTTATCAGAGTGAGATTCTGAGGTATCACGCTTGGAATGAGAAAAGGGACATCCACTACTTTTACAAAGAGATGGTGTTGTTAGTACTGGGGCTAGTCAGATCTAACACCAAAGTTTGTGATCAAACCTTCATTTAAAAAAAAAATTAATACTTGTATTATAGTACTGTCTAATTACTGCCATTACATCTGGATCCCTTTATGTTAGGTGCTGGCAGACACAGACAGAACTTGGCCCAAAGAATTTATAGGCTGAATTAAGCTGCATTATTTCAATGTTAAAGACAAAAGAAGGGAGTGGGAAAGTAACAGTGGGTGCATCCGCACATGCAATTAATGGAATGTAATAAACTGAAGCAGCTTGCTTTGGAGTCACCTGCTCCCAGCATCTACATGTGCACCTGGGACACCAGCAGTTTGAGCTGGGGCTGGCTGGCTGGGTGGGCTGAGCGAACCACCAGTCACCATCTACACGTTTCAGCACAGTAAGCCACTCTGCTATAAGATAGTACTGTCCCTGACAGAGTTAATTAGTTTGCTGTGCCCTAATACTGGTACACATGTAGACTGTGATGCTTTACTGTAGAGCTAATTAGTCTACTCCAAAGTAAAATGCACATGTGGATGCACCCAGTGGGTTGTAAATGGTGCCTCTTAGCACAGTGTAAATGCTTCAGTGTTTTGGGGATATAAACAAACAAGGCATTACAGAGATCAGTAACCCCTGCTATATGTGGAGCTCAAGTGCCAAGTCATACAGAGAAGTCCACCTTAGTCTCCACAGGGAAAAAAGTATTTTTGTGGTCTTTCAGGTAGGACAGATTATGTCAATGAATTATGGCCTTAATTCATTGACATAACTGAGAAGAATTTGGTGCAAGTCCAGAAGGAAACACAAAGGTAGCTTTGTGTGTATGTCACATTCTGGGATATCTAGAAAGCAGATCAGTCTTTCTCAGTTTTGCTCTCATCTATGCTAGCTGCCAAAGGCATCTAGGGTCATTCTGGTAGTCAACGATCATTTATCTCTAAACAACTCCAAAAGCTTATGTTAATGGCTGGAAGGTGATGTGACATAAGGGCCACTACAATCCACCTAAATTACTCAAAGAACCCTGTAGGTAGTGGAAAACAAGCGTTGCTGATTCTTTCAGGAGTCTTGTGATATGTCTCAAAGCCTCAGTTCCAGAAACAAATGATTACACAAAAATCTCTGCCTTCATTTGAAAATACAAAAACCATTCTTAGCCCTCAGAGAAGCAGAATAAAAACAAGGAAATGCAAGGAATTTATACCCTAAAAGCTTGGATACGAACAATACTTATTTTCTTTAATTCCAATGATGTTTGATACCCAACTCCTTATTTTTTAATAACATTCATGACCACAATACTCAGTCGGCTAGTCATCTGATATACCAAGATTAGTGGGAGTTTATGATAGCAGAATAGAGCTCCAAGGTGCCACAGAAAAAGGACTACAATGTTTTGCTGCTTCCTCTTGTGATGAAAAGCAACGGAAAGCAAGAGGTCAAAAGCTAGGTTATAAGAAGACTGAAATAAAATGGCACCAAAAATGTACCTCTTTTTGCTAGTCTGGCAGAACACTCACCCTGTTCAGAGCATTATCACAAAGTCAAGACGCACCATCTATAACACACTTCAGCCCCAGCAAGGGTACTGAGGTGAATTTTATCCTGTCTGAATGTACTGTATCTTTATTTCACAGCTCTTTTATCTTTTAAAAGAATACTATTTTGAAGCTATTTCAAATCTCTCCTTTATATATACTTCTGACCGATCTCTCCAAGAAAAATGTGCCAGCCAACTGGTAATTTTCAAGTGAAAAAAAGCCTCCTCTAGGGCTCAACAGCACAAAACTCTCTTTCAGATAATGGCTAATATCTGAAATAAGGTGAGACTGAAATAAGAGTTTTAAAATATTATTGTAACATAGCTGATATAAATAGTATATTACATCAAAAAGAGTTAGTCATCACTGATTGAAGAACTTGTAATAAATAACACCATAATCACAAGATTAAGTGACCCATATTTGCCTTTAAATTTCTGATTTCAAAGGTTCTGCAAAGAGGGCTGAACGCAATATCATCAGCATATCAAAAAAAGCATGAATGGGATTATAATGATACCATTTCATTCTTATCATCCCTCACAGATCTAAACTGTTGAAGAGAATGCAGGCAGAAGATTCACTGGGACAAACATAATGAAAAAGACAGCCTAACAGCCAGTTTCTCAGGTTGTAGTATGGCTTTGTTTGGGATCACATCATGTATGGACACAATTACAGTCATGCTTAGGAATGTACAGATCACCTGTTCTCCTCCTCCAGATCTGCTAGGATTCTCTCTAGTTCACCTCTCTCTTCACTTTCCAGGGAAATCAGGATCTGGGCAGGGCTTCGGGGCTGGCTCAGTGGGGATTCCTGGTTCAAACTTTGGCAGTAGTGCTGGATTAATAAATGCTCATCATCTCTGGAAAACACAACAAAAATACAAACTGTTTCCTACACTTCTACCTTTGTACCTAATTAATGAAAGGTGACTCTGTGTGTATCTCTTCTACCTTTAATGTTATACTATAGCAATTTCATTATTAATAAGTGACTGTTGCATAGATGCATATTTTTAGAAATATAAAAGACCCTGGCATATCTACAAGCCAAATTTTGCCAATCATTACCGTTTCATGGAATTAGCACTAAAGTAGATAAGTAACACATCAAAGCACAGGTGAAGGCACTTATTCAGGAAGTGGGAGATCAGCAGGGATCCTGGTTTTCTCTGATTTCAAAAAGTCCCCAATTTTCAGATTAAAAAAGTAACCTAAAATCCACATTTTTCTGTGATTAAAATGAAACACCAT
>NW_017728906.1:53657102-53705020 GCF_001723895.1 Crocodylus porosus | reverse complement strand
TATCTCTAAACAACTCCAAAAGCTTATGTTAATGGCTGGAAGGTGATGTGACATAAGGGCCACTACAATCCACCTAAATTACTCAAAGAACCCTGTAGGTAGTGGAAAACAAGCGTTGCTGATTCTTTCAGGAGTCTTGTGATATGTCTCAAAGCCTCAGTTCCAGAAACAAATGATTACACAAAAATCTCTGCCTTCATTTGAAAATACAAAAACCATTCTTAGCCCTCAGAGAAGCAGAATAAAAACAAGGAAATGCAAGGAATTTATACCCTAAAAGCTTGGATACGAACAATACTTATTTTCTTTAATTCCAATGATGTTTGATACCCAACTCCTTATTTTTTAATAAGATTCATGACCACAATACTCAGTCGGCTAGTCATTTGATATACCAAGATTAGTGGGAGTTTATGATAGCAGAATAGAGCTCCAAGGTGCCACAGAAAAAGGACTACAATGTTTTGCTGCTTCCTCTTGTGATGAAAAGCAACGGAAAGCAAGAGGTCAAAAGCTAGGTTATAAGAAGACTGAAATAAAATGGCACCAAAAATGTACCTCTTTTTGCTAGTCTGGCAGAACACTCACCCTGTTCAGAGCATTATCACAAAGTCAAGACGCACCATCTATAACACACTTCAGCCCCAGCAAGGGTACTGAGGTGAATTTTATCCTGTCTGAATGTACTGTATCTTTATTTCACAGCTCTTTTATCTTTTAAAAGAATACTATTTTGAAGCTATTTCAAATCTCTCCTTTATATATACTTCTGACCGATCTCTCCAAGAAAAATGTGCCAGCCAACTGGTAATTTTCAAGTGAAAAAAAGCCTCCTCTAGGGCTCAACAGCACAAAACTCTCTTTCAGATAATGGCTAATATCTGAAATAAGGTGAGACTGAAATAAGAGTTTTAAAATATTATTGTAACATAGCTGATATAAATAGTATATTACATCAAAAAGAGTTAGTCATCACTGATTGAAGAACTTGTAATAAATAACACCATAATCACAAGATTAAGTGACCCATATTTGCCTTTAAATTTCTGATTTCAAAGGTTCTGCAAAGAGGGCTGAACGCAATATCATCAGCATATCAAAAAAAGCATGAATGGGATTATAATGATACCATTTCATTCTTATCATCCCTCACAGATCTAAACTGTTGAAGAGAATGCAGGCAGAAGATTCACTGGGACAAACATAATGAAAAAGACAGCCTAACAGCCAGTTTCTCAGGTTGTAGTATGGCTTTGTTTGGGATCACATCATGTATGGACACAATTACAGTCATGCTTAGGAATGTACAGATCACCTGTTCTCCTCCTCCAGATCTGCTAGGATTCTCTCTAGTTCACCTCTCTCTTCACTTTCCAGGGAAATCAGGATCTGGGCAGGGCTTCGGGGCTGGCTCAGTGGGGATTCCTGGTTCAAACTTTGGCAGTAGTGCTGGATTAATAAATGCTCATCATCTCTGGAAAACACAACAAAAATACAAACTGTTTCCTACACTTCTACCTTTGTACCTAATTAATGAAAGGTGACTCTGTGTGTATCTCTTCTACCTTTAATGTTATACTATAGCAATTTCATTATTAATAAGTGACTGTTGCATAGATGCATATTTTTAGAAATATAAAAGACCCTGGCATATCTACAAGCCAAATTTTGCCAATCATTACCGTTTCATGGAATTAGCACTAAAGTAGATAAGTAACACATCAAAGCACAGGTGAAGGCACTTATTCAGGAAGTGGGAGATCAGCAGGGATCCTGGTTTTCTCTGATTTCAAAAAGTCCCCAATTTTCAGATTAAAAAAGTAACCTAAAATCCACATTTTTCTGTGATTAAAATGAAACACCATTACATATATACCACTATATATATATTAAAAATATATATAGTGTCATGTTTCATCTAGTGATTAAAATGAAAACCACTATATATATAGTGATGTTTCATTTTAATCATAGAAAACATGGATTTTGGCTTTTTTATATCCTAAAATTGGGGATTTTTTTTCCATTAGACAAAGCCAGGATCCCTGCAGATCAGTTCAGCTCATCACACTTCCTAGAAAAAGTGCTGTAATCACCAGACTATGTGCTAGGCAGAGTTGTGGATATCTTCCATGCATTCTGTTGAAGTAGGGATACTAAGTATCAAGGAACGTAAGGGACATGGGGCCAGATGGAAGGCATACAAAACTGCCTGAATTTCTGGCCAAGTGTGGTGGGCTGTCCTTTAGGAAACATGGAGCTGTGGTTTCTGCTTCCAATGCTGTTAAAGTATTTTTCATTAAATACTCACTATAAAAATTGTTCTGTGTGGTTTTTATTTGCCATGCATTTAATTGAGTATTTATTGGGGGTATGTGTAGTTCCTATTAAAAAATGAAAATACTAGTGGGCTAAATGTTATTCCCCAAGATGCTAATAAAGTAATTTTATAAACTACAAGAGTATTAAAGCAATTAGGTTGTCTTAAAATTATTTTGGTTAGTAAAAGCTGAAGAAGTTGTGTTTTCAAAACAGACAACCTTTGGTGTTGTTAAAGGAAATGTTAAGGAATTCATTAGCTCCTGAGCTTAGATGTTTCACCTAACATTTCAGCCTCAAGCTCTTTCATAAAATTAAGTTACATTTTTGTGGAAAGAAGAATTAGCTGAGGAAAAGGTGAAAAACATAGCACTACTAACTATAAGGAAGAGCACAATGGGCCACATTTTGCTAAATGACAGCCTCTATTTTTGGATGTGTAATCTGCATCAGCAGAATTTAAACATGTAGTATACAATCTCACTTCAGCCAGGAGTGAAAATGTGTGTATATGGCTATCTGACTGTAACAGCAAACCAGATCATTCAACATTCCACGTGCTTTCTTGCCAACAGTAATTAGAGTGAGCCTGAAATATGAAATGCAGAGGTATAAATCCAAATATGGGGATACTACAAAACTGGAGAAAGCATCTGAGTCTTTGGTTGGCTCAAAGGTTGCAATTTTATCCCAATTTTTGGGGATTATATCTGAGGGTTGTGGCATGCAAACTGTGCTACAAAATGGAAGACCACGTGCTTTTTAAAAATGTATCTCAGGTGTATTTAGTCAATTAAAAATACAGCTGAATCACATGGACTATTTCAGCAAAACCAAAATATAATGAAAAATATAGTTCATGTTATTATCAGTGTTAGTACTTAAATACTTCCATGGAAAGTAATATAAATAATATTATTAAAATCAACAATTTCAAAAGCTTGTTTGACTCTGGAAGAAAAGGCACAAATAACTGTATAAAAGAGTTCTGAATATAGGATTTTACTAGGTTGGAACTTCTTTTAACTTTCTTTGGTACGGGGGCTGATGTCTTATGACTGCTACAGTAGTTGGCTGCACGCACGATTTATTTTCAAACAGCAACAATGCCTGTTGACTCTACAAAGACAAAGTAAAGTCTTCTCAAGAAAAAGTAAAAAAATGAAACAAATAGTTTTATTATATCCAAGTATACATCACATGCTTACAGTAATCTTTATAAAATGCTCAAGCCTTGGAATTTGAATGCAAATGAATGAAAACTATTGTGTGAAGCACAGGGCTTTAAAGGGACATGGCAAACTTAATAAAAGAACTTGTCTGCATGTTTTGATCTGTAAATTGTTTCATTATTTGTGAAGCTTGTGTTGAAGCAATGTCACACTTTTAATTGCACCAGAACTTAATCAGCAGTTGCTTATGTTGGACTTTGAGTTATAAATAATAAACCATGTACTGGTTTATATATTTGTATGGCACAATAATTTCCACAATGAGACTGCATTATGATCAGATGTGAACAGCAAAGCGAGGAACTCAGCACTGCAGAACATTATTGCAAGATGCTAACTTTTCACTAGAAAAAGTGCATCAAAAATATTTCCTCAACACAATGTACTTACATGCTCTCATTAGGTGAAATACTGTCATTTAGATAGGAACCATTGCTGTTCTCCATTTCTGCTAGCCTGTGGAAAAACGGAAAGGCTCATTAAAATCTATAAGGGTCACTGGAGGTTTCTCTTGTTCTAACATTTCAGAAACTTTAAGATATATATTTTGGTGACACAGAGTAGTCAACATATTAGAGACCCTAAATTTAGAAACCCAGATGAATTTTTAACTTGCTGTTGGTTAACAAATGGGCTGCCAGAAATAATTGCTTATTTGTTACACTGAATCTATCTAAAGGTGTTGCTAAGTTTTCTGCTCTTCTTCTTCATATTCAAATCCTGTTAGTCAAACTGATTCTGATATGAAAGAAAGGCCTTAAGATGCCATAAGCTTCCACAAATCACTCTGTACCTAGTAATGTCATCTCCACAACTGAAATAACCTGTGCATTTATTTCCATTTGAGAATACTTATTCTGTTCTTAATGCAAGGTGCAATTTAGGCAAAGGTTTACTTGATTCGAGTGATTTTTTTCACTTGAATAACTATTTTGCACAATCCCCACCCCTGTAAATTCCAGTGCTTGGGGGGAAAAAGAAAACACTTGGCATTTAACTTACATCTGTCCATTTAATCCACTGCTTGTTGTTATCAAAAAACCCTGGAACTTAAAAGTGGGCAAAAACCAAGTACAGAAGCGGTATACTATTGTTACTGTCCAAAATAGAGAATGGTGCTTTTTTGTGGTATTTCTTAAACTGATTTTCTTGCTAAAGTCATCTGAGACTTGAATAGTGATGGATAGAAGTTTTAGAGGGCTTGCTGTTTTCCGTTATATGATTATACCAGGATTTCTAATGAAATAAAACCCTATGTGAACTTAATGCACTAAATGCAGAATGCAAATGCTAGTTTCAAACCACACACATGCTTTGGCTTTACTTGTTAAGTGGATCATATTTACTTGTGGATCATCATACAATGGTTTGGCATGCAAGTTAGTTAGCAAGGTGGTTAGTATCAGTCAGTTCTGTATTACTACCTACCCCAGGATCTAGGAAAAATACTAAGTTCAGTTATTAAAAACACCTATAACGATGGCTTGTCTTTGGGTGTGTTCTAAATGACTTTTAACGAATAATTTGCCTAATGTCCAGCTGGTCCCATACCTGCTAGCATAATGTTCAATGCGTGAATGAGTATCGTCATGTGAAAGCTGAGGGGACGAAGCAGGCCTATAAGGCAGAAAAAACTGATTAATCACAAATAATATCCCCTGAAAAGATAAAAATATACTTAGGTATGTCTATACCCTCATACTTCCATGCCTCTTGCTTATGATGTGATCATCAAACAGCAAGTTATACTTGTATAACCCCTGTGACTTGTGTACTTCTTTGATCCACTGCCATGGGATGTGTTGGGACACCACAGAAAAGGGAGTCTGTTCATTTGCAGTTTTTTTGTGGTCTTGCTGTTTTGTGATACATAGGCAGGAAAATAGAGTTACCTGGAGGAGTTTATGTCAATAAAGGATCTAAAGATGAGGTTTGCTGTCATCATTCCCCAGCCTCACTCAGTTACCACTTTATTTTGTATAATATTCAGGCCCAATTGTCAACCCCTGATGAAAGTGTTTTGTCTTTTCCTTTCTGTTTCAATATTGGTTTCTAAACTACCAGTAGCATGTCCATTTTAAACTAGAGTTTTCAAGCACCCTCAGCCATGCCATCAGGTGGGAACCTTATTACATATTAAATATTACTGGTTTAAATAAAAGATTGCAAGACTCAAAACTGTAGTTTTGGTGATGGTCATCCTTCCTACAGTTTAGGTACTGAACCAATGCAGCAGCAATGTATTTAGAACAGTGTTATGTTGGATCACCCACCTTTCAGCTATGACAGTCTGTGATCCCCTCCACCTTTGTGAAACTAAAAAAACATTGGACTTTTCACAAGAATAAAGTTGTTGCACCCTTATGGATTGCTTTATATTTGAACTGGTACGACTAGGTCAATTAGGGGTGCAATTTTTTATTACTAGAGACCAAGTAGAACCCATAATATGGCCACAATGAATGTGCCTAATACCGTTTATTATCTTTCATGTATTAAAACTGTCACTGGTGCTGCCCACAGTGTGTTTTGCCACGGAGTGGCTTCCTTTCAGAAGTGAATGAAAGGAGTTGTTATATTTACTAGTTATAACTCAGAAAGTGTTTTCTTGTGGTACATGATGCTGCTAAATTATGGTACAACAATCCTGCAGTAAATTTGCTACAGGATGATTATACTTTATTGGTTATCTTCTGGCTTTCAAATCAGTTTGCAATGTGCTCTAGAAAATTAAGATATCTGGTGCTCAGGGAGCTATGTACTATATATATATAAATCATCATCATTAAATGCTTTTTCTCAGACACCAGGAAGGCTTTTTCTCTGAGCTGTTACTGGCTAAGTATTATAAAACTCATTTCTGCTGAGATAAGCTTTCCCATATCTAAGTCCACATTTACCCATCGTGCTTTCAAATATCACCAGAGGCAAACTAATAGATATATGCAATCCACTGAATTCCTCAATACCATACAGAAATACAATAGACAAGCAATTAATTCTTCACAACCAGATATCCCAGATTGTGTGAGACAGCTTTGCAGTTGGAGGTAGCTCAAAGGAATGTAATTGAACACACTTTCAAAATCTGTGGTAAAGGCCATTTTAATAATAATAGTAATTTTAAGGTTTTGCTGCTATGCTGATAGTTCCCCACATTTCTATTTTCTTGACATTCAGAAATTGGCTACATCTTTTGATGCCTCATCCTCAGAAACTAATTTGCATCTTTTAAGGAAAACCAGAAATGCTTATTTGCACCCCTGAACTAATGTAAATTGAACTTCACCCACAAAAACATGAACCTAAATCTGAAATATATATTTACCATTAGATGAGAGAAAGGATAATAAAAGTTTTGACAAATAGTTTTGAAAACCAATAACCCTGTATGTCCAAATGCTATTCTTTCATAGGTTTAGGCAAATGTCCCATCTTACTAATTCAGTGCATCATAAAGCTTATGTTTATGACCACTTTTGCCTTCATCAAATAATGCTGCTACAAGCTTTTTGTTAGCTTGTTTGTTTTTTAAGCATTCCATGGAGAAAGTTAAGTACTCCAAACCCTTCAAATAAGATCAAATAATATCTTAATAACAAGGACTTTTGAAAATGAAGCGGAGGAAATAATCTGAGATCAGACTCCTGGATCATGAACTAGGAAAGGAGGATTTTTTTGTGTAGTATCACCAGAAAAGCTTCAATCTTGATTCCTTTTCACTGCCATACTACTAGAGAATAAGCTGTGATCTTTTTTAACTCAGCAGCGTTGCATGAATGGCTAAGACTGTATGTACGGATATGCCAGTTCTAAGCAGATGTCTGAATGAGGCTCTGTTTTAGTTAACGTAGTATGTAAATACCTATACTAGCAAGGTCAGGCACTGGAAACAGTCTACTGGCAGCAACGTGGAACTCAGCATGGGCTATTTTCCCCTGCCAAGAGCATAGTAAATTCTACATTATTACAATTTTTACACTGAGCTCTGTGCAGGCCTTGATAACTACTATTGCTATATGACCTAGTTTGTTTGAAATCTGCAACGTAGACCCTAAAATTACTAACTGCAAAGAAATGTATTACTCTTGGGTTCCTAGCAAAACCCACATGTTGTGATGCTCTCATGCTCTAGAACACTGGGTAATAATAAACCCACATTTTCAAAATAAATATTCAATTTGTTAAGCTGAGGCTTCTTGAATATAAGGAATCATGGAAGTCTTTTTAATGACAGTTTCCAAATATTTAACTACCAAGGTATTATGAGAAGAAATTCTTGCAATTCTTAATTGAAGCTACATGCCTGGCAACCAGAGAGTCTCTGCAAAATGTCCAACCTACCCACAAGCAGTCTGAATTATAAAGATCACATTTTAACATATTTTTATAACAGCATCAGCAGTGTTAACCGCAAATATCATGATGTCAATCCATTATCTTTGCTGTTACAGTGCATTCCTAATTTTTTCACATTTTGGACACAAAACATTTGAGACTGATAGAAAACTTGTACAGAAGTACGACACCGGGGTTCTCAGCTTTGGATGTTGAGGGGAATTTTCTGATCATCAGAATGAATGCACATGTATTTACTTGTTTTCAAAGGTCATTATCAGTGTTACTGTGATGAGAGGATCCACTTCCAAAAATTGGGTGAAGCATTTTCCCTTGAAAGAAATCTAGTTCTGTATCTCATAATTCTCTCTAACCCTAGTGTTTTCTCATGTATGAGAGGTAAAAACTTTGAGCTAATACCCAAGACTGCCTAACCCTTTCTGTAAAGCTTTTAGTGTAGCATGTCACAAAGTTATTCGTGCAAGTGATCTGTGAGCATCATGCCTTAAAATCAAATATGTTATACCAGCTTAATTTCATGTTATGTTAGACACAACAACAACATTCCATAGCATTCAAGCTTTTATTTTTTGAAATTTTCTTAACTTTTTGTAAGAAAAGATTCAATTGTGCTTTAAAGAGTCAGTAACCCAGATCCACACTTAGGTGATAGACAGTATTACCATGGATGCACTTAGAGGAGAAACTCTGTTAGACACAAATGCATCCTAAATTCCAAAGCCCAGCTACTTCCGTCTGGCTCCAGGCTTTATTGGCTTGCTTTATAAGTGGCTCCTTAAACACATGCAGTTTGTAAAAGCAAGCTGATTTCTTGGCACCTTAAAATCAACCTCCTAGAGAAAGAGCACTTCATTTCTCTTCACAACAGTCTATTTTCAGTGTAGAAATTATAAATCAATAGTCCAATTTATACATTTGCTCTTGTTTATTCTAAATAACACTTCACTGTAAGTGTGGTGCAGGTCATACTTATTTCCAACTGTGTATGCTATTAGTGGTACAACCTCCTATTTTAATACTCTCTTTTTACTAATATTCATAAGTGTGTGAATTAAGACTCACAAATAATTTATATTAGTTTAAAATGAGCAGAAAAATGCTAGAACTCTAGTTTATACTGAAGCTACTACTACTGCAGTAAAACAATGCATGTGCAGAGATAGCGCTTACATGAAATCCAGTTCAAAGTTGAAAAATCCTATTGCTGTCGCTTCTGAAAACAATTCAGAAAGGCTCAGAGCTACTGCCCCTTCACAATTCCTTTTACACCAGAAATACTGCAATGAAATATCCAAGAACTGTCAATGGCTATAGCCTTTTGTATGTGCTTGTGTATGTGTGTGTAAAAACTTACATCATGGCCTCAGTTATAAGACCAAATTGAAGTTCTCTGAAATTTTATTAAAAACATAAAGTTCAATTAATATAATCTGAAAAGCATTTAGTTTACAATCATAAGGTCTAGTGTCATCCAGAGATACAAGCTTTCAAATTACAAACTCTCAAATGCATTAGTAGGATTGTGCATCAAATCCCTGCTAATCAGATGAGAACACACACTCCTGAGAGGAGTATACAGTATACATTTCACAATGCCTAAGAAACCCTGGTGCTGTCCCACTCTGTGCATTTGGAATCAAAATGATACTTTCAGAAAGTCTATCAGGAAAAGGAACCATAACGAAATAAGGAAGTGAACATATGTAAAAAAATAAATAAAAACAAAACAAAAAAGTGAGGGAACGCAGCAGCAGCAGCAGCACACTTCAGCAAAAGTACTCACGCAGAATCTACTGGCCAGAAGTTGATCAGAGTAACAGGACTGCAAGACAAAAAATGAGGAGGTGAAGAGAGAGGCAGAAAAAACTTAGCAGCAAAATAATTACAGAAAGATTAAAAAAAAAATCACAACAACTAAAAAACAGAAAATCCAACAGACCAACATGGATGACCATGAAAAGCAGCTAACCAAAAAGGCAGAAAATAAAACTAAAATATCAAATTAAAAAAAAAGGAGAGAGAGAGAGAGAGATAACAAGCTGTTGTACAATTGCCATTAGATAGCTGGTTAGTATAAACTTGCAATACAGTTAGAGCGAGGTAAAACCACCGATTGATTTCTCCAGGAGCATCATTACTGCATATTTTTACAACTACCTCACATCATTTTACGTGAGTTTTATGTGACCACATCTATGGCATGAGAAAGGAATAAGCTAGACCGATAAATTTACAGCTTAGCACCTGAGTTAAAAAATACAACACATGATGGATATCCATTTGGAAGAAAATCAAAATTGAATGCTGAGACCACCACTTTGCAAATTACCAGAACCATTTTAATGTTTTACAAGGTAATCAGTAAGGTAGCAGGTACTTTTCTTTTGTTAATTGAAGTTTAATTTATTATAAGGATAGGGTAAAGGGAATGGCAATTGAAATGCCAGCTTGTGTTTTCCTTTCAGCCAAAGTAAACAAAAATGAAAGAAATGAAAGAGGCTTTATGCATTTAGGAAGTGAAAGGAGTTGGCACCAGCTGGGGAGCTCAAAGAGCGTATTAAATGAGATACTGCTTATTTGCTTTAGAGCTACTCACGTTTCCATGTTGTCTCCCTCCAAGACAGTTTGTACAGGCAGATAGCCCATTCTTGGGTGCTTTGCAAAATAGCGTTTTGTTCGAAATTTGTTTTTCAGTACCTTGGCAAAGTCACGGACGTCTTCTCCTGAAGTTGTCTGAAAGCAACAAATCACAGTAAAATCGCCTTTGAGGAGGCAATTATTGCCCTTGATTATCTCTTTTTTGGCCAGGCCATTTGAAAGAGTGCAGGAGCACACAGAACAGGGACAGCCAATGATTTGACTGGTGGAACCTCCTATTTTATACTCTTACCACAGCAGATATAAAGCATTTTAAAATGAGATGATTATTTGCCAGAAAAGGTAACGTACCTATACAACACACAGGAATTTCTAGTTTTTGAGCTCCAAAATCCTGAGATAACAGATTTATTTCTTCTTTCATATTATCAGACAGACAAAACTGAGCCAGTCAACCAACAAAAGAGAAAAAAACCTGTCACTTCTTTTGCCTTGGCAAGGAGCAGGCAAGTGCTTTGCCTTTGTTCACTTCCATATTGAAATGGCTGAAACTAGGCTATGCAGCAAGTCTATAACTTTCCACCTGCCCTCCTGATTAGCCAGTTCTGTGTCCCGAGTCCCAGTGCGCATTTCTTGTTTACCGTTAGACAGTCCATGAAAGCTGATAGTAATCTTCTTCTCAATGTTTAAGTTTCCCTTTCCAGCCTTCTCTGCCATCAGTGTTTTGTCCAAACAGGGGAAAATAAAAAGCAGGTGAAATTCTTGGGTGGGATGTTTCTCCTTTTATTTTCTCAATCTGGAGCTAGCAGGCATTTAGAATAAACACTTTAGGGCTTTGCAGGCTGCCCACATTTTCATTCTTTGCCAGAACTCAGCTCCTTCTCTCATCTCTCAACCGCAATAGGAGTACAAAAAGGCATCAGTTTTGTAAGAAAACGAAGATAAGCCAAGCCAAAATTAAATCAAAATGTGCCTTCTGGGAAGATTTAAGAAGGAGAAATTATCTGTCTTTTCTTCTTACAGTCTGATTAAGATTCAGAAGGCCCTTCTCTGAGGAATTTTAATGGAGAACTTTAATTCTTTTATTCGAGTTCTACTTAAGGCCTTACACCTCACAGAGAAAGTAGGATCAGAAAAATAGCAACCTGATAATATTATTTTTCTTGATTGTCATAAAGATTTTCCTGCCTGGTACATATAGCTTGGAAGAAAGAAATGAAGAAAAACTAATATGCCTAAAATTTCTAATAAACTATGTGCCTACTATTGAAAGTAGAATTTGTTGTTCCAGTTGACACACATGCTGCTGCTTTTCCATATCCCTTAGACACAAAAATGAAGGATGTTCTAGAAAATCCTTTGAAACAAATTTGAAAAGGACAAGTAAGCTTTACATCTTTTTGTATAGGAGAGAGAAGAATTCCCACCATCTTTGAAATGTGCCCATAGCTTGGCAAAGCACAGTGATTCTCAAGTAGGGTGCCATGACATCCTGGCTTGCCTTGAGACCTTTTTAAGGGCAAAAAACAAAGTTAGCATTTTTAGGTCTGAAAATATGATTCACAAGATAAACCAGAAATTTAAATTCATTGTTGACCTTTGGTGGTCTTTCTGAGTTCTTTGCAACAAAATGAGGGACCAGAGCTGGAGCAAAAGGTGTGAGGAGCAACTGGGGAAAGCAGAGCAGGTAGGGAGTTGGGGAGCAGGCATAGGCATAAGGGGTAGGGTTTGGGGTGGGGAAAGCTTCATGTTCCCCCTCCAATCCATGGTCTCCCTTGCACTCTCCCCTGCTGTGTGCACTGCCTCTGCCAAATGAGCCATTTGGCCCAGGGTAAGCCATTTGGCCCAGAGCTCAGCTCTGGTCTGAGCCTTGAGACCAGAGTGGCTGCTTGGTACAGTTATTCACTTCTTTGGGTCATTTTTTAGTTAGATATAAAAGTGTTCCTAAACTTCCCATGGCACAGACATTTTTTCCAGGTAATCCGCTCCAAATTCAGTTTCTGGCTGGTACATCTATGCACAGTACATTGGTATGAAGACAACAGAAATCACGGTAAAATTTACTGCCTACAAAGTAGTTTAAAGAGCTATGCGCAGTAGTTGGAATGCAGTTTCAGTTTTCGGTTAAAATTAGCCTGCTACTTATTTGCATTTTCTGTATTCCTAGGGGAAAAAAATCTATTGGACCCTGTAATAGATTCCAATAAGAAACCACTGAGAATCACCCACATGCATTCATATTGATTCATTTATCTATAATCATTTTGGAGAGAGACAAGACCATTAGTTACAGGTCCATCACCAAAACCAACCATACAGGCAAGAAAACAGTAGTACAGGTGTTATTCTGCACACAGTCCCCCCCCCCGGAACTTCTCACTCCATTTACTTGGAGAATAAAAAGTGGCTAGAAGAAACAGTAACCAATCCAGCAAAATTATCTTTCAGCTACAGTTGAGAGGAATGTTATAATGTGGTCTATGACTCTAAAGATTGCAATTTGCTCCAGCAATGCCTCTGACAAAATAGTCTGTTTAGACCTGTGTCTGCTGTTCTAAACTTTCCCTCTCACATGTGCCACTGTACAACAAATCATTTCTGCTCATCTCAGTCAATTAAGAAAGAGCAGCCAATGAAGAAAGGGTAAACCAATGGAGACTTTTAATGAGAAACTGGCAGAGGCAAATGGATTCAGACTAGACAATGCCAGAAACATGATATAATTTAAAAATAAACACAGACAGAAACTTGGTTACTGCTTTATCTGAATATCTTAGGTGTAGTAGATATTCTCTTTTCTTTGGGCATCTTTACATGTGTTCTGGGTTGGGGGCATTTTAATTAGAGCAGCTCTTGGGAGCTGCCCTAATTAAAACACCTGCAGTGTCTTGTGTATTCAGCATCTCATGCTTCAAAATGGTGGTGGAGGTGCTTTAACTAAAGCTTTAGTTAAAGCATACCCGCCACCATTTTGAAATGCAGGGACACAGAATACATGTGATGCCAAAGCTGCAGGAGTGCTCTAATAAGAACACTCCAACACACACAATTAATTGAGTCTGCTGCAGTGCATCAGAACAGGAGTCGGGAACTTGTATAGGTGCCCTTTAACTCCACAATCACTGAGACAAGCTAATAACTGTCTCTACATTGGCCATGTCCTTAGTCTGAATAGAAATTAAGAGACAGTTCACACACTTTTGGTTCCTAGCCTGATTATATTGTTATTAGAATGGTTTATTTTAAACATTTACATTTGACCACAGATGAATTTAAGATCTTGGAACCACTTAACACACACTAGGACCTGAAGGTCATCTTGTGGCTTGCATGGAGAAGCCTGGTGGTTGCTGTAAAGTTCACTTAACACTCAGTACAGAGGCAGCCCTTCTGCATCATGCAGGAGCAGTTGGAGGGCTACTCTGATTTATACACAGCTGCAATGCTTCCAAGCACTGAGATCAGGTGTGGTACAAAAGGTTAACTTCATACTCCCTTTTCCCCTGACACATGAAAAACAAGTAAGATCTGCTTTATCAAATATATACCATTGGAGAACTACCCTTATATGAAATGATCCTCTGTGGGGCAATTAAATGGGGTTTCATATTACATCCGTGATTCAAGACAACACACACAAATCACACTGAGAAACTTATTTCTGGCTTCCAGAGATGAAAATCCAGTTCGCCTTTCTTAGGCTTGTCCTAGATCTTTTTGTATCATTATATCATCTTATAATAAAAAATTATCACTCGTGCTTAGAAGAATTTTGCTGTAGGAGGGGGAGAACTGACAAAAACCAGTAAACCACCATATGCCAAAAGAGCTATCATATTAAACAGATTCTACTGGTGTCTTCTGTATAATACAGAGTTTATAATGCAATCAAAGTACACTGGGGGAAAAAAAGAAGAGAATACGAACTTGGTAGGGGAGAAAAGCTCACAGTGATATATAGCAAGTTAATCTTTTTTTCTTGCCTCTGTAAGATGCAAATAGATTTTGCAAAAATCCTAGGCTTACTGTAGAATACATAAAATCAATTATTTAACACTGAACATAGAACAACTCATTAGCATATAATAAACTATTTTGATACAGTGCTGTACAAACAATGAAAGGCAGTAAGCCTTAAATTCCAATTACTTAAAACCATCACTGTTATTCCTCACTGTAAACTGCAAAATGTGAGGCTCTAAAGATGAAGGTGTATAAAAGGCGACTTAATTACAGAAAAAAACACTCTACATAAATGCTCCATTAGCTTCCACACAGCAATTCAAGCTTTTCCCTTCTACATAATAATCATAAGTAAGGGTCATCAAGGCAGCTACTTACTGGTGTGCAGTACTCCACCATTGGATAGTGCATTTTATGACCTTTTGCAACTCGGCCAGAAAAGAAGCAGCTTTGGCAGATGTCATAGTTAAAGTGCTTTAAACTTCTGTACCTGGTGGAAGGGAACAAACATAGTTTTAGTTTCATGGGTGAATTTTCTTTTAGTCTGTAAAGGCGTTTCCTATGTTAATAACACCTTTTCCCTGATAGTGCCTTTGCTGTACACAATACATAATGCAGTGAACACAATACAATACTCATTTAGCCATAGAGGCCTAAACACTGGCACTGGAGAGCAATTTGAAAGAAGGCAATTATGAAATGGTTTGCATGTGAGCAAAAACTATTGTTAACAATTTCCAGTAACAAAATGACAATACTAGGAAAGCTCATATGGCAAGACAGAACAGAATCAATGTCTTTTATAATATGTAAAAAGACATCCACACATATTTTATTAAATGGCATTGATTTAAACTGTTTTTATTCCCCTCATGCGGCCTGCCATCGTACCTGCAGACCAAATAAATTCTTCCAAAAAACACCTCTCCATACTTATTCTCAGTGAGGTCTATTGTCCTTCTACCCTCAAGTAACAATTTGTCACAGTTCTTTGTAGCATATTCAGCAAAATAATGTGCATGTGTGGACAGTTGTCTGTTCAAAGATTGGATCTGAATGCAGATTTGCAAATGCCCATTAAGCCTCAACAGCTTCAGAAAATAGGTAACTATTTTATCTGTTATGTTGCAATGCACAATAGAGCCAGAAGCACAGGGCCTGTGTTGTTGCAACAGAAGTTCATTAACAATAACCTAAAGCAATAAAATTAGTTGTCTTTTCAGCACAGTGACACTTAGGGAATCAATTCTTTAGATGTCTTTCAACTCAGCACCTAAAGATGTGTAAACTGAGGTACAGAGAGGTTAAGATCGAGACCCAGAACCCCTAACTGCCCGAAAATCCACACCTTCTTAAAAGCTTGTCTAAACCATATTTTTATCTATCATGTGGTAGTGCATGAAGCAGCCCTAAGATTTTACCAGTAGGTTTTTCCTTAGACACCTAAAGTTTTGCTACAGTATATATTCAAAGCTGCTGCCGCCTTGCCTGTGTAGAATGACTTGGCACTTAAAAGAACTTTGAGATTCACCAGTTAGGTGCCCCTGACCCTCAGGACCTCTGACTGTGAGCATGCTGAACTGCTGACTAAAACACCTCCTATACTCTGGCAGCAATGAGTTCAGCACAAAGCTCAGCAGGAAGCGCTACTTTCACTCCAAAATATGGGGGATGGTGAATAGAGGTGATACCCACATTTTATATACGAGTTAAATGTTTAGAGAACTCACCCAGGAAATGGAAGACTTGGCTTCAATGCTCTCCTCAGCTTGAAGGGGTTGAAAAACCACACCTCTCACCTTCCATGAGAAAGCCCTAATGCCCTGGCTCTCCACCTGTCCTGTTAAAGCTATGCCATTGTGGAACCAAGGACTGGGGACCAGATTCTACTTGCCTGCTGGGTGCATCTGTGTGTACGCAGTACAATTCTCTTCTACCATAGTCAGGTTCCTGAAAGTCATATCTAACACTGTCAGTAGTGTGACTGTGGTGTGGGGAGGTGGGGGGAGGCAGCTGGGGCATCAGCCTTTGGCACCACCACTGCAGAGTGCAAAATGACAGCTGCCACAGTGGCAGCTGGCTGTGCCACCTCCATTAGCACTGCAGCAGCTGGCACTGCCCCATGTGCAGCACCTGCCCAGGGTGTGATGCTGCCCTGCTATGCCTCAGCACACTGCCGTCTTACCCTTAGCCTTAAGTGACTTTCAGCATCAGACAGAAATATGTAACTGCACAACCTGCTACAGTAAGAGATGCTCTTTCTGCACGTAAGAGGTAGATTAGGTAGGCAAAATCAAACCGGATGCAGTCATGTAGGCAGATTGCCTGGCTCCCAGTTCTTCCATAAGACTCTCCATTTGACTGTCACCCCACACTCACAACAACAACTGAATTTTCCAGTTCCCTTTTCTTTCATTTAACCATTTGAGGGAACCACTAACAGAAACACATATTTCTTATATTACATCTAGTGGGAAAGTATGGGACACTCCGTAAAGGTACTGCTATACTCACATCCCGTCCCTTTTCCTCCCTCAACCATGGTTGCCATCTCAAGTTGAGATACATGAGAGGAGTAAAGAGCACCAGGGGAACACCCAGACAAGTGCACACGTGTGCTATGCAGTGCTGCAGACATGTCTGCAGTGCTGTACACCACATGTGCCACACACGCAGGAGTTCCCCACACGGCTAATTTACAGCGTGTGTGTGGGGGGTGGGGTGGGGAGAAGAGAGTAGGGACTGACATTGGGAGATCCCAGTGTCAAAAAATCCCTGCCTAAAAAAACCAGGGCAGTTCACATGGCAGCAGTGTGCACAGCCCAAAACCGGAGCCCGGTGGGTGGAGCCATGCTCCGGCTGCCAGTCAGGCTTCCTGCTGCCAAACTGCTGTGGCTGCAGTCCCTGAGGGCCCTCAGGTAAGGCTGCTGGATCCAGGCCAGGTGCTGGCCCCAGCCTCCCCTACCCCACCCAGGGCAAAATGCCACGTGCCAGAGAGCGAGTGCACGGGCATTCCCATATTGTGCCACTGCTGTTTGTCCCTGGGGAAAAGTACATTCCTACTTGTGGATGGGGCTGTGCCCATGAAGTTCAACTTAGATTAGCAAAAGAATGTACACAGTGAAGAAAATCCAGTGACTTTTGTAATTTAAAAAGGCTGTGCCTTATTTATTCTCCTCCTTCACCCAAGACAAGGAAACTAGACATTTAAAGCTTTCTCTCATTGCATCTCCAGCATCAAGCGTGTCTTCTATTGTAGAATAAAATGATAGCTTCTCTGTGCAACTGCTGTCTGCCCAGTGTTGTCTATTTGGGCTTTAGAAGCAGCATTATAAAAAGCTCTTTGTAAACAGCATGATATATACAAGGCAAAATACCAATGGTAAAAGGAGATTGTGTATAAAAGGGACACAAACCATACAAAGAATCTATTAGGGAACAAAGTGATAAAACAAGCCTATGTATAATTGAAAGCAAGTATTTACTTAGCCGTTAAGTGGATTCTGAACAGACATTCCAATACACAGGCATTTTACAACACAGTAGCTTATTCATTGCCATAGTAACCATGGTGCTGATCCAGATGTTTAAATACATCAGAAATATTTCAGAATCAAGGACTTGAGATGACTGTTAAAGAAGAGGTGTTTATAGAAGATAGTCTGAGCAGATTCAATCCAAAAAAATGATCACAATACAATGGTATTTCAGGTTAATATTCCATTAATTTAGTGTGCTTATTTTCTGAAAAATATCTATAGTAGTCCTTGATTTTTGTGTCTGTAAATTTTCCATTCATTTGCATGTTTCATACAATCCCAGAAAGCCATTCATTAGGATCCAATCCAGAAAGCATAATAATGTTTGCAGAACAGACAGAATATAAAGTAAATTTTGTAGTTACTGGTGCAATCTGCCAGTACTTTGGTCAGGGAGAAACAGGATCAAAGAACAAAACTGTGTATTTGAATTAAGAAATGGTTCTCTCTCTCCATTTCAGCTTCCACTTCCTATACTACTGTGCCCATATTGCTCCAGATAGGACATCGGTAAGTTTAGTTTGGATTTTTTTCACCTCCTAAACTATTGGAATAAAAATAAAAACTTGACTGCCTTGGCAGAACAAACAGATCTTGGCACACCAAGCAGAAACAAAGCTAGTAAGAGAGGGCTGTCATTATTTTACCTGAATCCAATAATTGGACACTCCTTACAGATGTTACACTTAGCTTGATGTTTGGCAGTTTCAGCGGCAGCCACCCTGTGCAACACTGGCAGCCAGACCATGGACTGTGGTTCCAACCTCATCCAATCCAAAAACAGGGCTGCTTCAATTTCTGGCTTGTTATTCGCCTGTGAGAGAGGGTGAATACAGACAAAGATTGAGGGGAAAAAACCCAGCAAGTTTCCTGAAGTTAAGTACTCAACTCCTAACTTTATCGCCCTTTCCTTTTTAACCCTGCTCAAACTCCTATATCCCAATCCCTAAAACATGCTCCTGACTTTTTACATCCCCTGTCTGTATTAATTCAATATATTTTTCTCTTCATCCTCCCTAATACTCCTAGTGCCTACTCCTAAGCAATCCCCAAGGCCATGACCTTTCCTATCAGTTGCTGGCCAGGCAATCTTCCCTCATTTCCTTAACTTCCTCTGTGAACTTTCCTTGCTCCACTCCTTGCCCCACAAGCTTTATCTTAGGCTATATCTTGAGTTTCATCCTTTATCACATTTTCTCCCACCCTTTCTACCTAGCCAGTGACAGCAACTTTAATGTTCCACTAGTCCCCTGCACACAATTCCTTACCCATTTTTGTAGCACCTAGCAGTCCTAGCTATGAACCAAGGCCTTACTGTGTTACATGCTGTACAAACATAGAACAAGAAGACTGTCCCTGCCTTGGAGAGTCTACTCTCTCAGACAAGAAACGAGAGACGTACATGAACAGAAAAGAGTGTACAAGGAGACAATACTGATCAGCATGACGTGGCACATGGGCCATCTAACTGTCATGAATTGTGCAGGCATCATAGCAAAATGGAGTTTTAGAAAGGGATTTGAATGAGGATAATGAGGTAGCTTTGTGGGTGTTTATGGAGAGTTTCTCCCAAACACTGAGATTTTCAAATAAGCAATTGCTATCAAGTGGCTGATGGAAGCTGGCTTTATGGGTTGATCTGAGGTGGAAATTCATTTTTCAAAACTGTATTAGACATGATAAAATGCTGCCAAAAGGTGAAGGGCTCTGAAAAGAAAGATAGTAAGCTGATTTCTGATGTAAAGGAGAGGAAGAAGTCAGTGGAAGGAGGCAGAAAGGTGGGTATGTATTCAAAGTGATGAATTACCATATATTATCCATCCCAGGTTCCCAAACTATCAACATGTTTTCATTCAAATTTCTCCTTCAAAGTCACCCATCAGAAATGCATTAATAACCATTTTTTTTTTTAAATATCCAAGCCCAAGCCCTAGTTACTTCATTTCTCTGGGCTTTCTAGGACATCCTGTTCTCTCACCATCTGCTTTTTATATTTTAAATCTCAGAGGCAAAGAATAGTTTTAATTTTGTGTCATATACTATTCTACATATTTAAATATATTTACCTGATTAAATAATAATCAGCATTAACTTTGTTGTGCTGTCATGTGATGCATGAAATGTATGGGCTAAAATGCATAATTGACAGAAATTGCTAGTGGTTTTATCCATGCTTCTAATGATCTTTAGCAGCACCCAGGTAACAATGGTCAGATACCAAGTTTCTGAAAAGTTTGGTAACAAAATTATAACCTAGATTGACAATACAGAGATACAGTTCAGTTAGAGTGAGTGAGAGTGTGCATATGCATGTGTGTGTGTATGTGAGTGGGGGGGGATGGGGGGGGGTCACCTACTTTTTTTTAACACTGGGTACTAGAAGTACACTGATACATTGGCCCCATAGTGGATTGACACCAATATAGGGAAAATTGACAGCATCAGAAATTGACTTTTTTTGCCTGATGTGGCCAATATAACCTAGATTGACAATACAGAGATACAGTTCAGTTAGAGTGAGTGAGAGTGTGCATATGCATGTGTGTGTGTATGTGTGTGGGGGGGGATGGGGGGGGGTCACCTACTTTTTTTTAACACTGGGTACTAGAAGTACACTGATACATTGGCCCCATAGTGGATTGACACCAATATAGGGAAAATTGACAGCATCAGAAATTGACTTTTTTTGCCTGATGTGGCCAATAATGTGGCTGATAAATGCCTCGTACATGTGCACAGCTGCAGCATGCACGGGGCTAGAAGCACAGCCCGGCAGTCTGGAGACCAGCATCGGGCTGGTAAGTCTGTTATGGAGGAAAGGGTTGGGGGAGGGAAGGGGGCAGATCAAGGCCCCCTGTGGTGACGGAGGAAGTGAGGCAGGGGCAAGGGTAGGTGCTGCTCAGCTGGGGTGGGGCGCGGGATGGACATGTGGGGGGGCTCCCACCCTGCACACACCCTAGGAAGGCATGGGGTGGCGTGTGACCCTGGATCTGCACATGGGGCAGGGTGGGCTGCAACTGCAGGCTGGGGCTGGTCTGGGCTGCACTTGGGGCAGGTGATGGCTATGGGAAATTTTTGGGTGGTTGCAGCCCCACCTCCTGTGGCCCCCCTTCCCAGCACTGCCGCTGCTTGCTCTGAGTGCAGCCCGGCCCAGGCCCCCACTGGGAAGAGCCCAGCACAGCTCTGGCCCCAGCTTGCAGTGGCCCGCCCTGCTCCATGCGCAGATCCAGAGGCACACACCTCCTCCCCATGCCCACCTGGGGTGCATGCAGGGCGGGAGCCGCTCTCTCCTCCCCCCCACACCCCCAGATGAGCGTCAGCTCTGTCCCGCCTCACCTGATCAAAATAGAAAGGAGGTTGGGTGACTTTCCCTAAGACTGCACAGTGAATCAGGCACCTGTCAAAACTGAACTGGTAAGTCATGACTTTAAATTAGGGCTGTCAAAATTCTGAGTGGTGGAGGGCCTCCTGCCACACACCTAAGCCACACACCCCTGGGGCATATGCCACGCAGACTGCACATAGCTTCATGCAAGCCCCCCACCCCCGCTGTGTTACATGGTCTCCACCCCACACAGATGTGCTGGGCATCATGTGCACATGGATGTGCTGAGCCATAGAAATGCTGCAATGCACACTTCTAAAACTCAGAATAAAACTCATCGACCCAAATCATTAGCCTGTCCTTTGTAGGTGCTTTACATCTGTAGAGGAAAAGTGGCTCTGATGAAAGACCTCCTGTAACATTCAAAAATGTATTCTAATTTTGCAGTTGCTGTTGATTGCTATTGGCCCTAACAGACAACTATCCAACCATCCTTACACACCTTGTACGAAACCTGTTTGGGGAGATTAGCAGCATTAAAATGTATCAAAACTGGTTCCAAATTACATTACATGAAGATTTAAAGCCACATGGAGAAAAGCTGGGCAGGGTCAGACAGTATAGGACAGACAGTTTTTCACTGTTCCCTGAGCTGCTATTACAATTTCTTTAATAACCTCTAAATCCAGTAAAGGCAGCAGCAGAGGATTTTACATAAGGGAGAAAGTCTGCATTGAGACAGAACATATCTGAAGTAACAAGAGGAAGCTGTAAAGAATATTAATGATTCTTTTCTTCAACACATTTCTGTGGAACTCCCAATTTTTATGGTAATAACAGAGTGAATCATAAAGCAAAATTCATAAAGCCTTTCCCAGCTTACAAATAACAATTTGTTATGGGGGATATTCAAATTCATTATACTCCAGACATCTGTTTTTCAGCATTTGTTTGCCAAAAAACAGTTGGGGAGGACAGAGAAGGGTATTTTTTTTCTTTTTTAGAAATCTCTGTGCAATGCTTAGAAACTGCGTTTTTTTCTGTCTTTTCGA
The DNA here is from genome assembly GCF_001723895.1 of Crocodylus porosus. Taxonomy (NCBI): domain Eukaryota; kingdom Metazoa; phylum Chordata; order Crocodylia; family Crocodylidae; genus Crocodylus; species Crocodylus porosus. The sequence continues at coordinate 53,682,633 of NW_017728906.1, read as the reverse complement.
ACTCTTACTAACATTTTGCTCATTTTGGCTCCTTAAATACGTGTATGGTATCGAACTGGAAATAGGTCCATTTTATCTATCTCCAACTAAGGTACTACACAATACTACCTTTGTTCACATAAAACATGGAATGATGTCTGACAGAACTAGACAATACTTTTTAGTAACATAACACCATCAACAACATCCCCTCTGCTGGACCTTGCATTAAGCTCTGACAGTAACTAATTCCTGTTTTCAGGTAAATAAACTGAGGCACACAATTCATATGATGTCCTTAGTTACAGACTTGCTGTTACCCAGTCTTTAGTCCCCTATGTCAGCTAAAGGACAAGCATGGCTTTTTCCTTTACCTATGAAGGCCTTTACTAATAATACCTTGCTTTCCCCACAACTGGCTGTGTTAAGAAAAATGAAAAGAAGAATCAGTGTTTTATAGTTTCAAAGGCAACTGCTATTTCACCGTCAACCATGAAAAGAAAATAGGAATGGTAACATGAGGTAAATCCTGCTCTACAGACTACTTAAGTTTCCTCTGACTCTTCAAATGTGTGTTCAAGATGACAGCTATGATCTCTTGTGTTACCCATGTCCTTGCCGGTGTTGGTGCCATGTGAAATGTAAATATTATAAAATATTCCAAGTGACAATCTTAATTGGCAGGACTTGCACATTACATTAGATATTAACAGGAAACCCAAGTCCTCTTTCCCCCCTTTACTTTGCTCACCTTCACAGGCCTCCATAAAGAAGCTCAGTTTTAGGTCTGCTGAAGTTTGTGTCTGAAACCCAGTCATATTCACTTTTATTTCCATACAAAGAGGCCTGCAAACCCCTACTGAAATAACACTGAAGTGCTGTTTTTATGACATTTACAGCACAGTAGTTTGAAGGAGGATTTGTTAGTTCCCGTAGGCCAAAATGTGTCAAAAAGAGAAACAGAAGAAATACCCTGTAAATAGAAACTAGGGCTCTCTGGGTCTCTCAGCTTCACAGAGAGGCTGTGCCTATTGACAATTCAGTGATTGCTATATGTTCCCAGTTACTTGTATTGGCCATAATTCTTCCTTTACTTCTTTGTCTTGCAATAGGGGCCTCAGGATCAAGGGCGTACCTGCGATACTTGTACAAACACAAACATAAATGCCCACAGGCCCTCAAAGAGCTTAGGAGCATTTATTCTGACTTTTCCAGCTTTCATTAATGAGAGTAAACAATTTAGGACTGGGCACACAGTTAAGCCATTGTAAAAGTAATGTGATTAGTTGATGTTGATATCGTGCTGATCTAGTACACATATATTCATAACAGAAATGTAGACTGCACAGAATTAGAATTACCTCTCTCTGTAGGTGTATGACTGGAATTAGATGCCTGAAATGTAGGTAGAATCTGACTGAACACACTCTCCTACTCACCCTCCTTGTTTCATGTGGACAGTATTTCACATAAATATTCCTGTCTAACACACAATTTCCACAGGGGAAAGATGGCTTTAAAATATTTACAGCATAAATAATCAAATATCCTACACATTCATCAAATGTGCTTGGAAACAGTAAGCTATATTTTGATTCATTAACTTACTTCCAGAACAACATTCTAGGTTCTTGGGAACTCATGAAAACAAGTCAAAAGAATAACTCCTAAAAATACCTTCTTGCTTTCTTTCTTTCTTATTTCTGTCTGTCCATTCAAGGGTCTGCCTAATACCATCACACCACCACAATACAGTACTGAATAAATTCACACAAAGTTTCACTGACTCCGTAGGTAACCTTTATGTATTCTGACCTAACAGTCTATTTTTAAGAGCCAATTTGATCAAGTTACTTTTTCCTTGTTGCAGATTTTGCCTTTAAACCCCTAAAAATATAACTTTTTTCATGTTTGGGGACAGTATTCCCAGTTTCACCTGCAATCTTCCTTTCTGCACATAGATAATTTTAGCAACTTCTTTCCCCAGAAACTTTGAAAATCAAGCCTCCAAGCTGGTGGAAGGGAAGCTAAAATGAAAGCAGCAGCCTGAAATAAAAGACTCATTTCTCAGGACAAAGAATGTACTTGTAGGAACGATAAGTATTTTATTACCGTTTGCACAGTCTCTTGCAAGCAGAAGTGCAAAATGCATGCATGTTGACAGAACAAGACTGCCCTCCCCCATCATTCCCAAGGACTTACACTTCAAACAAAGACCAGGAGAGATTTTTCCCCCCCTGTTATCTCCTAGTACAGTAAACATCCCAGTTTTGTGCGGCTGTGCATGACAGACAAGGCTGTTGCTAGGGCACCTAACCTAAGGGGGTTGGGAAGAGTGGATTCTGAAGTATACTTGTTAACATGTCTGCATATTATTACAAGGCTATGATCGTCAGTACAAAAAGAAGTACAAAAGTTCAATTCTTAATCCTTAACAGACATACAAGAAGAAAAAGCATGAAGGAGGGCCTTACATCAGACAGAATTTGAACACAAACTGCAAAGCACACATATGCTGATGTATTTTTTTGCTTAGTAAATTATTTTCCTTTGAGGAAATAGAGATGAAGGACTGGCACTTTCATCCCATGTGAAAAGCTACCTCAAGGTAAGCTGGGTGGTTGGAAAACAGAGCAGGTGAAAAGGGAACCATTCATGGAAGCGTTTTGAAAGCTAAAGACAAGAAAGAAACAGGTACCCCTCCTTCACCACAGTCCTTTCCCCTTTCACAAAATAGAAAGTGGAATACAGTACAGTAAAGGATGGTATATAGAAAAAGCAAAAAACAGGATGGCACACTGTAACTTCTGCTAGCACAGAACAATGTTGACATCAGTTCTGCCTTCTTTAGATCCCTGATTGTAAACCACCCTATTTCCCACACCACTTATCTCCCATTCTTCCCTCCCACACCATGAGAAACAAAGTTCCTTTTCAGTAGGTCTTTATATGTGCTCCCTCCCAAGCCTCCTTTTTCTGGCTCTCTGTATGCTTGTCTATTCATTTTTTCCTTTAACAAGACTATCTTGAACTGTCCCAGCTCCATGGTGGGATCTCATGTGTGCTCCCCCCATTCTCCTCAGGGATCCCCATCTTCCACATATGCAATCTCCATTCTCTAGATCACTGTTTACATGTCTATGCCCCACCCCTGCTGATTCCTGCTTTCCTCGTAACTACCTTTCCCACCTCCCCATTGTTTTGCAGGTCCTCAGTTTGCTCCTTACCCTCCTGTCTCCCTTGCCTATTTCTCCTCCCCACTGCCCCATGCACACCTTCATCTCCCTGACATCACCCCAAACATCTGGCCACTGCTGCTTTTCATCTCCACTCCCTGTTGCAAGCCATACTACAATGTCTCCTGATAAGGTTTTCTTAATCCTATTATGAAGCAGTGGGTCTCAACTTCATTAAACTCAAGGCACCCCTCAGAAAATGACAGCTCTCTGCTTTCACTCATTTTTTTGACTATGGAAAAAATAATACAGTGAAGAATAATCGAGTTAGGAAGACCACAACTGGTCAGAATGTTCTTGACACCACGGATTCTTATTTGAAACTTGTGGGTTAATCTTGTAAATCATGGGTAGGTAAACCATTAGCACACCCTAGACCCAACTCCCCTTTCAAAAACACATTTTAATAATGATCTTAATTTCCCCACCCTTACTTCAAAGTAGTTTTGTGGATGTTACTGCAGTTTACATGGGAGAAGGGAAGAAGCAGGAGTCACAAGCTTAATAAAATGAAGAGCTCATTTGTTTGAGCTTCAAGTCTCCTTTCACATCTCTGTGACTGCGGAACTACTGTAGCATTATTCCCTGTTGCTCTTGCAAAACCTAAAAACCCAACATAGAGGCTCCCAACAGACTTCTCATAGGGCATTTTTACACATGCAAGTGCCGCAGTGCTGGACTCTTTGAAAAGCGCCTGGCGCTGCAATGGTTGCAGTTGTATAAATGGCGAAATGAGCGTCAGAGCTGAGAAAAAGATGGCGGCATGCTTTTGAAATAAAACACCTTGGAGGTGCTTTCATTCAAAAGCTCACCGCCACCATTATCTGCGTGTTGACACACATTTCATTGCTTATACAACTACACACAGTGCAGCGCAGTTCGCCACAGCTTGTGTGCGGAGCAGACTTGATTGACTGAGTCTGCTCTGAAGCGACGGATCTCCAGTGCATCTTGAGGGGAAAAAAAATATGTGAATAAATGCCCATGGGGTCTTGTTACATCTTAATCTGTAAACCAACACAAATGTTGATTGAATTAGTGCTAGCTTAGAGTCTGGAGCAGTTGCACCTTAAGGCTAGAAACCTTCTCTGACTGTCTCCCACTTGCACAGCTGTGACTTGCCATTAGAGGCCTGGTGAGCAGGCCACTAGACTTGCCACTAGAGGTCTTGTTACATGGTAATTTTAGGCAGCTCCTGGAGCTCTTAACCGCTGCTGGCCACATGTAAACACTTTGAAGTGGCTTACAGCACTCATGATGTGACTCAGTTATACCACTGCAGGGCAGGATACCGCTCTGATCTGCACTTGCCACTGTGACTTGCCACTAGAGGCCTGGTGGGCCATGACAGGCTTCTATCCCTGCTCTACCAGCAGGAGTGTGAGAGACAGGTTGGAAAGTAGTGAAGGGGGACAGAAATATGTAATGGTCAATGTCCCCAGCCACCCCCAGGGCCTGGTGCGGGTGTGGGCAGCACGCTGGTGGCTCACTGTGATGAGGCAGCACCTTTGCCTCCTCCTCCAGAAACCAGCAGGACAGCATGGTACAGTGCTCCTGAGCCAGGCAGCAATATAGCTGAGCCAGGCAGCAGAGCCAGCACCAGAGCTCCTCCTCTGCACAGTGCCATCCGCATCCTTATGCTACCTCACGTGGCTTTCTTCTTTCTCTTGTGCTGGGCCATGTTCTGCCTGCCCAGCAGCTTCATCCTTATGCGCTGGCTCTGGCTTTTCTTGTCTCACAGCCCCCTCAACCTGCTGGCCTTGACCCACTTCAAGCTGTCACCATCTTCAGCCACTCATAGATACACTATGTGGGGAATGGACTGCTGTAGCCTGGGATACTGGAGGACTTCAACTTGTGTGGAAAAGCTATGGCGAATGGACATACCTTAATGGAACAGGAGCTGGGTAGTGCAGATCAGAGATAATCCTGCCCTGGAGTAGTATAACTGAGCCACATAATAAGTGCTGTAAGCCACTTAAAAGTGTTTACATGTGGGAAAGAGCGGTTAAGAGCTCCAGGAGCTGCCTAAAATTTCCATGCAACAAGGCCCATAGTTATCACAGGATCTAATGAGCGACCAAGGATCTTATACCTAGTCCCTCACCATGGTGTCTGTTAGATATGGTTCATGAGGAGATGTGGTCCAAAACACAACTGATGGTTTTTAAGGGTAGACGAGGTGAGAACAAGGGCAAAAATGAAGAATGAGGGGAAGTAAAAAACAAAGTGTATGGAATTAAACTGCCCCACATTATCAGCTACTGGAGAAGTGAGAGTCACCACAGAAACCAGAAATGACGAAAAGGATGCTTTAAAAAAATGAAAAACATAAACAAAAACCCATCACAATATGAAACCACAGGTTATTTTATAATTGGATATTCTAAAAAACAACTTAAAAATATTTATACTATTCCTTAAAAAGCACAAGATCTAGTCTGGATACTACAAAATAGAGACTGTTACACAATTTAATCTGAACAGCGTGCAGAAAGGCCTGGAGACAGCAACGAGATGGATAAGAAAGTGGATGAGGCCACCCACTCTTTTATTATTATGTAGAAGATGTATTGAAAGGCAGAACAGAACTGGCATTTCCTCCTCTCCCACAGTTTGCAATGAGCTGCTGCATATTTCCTTTTGTCATGTGCAGTGTGGTTTAACCTTTTGATGGAGAAACTGAAAATATTCAGGTGTGTATCCCACTGGTAGAAAATAGAAGGGATTAATGATTCCCTTATCCACTTTCCTCCCCAAATTAAAAGTGTAGGAGTGTTATCTATAATTGAGTGTATTTCTCAATATATAGAACAGAAATGTTCACAGCCCTGGTAAAGGGAGAATGGCATTATCCTTTCAAACAATGAAACAAGCTGAAGGGCTGCTTGTCAGCACTCCGAAATAATGCTAATGCTGACACTTCATTCATTCAGTCCATTCTTGCCTCTCTGTTGGGGACCTCTGCTTTTTACTGTTATGTATATGCACTATATTTAGATTAACTGTTGCTGTTCATCTACTATTGTGTGACAAAGATAGCTGTAAGCCACAGTTATATTTCTCAGTGACGATCACCCACACCTGTTTATAGCAAAAGGCATGTGTGCTGGCAATAGAAACAGACAAAGTAATTCAATTAAATAAACTGTGCCATTCAAGACTTTAGCTTTATTGTGGGAATCAGTTACAGCATAGTTAAACTGCGCCCAGGCCAAATAGCAACCACTTCAGGATAACCCCATAATAAAGAAGTTTTCTCTGACACTGTCATATTTCTAGTATAGATAGGGCTCATATTTCTAGTATAGATAGGGCCTTACAAGAAAGTGCTCCTCATATGTGCACTGCCAAGAAAATACATTAGCCAATTAATGGGAAATTCCATAAAACAATCCCTGGAATGTAAAAAGCTCCTCTTCCCCCATTTCTCCTCTTCCCCACTGGCTTTTATTTGCTGTCTCTCCAGGGACAGAAATGTAAAGAGTATAGGTTGGGATTCAATTAAAAAACCCATAAAATTAGCTGCATATGCTTACAAACTGGAAGCAGCTCCTAACACTGGGTTCAATATTGCTGCCGCCAAATGATGCAACTTCGCCCAGCTGCCGGGGAATCTGGATGGAGTCATGAAGGAGAAGGCCCAATCGGCGCTGGTCACAGAATCCAGTGGAACTTGCCACCTGCTTGAATAGGTCTAGAGGGGTAAGAAAAAAGGCAAACAAACTTAAGTGATAAAACATGATGCTATGTAAATACTGCAGAAATCCATTGATGTTCAGAGACTCACAAGCACGGCTAAGAGTCAAGGTGGGAATTGCCACATTTTAATGTGCCCCTGTTTGACTGTTTTCTCATTTGTTAATAAGTTACCAAAGCACTCAGATGCCATTGTCTGACTACATCATTGGTTTGTATTTATGAAGGACTGCTATGAAATAACCATTTAGCTGCATTTTTTATAATATACTCACACAAGATACGACTGTCATACCATTTAGGTTGCATGGTCTCTGATCCGCAGTGATGTGAATGTCTTAACATTAATATATACAAAACTGTAATAGCCTTAAAACAGACAATGCAAAGGACCTTATTCTGTGTCACGTCATGAGTTCCTTTGAAAAACAAAAAAGTTCCCTAATTTGATATTTCATAATCTACTAAATCCAGGATTATTTTTCAAATGAAAGGGAAACATTCAAATGTGGGAAACATTACATTGTTACAGTGCCCCGCATCCATTGGGAATTTAAATATCATATTAAGTTTTAGTTTTTGAAGTGAAATGTCATTTTAAGCCATGTTCCATTATAGCAATACTCTCAAAAAGGAATCCTTACAGGATTGAATCATCATCCTACCATAAGCTCAATTTAATTTGCTTGGAATTAGTTATACTACATATACTTTGAGGACGTTTTAAAGTTTGTAATAATAAGAAAAATCAGGTTAGGATCAACTGAAATATTTATGTGGTACTGCCCCAGTTGATAATACATGAATACATTCTGCTTATTTTTCAAACTGTAAAAAAATAAGGTGTCACCAATGTAAAAATAATATACTTCTATGGCTATAACTTCTTTAATATTTCATTCTACACTAGGGGTGCAATTACATAGGCGCTCTGAAAATGTTTATGATGTTTCCTTGTGCAGCTTTGACAAAGGATTTCCATCTATCCCCTCCTCCCCCCTTTTAACTTGAAGAGGTTGAGAATGGAGATATGGAAAGACGTAACATTAAGATGTTTTAGAAGGGGATGGGGGCTTGATGTTCACGAGCATGCGTTAGCTGTTCTGATATAACTGTTATGCATGCGTGCTCTTAGAACAATATAGGTGAGTTAAATCGCTGTAGCTTTAACCCCGGGTAGAAAAGGGTTATATTGCTAAAAGGGCATGCACATGTAACAGTTACACTGGAACAACTTACACTGCTATCATTTGATGACAGTTTAGTTGTTATGTCTGTCCACACCCTATTATTATCAAGTCTGGTCTTACACTATTTACCTAATTTTAAGGCAAGTCCTACCATCAGCTCTGTAGCCATGGAAAACATCCAAATAGTAGAACCAATATTATATTTCACTGTGAAAGTTGATAGGGATGGTGCAGCCTCCTAGGTAGAATTTAACCTTTCAGGGATCTCACAGCACATTTAACCTGAGGCAGAAGCACACCTAAACAGGGATGGTCCTGAATATGATGTCTCTCTCACACACACACACACACACACACTCTCACACACACACACACACACACACCAGACTGAAAACATGCCAGTGAAGACACTTCTAGGCCTTTCCATGTGCCTCTTCTCAAAACCTTGGTCTCCAGCATGTAACCATAATGAAAATTGTTCTACAGATCAAAAATGTTGACTTTGTCAGCTCATCATTTAGACATTTCCCTGTTCACAACCACCAAGGAAAATGGGTTAAATCCATGTTATGAAAAATCATGCTAAACGTTAGTTCTTGCCAAGATGTTTTACTTGATTTTTTAACTGACTGGTGCTGAAATAGCTTTGGGGTGTGGTGGGAAATCTTTATTGCTGAAATCTAGACAGTGGGCAAGTCCATATTTTGGAGAAAAATCCTGCAGTAAGGAATGAAAGGATTTAACAGATCTTTTCTTCTGTATGTATTTGTATTTCTCTGATAAATCTGAAAAAATAAAATAAAATATAAATTAAAATACATGACTTACATCTGTATTTATCTTCCAAATGTGCTTTACACAGGGAAATTACACCAGTTTTAAAAGATAAGACACGGATCCTTCCGGTTCGACCCCTAATAATATATGTATAAAAACAAACAAACATCAATTATACAATCCAGACATTTGATCACCTATTTAGCTGTTCACTTTTAAAATGAATCACAGTTTTGGTAATCAATATTGCACACAAATGCATTATTGAAGAGCCTGTATCTATTGAAAATATTTAATAGTATTTGTTAATAGAAATGAGACAGTCACAAACTCCACAGACAAGGCTGAATTGAAAGGCTGAATTCAGTTTTTCACTTAAATAAGGAAATCCGCCATTTTTATAGCTGTATAAAAATAATAGTGTATCCTCCTAAATCATAGGACTTAGTGCATGTTAATTTTCTGAAATATCACATGTAAATAAATCAGCGAACCAGCTTAAGAGATAACATTTTTAAAACAAGAGCTGTAAAAAGCTTAACATCTTGTCAATTCATATTTCCAGTCCAAATAATCGTAAGGCCACAAGGTGTCAAATCTAATAGATTTACAAGTTATTACCTTTGAAGGGTTTTTTTTAAGTGATGAATAATAATTTATGTTGTTTTTATTTGTAACTGAACATTAGCAGCAGTTGAGTAATGTTCTAATACAATACTATCCTTTTTCAAAATGGCTGCCATCTTTCATTCTCAATTGACTAAGACTAAAAGTGAGTTTGACAAAAACTTATTGTTTAAAAATGGCTACGACCTTCCAGTGATGACACTGGAAGTGAAGCCAAGCTGTTCCAACAAAGATGGGGTCCTTGATAATATAAAGAGTAGCCTGTCATGGACAGCTTGGCATCATTCTAATTTTGAAATAAAAAAAAAGGGAATCTTTGCCTGATGCCAGCATTTATGTAAGAGAAGATACTGTGATTTCATATCTCTGAACAAAGAAGCGACCTGGACAAGCAATATATAGCAACTAGTATCACTTCTAAGGCATGCAGGAGAAGGAATAAGCTTGCCTAAAATTAAGTAGCATACGGGTATTATGGATAATGTTTTTAATTATAATAATCTACATTAATTCCTGAATTTCTCTTTCTAACATTCAAAATCCTCCCATTTACTAAAAGTACTAGGCACAGTTGTACCCCAGTCCATAACCTGCCCCTAGTTACTCTTTTCCCTAACCAGTAGTGCTCCATAGCCTTCCTGGCTACGCCATGCAACCTCACTCCTCTCCAAAGTCTTCCTCAGAACTCTGCTTGTGGTCAATGCACTTTCAATAGCCCCCGTTCCCTAATGTCTTTTTTCCTGACATTAAGCTATGTCTAAGGTCCCTGCCAGATACTACAGGGTGCAGTTTGGCTGTTCATTGCATCTTAAATAGTAACTTGGCCACACATTCAGGGAATAAATGGCACCCCAAAAGGGAAACCAGCCACAATGCTATTACATAAAAATGTGTAATTTTCCTGTGGCTGGTTTCCATTCCTTCAGTTGAGCATATGATAGGATTAGGACAGCAGTAGGGTGTCCAAATGGGTTTGGTGCAGTCCTCACTGCCTGACAATCAGCTGCTTTTCAGCTGTATCGAGGACCGCACTTGGGCTCAAACCCAGTTCAGCCAACGATGAGCTTATTCCCGGCTTGCACCGGGAATACTGGTTGAAGCCCCACTGTAGTCCTGAAGGCATCAGACTATCAGCTCATTGTCGCTCTCACACTTTTCAACTTGCTGGCGCAGAGGGAACAGGAACCCCAAATGCCATGTCCTGCCATGAATATGTGTTGTGGCTGGAGGCATGACTGTTTGGACTGCGCATCAGGTTATACTGTGCCTTGAAATAAGCATCCGTCAGTGGCCTAAGTGACTCCTTGAGGTACAGGTCTATCAAGAGTTTTCTGCCTGCAAACTGCCTTGTGCTACTGTAAATGAGATTAATGCATGTGTTTATAAAGGCATCTCCATGCTGTGTTTTACATATATGAACATCTTGATCAAAAAAAAAATTTCTGCTGTGGTACGATCAAAGTCAATATAAGACCCACCTGGATGTGGGCCTAACTCTTCTCTCAGACTAATGCAATACCCAGAGCCAGCAAGTGCCCTCTTTCCCCCGACACAGCCCCACACTTTACAACTACTTAGCATATAAAATAATTGTCTTAGTTCACATTTTGGAATAATGTTATAATATACTGTTACAATACTTCTGAATATTGGTTCTTAATTGAAACATTTACCTGAGAATAGTTAGTAGGTTACAGAATAAATTCTAGTAAGCTTGCTTTGTCATGAAGCCGATACTCTGCTGAATTTACACAAAGCCCCACATTTGCTAAAACCTTTGCGATCCACTAAAATCAATAAATATACTACAGACTGAAAAGGGTGGGTTGCAGCAGAATTTGGACCCATCACATCCCGGTTTTTATCTTTAAAAACATTCTTGGTTCTTCTACTTGTGAGCTGGCATTTGTTGCTCATCTATGCAGCTCAACACTATTCCTTATTCTTTTTCTCCTTTTAACTTGCTTTCCTCATGCAAACCTTTCCAAATTAATTATCCTTTGTGCCCTCAGAAACTCATGCTGATGAATACTAGGCTCATGCAAATTATAAAGGAGAGGCATGTAGCATGATTATTTTCCTGTAAGGCATATTAAATTGGAACCTGCACGAATCACGAGGTGTTCAGTTGTCTATGCTCTTCTCTCCAGTCAAACAGATAATTTAGCACGCTACTGCAAATGAGTATGAGTGATCAATTAAAGCATATCTGAAACATAATGAAGATTTGCAGGGCTGTATCCATGACTGGATCTGTCATTGGTGGTGTGCTCTAATTATCCATACCTTTACAAACCACAGAGACTGGACAGCTTACTTCCAAACAAATAAGATCATGCACTCAGGCTGATCTGTCTGATTACTCTATGATTAAACCTATATACAGTTGAGGGAGTTTTCTTTCAATGCTCATCTAGAACAACAGAAACTTCAGTAAATGTCCTTGAATCCCTAGGTCTCATCCCAGTTTCCACTATGCTGCATTCAGACGTACAGCATCCGTCTTCCCAGCAGGCCTGCCTGCAGGGAGCAAGCCATAATTCTCAACCTTGCAGGTTTCAACATGGAACGGCTATGCGAGTAGACAAAACCAGGAAGAGAATCTCTTAAAATGATTTTTATTCCCTCAGCTTGAATTTGCAAGGCCTGCACACCCAGCAGTTTTTGTCTGGGCAGAAACCTAGTTCATATTCAGATTTTATTCATACTTGGGTCTTAACATGCTGGGGTTTTTTTGAAACCTCAAGTGCATTTTTTAAAGTCTAAACTAAATATTAAACATAGCCCCATTCTCTATTATCTGTAAACTAAGCAAAAATCTAGAGTAATCACAGTATGCAACACAACTTCACTGTACTTCATGGCTGCTGCGCCTTATGGCAGAAGAGACATTGCTTTGTTTATAAAGTCATGTTGGGAGGAGATTGTGGAAGAATAATCTGCAGAAATCTTATTAAAAAATCAATAAAGCATAACAACATAGATGAAAACTTGATGAAAGAACTATTCTTAGGTCACAGAAGTATTCCCACCTTAATTTAACTTAAAAGGTTGATGAAATTAAAATCACGGTCCAGGTGTTCGTCAGACTGCACTCACAGAGGTATGTTTTGCCAACTGGTGTAAGGAAGAAGCATCTGTTTTTCAGGTTACCTAGCAGTTGCTTACAGCCTTAAGTAACTATGTCAGAACATGGACTGCACAATATCTTCACTGAATTTCTCATTAAAAGACCTGTTTACTATCATAAATCCAAAACAACAGTGTATCTAAAATTAGATTGGTTTAAATACTGTGTAACTTAGGAGCTACCCTAAGCTTCATAAGGCAGCTGATTAATAAATTAGAGAGAATGGAATAGACATAAAACTTCAAAGTAAATCTGTCCCAACTACTGTAAATTCCTGGGTGTGTAAGTTTGAGTTTGAAGGCTGTCTTAGTTTATTTTCTAAAATTAAGCTTTAGAAGGAATGCTACTGACCTTCTAAAATTCACTCAGATCTGTTGACTACTAAAGGTCACAAGCATATTACACTACAAGTGGCTCCCTTCCAGCATTTAACATGAATTACACAATAAAAACTCCAGAAAATGCACAGCCCTGAATAGGTTTAACTCTTGGAAGTGCACTCATGTATGATTACACTTATATTGAAGATTATACTGTTGCTTTTTGATAATGCTCTTAATTGGTTAAGATAAAGGCATGCTAACAAAGAAATTCAAAAGCACCTAGTGGAGGCATGACCTAATGATGGAATGGAGTACTGCAAAATGACCTCAGACAGACTATTCCACATAAAAATAGTCCATTTTTCAGCTATCACTTCTTAGCTTAATAAAACAATTTAGGACTCTGAGTCTAACTGAGGGCCATATTGATTCAGCTAAGTGCAACCATTAAGCCATTAGTTTTATTAAACTTGCACTCTGACCATCAGCTTTTCATCTCCGAACCATCCATTTTGTAATGAGAAAAACAGCTCATTATTCCCAACTATCATGAAAGCTTTTTACTACAGTACATTCAAACTACTTCCACATACGTGTCATAGACATTCAGCAGCCAGTTGAGGCACATGTCTACACAGAGAGGAACGTTGACCAGGTTATTGTGCTCTTGTTCCAGGCGATCATAAATGGTGGTCAAGCAGTTAATGATCTGTAGGATGTCCATTGGCTGGTCATTGTGTTTGAGGTTGTGCTGGTCCAAGGCATCACATGCAGCAGACAAACTTAAGAGATCCACTGTTGACAAGAAATCATGATAAAGATAAGAAAACATTACAGTCACTGAATATTTGTATTATAGTGTGTTCTAGTATTTCCTACATCCCAATTTTCATTAACATTTTTGTGCTGACATCACTCTGCCAAACCCATTCCATCCCCTCTGTCTAAGTATTCTGATAACACAAGATTTTATACATGTTAAGTGTTGTCTGGACAGGTACTTACATTTTAAATATTACTCATAAACTTTTTGTATTTATCTGTATAGGATCTCTCATTCTATTGGGTGCCACATAAATGATATAATATTATCTGAATCACCACACCGCAAATATGAAACACGTTTAATGATCTTTATATATGCCTGTTGATAGAATAGTGTTCAAATAAAAAAACACATTGAACTCAACATAAATGTTGAAAGTCAGCTTCATTGGGGACCACCATTTATTTTCCTGGCATAAACAGACAAATTTCAGTTGAACCATAGTCCATCAAAATGTGCATCTCCATAAAAATGGAAAAATTTTGCAAAACTTGGTTAGCTTTACCTGTACTTTGTTTCAAAAGAACAAGGAAACGAAAGTCACACAAATGTTGAAATAGCTTGTTTCAATATTTTTGAACTAATGATGTTAATTTTTCATTTTGAAATTATTAATAGCGTTCATAGACATTAGGGCTGGAAGGTCCAGATCACCAGGTCAAGCCCCCTACCGAAGGGGCAGAAAGTCAACTGGGGGTCAGATCACTCCAGCAAGATAAGCATCCAAGCGTTTCTTAAAGTTATCCAGGAGTAGGTGCTTGCACCACTTCTGGTGGGAGTCTATTCCAGACTCTGGAGACTCGGATGGTAAAGAATTTTTTCCTTATGTCCAGTCTAAAATGGTCTTCCAGCAGTTTGTGACTGTTAGACCTTGTCTTCCCTTGGGGTGCCCTGATGAACAGAAGTTCTGCCAGTCCCTGATGCATACCCCTTAAATACCTACAGACTGCCACCAAGTCACCCCTGAACCTCTCCAGGCTGAAGAGTTTCATGCCTCTTAGCCTCTCCTTATATGGCCTGTTCTCTTGATGTCTAATCATGTGTGTGGCTCTCTTCTGGACTCTCTCAAGCTTTTCCTAAAGTATGGAGCCCAGAATTGGACACAGTGCTCCAGCTGCGACCTTACCAAGGCCGAGTAAAGTGGGAGGATGACTTCTTGGGTCTTGCTTGCGATGCATCAGTAGATGCAAGCCAGACTTTTATTTGCATTGTTGCCTGTGACATTGCATTGGTGACTCATATTCATCTTGTGGTCAATCATGATCCCCAAGTCTCTTTCAGTCATGGTGCAGCTGAGCCTTTAAGTATGAAGTGGGATTTTTCTTGTGTTGAATGTCATCAGGTTTTGATCTACCCACCTTGCGACCCTGTCCAGGTCAACCTGAATTGCCAGCCTATCCTCTAGCATGACTGCACTCATAATTCCCCATAATTTGGTGCTGTCCATGAACTTAGCCAGTCTGCTTCTGACACCTGAATCCAGATAATTTATGAACATATTAAAGAGTACTGGTCTGAGTTCTATGCCGTGGGGGGACAACACTGGTCACCATAAGCCATGTTGATTCAGTTCCACTGACTATCACTGTTTGGGTCCAACCATGGAGTCAGTTCCCCAGCCACCTGACTGCAAGGATGCCGAGGCCATGGCTCCCCAATTTTACCATGAGGACATCATAGGAGACCAAGTCAAAAGTTTTTTTGGAATCTAAATATATGACATCAATCTCTTCTCCTTTATGCAGGTGATGCGTCACCTGGTTATAGAAGGAAATGAGGTTGGTCAGGCAAGACCTACTTGCAACGAAGTTATGTTAACTATCTCTCAGAACGCTAGCTTTCTATAGACTGTTGTTGATGGGTTTTTTGATAATTTTTTCAAAGATTTTTGCAGGGATTGAGGTCAAACTGATTGACCTGTAGTTCCCTGGATCTTCCTTCCTCCCTTTCTTGAAGATAAGAACCATGTTGGTCCTCTTCCAATCTTCAGGAACCTCTCCCAAGCGCCATGCATTTTCAAATATACTCACCATTGGTTGTGCTATGATGTCAGCCAACTCTTTAAGCACTCTTGGGTGCATTCCATCCAGGCCAGCTGATTTGTGGATGTCCAGCCTCTCAAGCTGTTCCCTCACAAGATCTTCATCAATTATAGGTGTATGATCACCCTTATCCTGGTAGTCCTGCATCCTGTCACGCAGGGCGATCCCCTTGGGCTGGTAGAAAACCAATGCAAAGTAATTGTTGAGGAGATTAGCTTTTTGTTGTGTGTTGGTTGTCAGCTGTCCCATTTGGTTCAGCAAGGGTCTGATGTTGTGCTTGGTTTTTTTTTCCAGCTTCCCAAGTATTTGAAGAAGGATTTTTTATTGTCCTTGATTCCTGTAGCCAGTCTGAGTTCAGTTTCAGCCTTGGCTTTTCTGGTCTTCTCCCTACAGGTGTGGGCCAGTGCTGCATAATCCTCCTTAGTGGTAATTCCTGACTTCCATCCCTTATAAGCTTCTCTTTTCATATTCAGGAGGTCCATGAGTTCCCTCTTGAGCCAGCCCTTTCCTGAAGTCGAGGATTTCTGCATTGCTGACTGATTTGCCAAGCTTTGTGATTCACAGAGAAAATGGTCAGCTCATGATCACTGTGATCAAGCTTCCCTTTGATCCTCAGATCACTGACTAGATCATCCCTTCTGGCTAGCACCAGGTCCAGCAGTGCCTCTTGTCAGCCTGTAGACTTCTTGAGTCAAATAGAACTCATCAGCGCAAGTGAAGAAGCTTTGTGACCAATCAGATTTGGCTGAATGTTCTTCCCATGAGATGTCAGGGTGGTTGCAGTCGCCCATGACAACCATGTACTGAAAGTGTACAGCCTCTGCCAGCTCCCTAGCAAATTCGTGGTTAAGCTCTTCCTCCTGGTTAGGAGGTCTGTACTAGACTCATAGATTCATAGATTTTAGGATTGGAAGGGACCTCAGTGGGCCATCTAGTCTGACTCCCTGCCCCTGGCCAGCAAGAAAAGGGTCACCAAACCTGGGATCATGTGACCCCAGCCAGGGGCCTGTCCAGTCTCCTTTTGAAGACCCCCAAGAATGGGGCAAGCACCACCTCCCTTGGAAGCCCATTCCAGGTCCTGGCAACCCTGACCATGAAGAACTTTTTTCTAATGTCCAGTTTAAACCTGCTCTCCAGTAGCTTGTGGCCATTGTTCCTTGTTGTTCCAGGGGGTGCCTTGGTAAACAGATCATCGCCCACTTCATGTTGCCCTCCCATTATGAATTTGTACACTGCCACAAGGTCTCCTCTCAGCCTTCTCTTGGAGAGGATGAAGAGGTTAAGGTCCCTTAACATTTCCTCATAAGGCCTTCCATGGAGACCTCTAATCAGATGATTGGCTCTTCTTTGGACCCTCTCCAGGCTGTCCACATCCCGCTTGAACTGCGACATCCAGAACTGGACAGAGTACTCCATCTGTGGCCTGACCAGTGCTGCGTAGAGAGGGAGAATTACCTCCCTGGACCTGTCTGTGAAGCACCTATGGATGCACGACAAGGTGCTGAGAAGGTCACTCCCAGCCTACAGATATGATGGCAGTTTTTTCTCCCTAGATGCAGCACCTTGCACTTGTCCTTATTGAATTGCATCCTGTTGCTCTTTGCCCACTTCCCCAAATTGTTGAGGTCAGCCGGGATCTGGTTCCTCCTCTCTTGGGTGTTAGCTCCACCACATATTTTTGTGTCATCTGCGAATTTGGCCAGGGTGCTTCCCACCCCCTCGTCCAGATCACTGATGAAGATGTTGAATAGCACCGGCCCCAGAACTGAGCCCTGAGGGACTCCACTGCACACATCTTTCCAGGCTGACGCTGACCTATCCACCATCACCCTCTAAGTGTGACCCCTGAGCCAGTTTGCTACCCATTTTACTGTATACTCATCCAAGGCAAATCTCCTCAGTTTATTAATAAGGATGGTATGGGATACCATGTCAAAGGCCTTCTTGAAGTCTGGACAGATAACATCCACCTCAACTCCTGCATCTAAACATTTGGTGGCCTTGTCGTAAAAAGAAACTAGGTTAGTCAGGCAGGACCTGCCTGCTATAAACCGATGTTGGTTACCCCTCCACATAACATTAGCCAGCGGACTCTCACAGACGTATGCCTTGATAATTTTTTCTAGGATTTTCCCTGGGATAGAGGTAAGGCTGACTGATCTATAGTCCCCTGGATCCTCCTTCCTCCCCTTCTTAAAGATTGGGACAACATTGGCCCTCTTCCAATTTTCCAGGATCTGACCCGAGGACCATGAGTGCTCAACCATGAGTGCTCATATCTCCTTGCTAGTGGTTCAGCTAGTGACTCCTACAGTTATATCCCCTTCACCACATTCTCCTTCTATTCTAACCCAGAGGGTTGCTAGTCACCCCACTTGGGTGCCAATCTCTGCTTGTAGGGAAGTGTACTGCTCCTTCACATAGAGAGCTACATCCCTGCCCTTCCAAGAATTACACCAAGAGGGAAGCTAGCCCTTTATGTCCCAATGGGATAAGAAATATTTTCTTTAACCTCATGTATACAGGCAGGAGATAATATGGCAATGTGTTATACAGCATAGCTGAGATTTTTAGAAGTGGTTAAGGAATTTCTGAGAACAAGTCTCAAGGAAAATCAATGGTACTTGTTCTACTAAACCCCTTAAGCATTTTCAAAAATCTTATTCTATGTCCCTGCGGTATCCAATGCTTAAATAAACAAGGAAAGCTCATTGTGATATCCTTAACATGATACAATGTGATTTACAGAATAATTTACATTGCTATTTTTAATTAGTATTTTCTTTAAATGAGGCTTTTTGTTTTTGAAGCCATACTTAATTTACTTACATCTAAGAGTGCAATCATTCCTAGATCTGTACCTTGCCCAACAACAGCCTGTTTATCAGCCTCGTACCATAGAACGATGCTTTTTTCTAAAAATTTATTAGCCAGATTGGAAATGCAGCAAAACAATCACACCACCTTTAACTCCCAGCATTAGCCTGACCACTCAGTTTCCTCTGAGATAATGAATCAATGGTAATTAAGTGCACCCCTCAAGCATCTGGGTGGCAGCTTAATTATACATGCGGCTACAGATAAACATGGGTCATTCTGTTTTGTTAAGGCTTTTCACGCTAATAAGCAGCAGCTCCTCAAAGCCTTTAGCCATGTTTTTTATGTATCAACTTTGCTTCATTTTGAAGTCCCTGATGCATGTTTATCTAATAACATTCTTGAGCTGGTGTAACAGTGGACTCTGCTTTGGGGGATTTTTTTTTTTTTTGCTTTTTCTGGCATGCTTTTAGCTAAATTCAATTCTTTCTGGGTTGCTGCACACCAAGGAGAAGGTTGGTATGGGGAGTACAACCACCCATTTTTCCTCATTTTCCTATCATTTTTTCCCATATTTCTCTTTAGACCTGATATAGCTTTTTATATAAATGTTTACATTTTTATATATTTTATATATTATATTATATTAATTTGTATATTTAGCTACTCAAAATTGTATAAAGCACACAATATTACCCTTCTTAAATATAGCATTAAGTAAAAACATTTTTATTTTGCTACTAAGAAATAGGCCATACCTCCACTTGTAAAGGCTTTCTACAACTTATCCATCATTAACTTTGGGGAGGAAGTCCTCAAAAGACAAACATGCATTGCATTTACAGGGGTTGCAGTGATGGGAAAAATTCTAGGATTTTTTTCTTCTCCCAGTTTCAAAGATGAAGGGAAAAGGGTGGTAATGGAACAACCACTTCATTTGGAAATCTGACCTTCTTGTTTATACATACAGGCACTGGGATCTAAAACAGTGTTAAATTTCTATTGGTGGCCATCAAAGAAACCTTAATAAACTCAGTAACAATTTTGTTACACAATTAAAATGCGTTAAAGAAAATGGTGAAATCATAGGATATGACAAATTTAATAAGTCCTCCTGTTCTGTATTTAAAATTCTTTGGAAGAACAAGCTTTGTTAACAAAATGCCTCCAACATCCCCCTCTGGATAAAGTGTGAAGAATGTGCTTAGGTATTTGGTGCAGGTGTCAATAAATGTTTGTTAAAAGTGTTGGCTCTCAGAAAACCTTTGCTTTAAAGTGAGTTTTTAAAGAAAACCCATTAAAAAAACTTCTGGGCTAGGAATATCTTCAGTTTCTCCAAGAGAAGCTGAGAGGGGACGTTGTGGTGGTGTACAAATTCATAAGGGGAGAGCAACATGAAGTAGGCAATGATCTGTTTACCAGGGCACCCCCTGGAACAACGGCCATAAGCTACCGGAGAGATGGTTTAGACTGGACATTAGAAAAAAGATCTTTACGGTCAGGGTTGCCAGGATCTGGAATGGGCTTCCAAGGGAGGTGGGGCTCGCCCCATCCTCAGGGGTCTTCAAGAGGAGACTGGACAAGCACCTGGCTGGGGGTCACATGACCCCAGGCTTGGTGACCCTTTTCTAAGCCTGCCAGGGGCAGGGAGTCAGACTAGATGGCCCACTGAGGTCCCTTCCAATCCTAGAATCTATAACAGAAGTTACACACAAACTGGTTTAAAATGATCAGAAACTGGTTTAAAACTGTAATAGAACAGAAGTTCAGTGCACATTAACTGGTTTAAAAATGGCTGAAACTGGTTTAAGATAAACCTGGTTGAATGTAGTATCAGACTTAACTGATTTAGGTCAAGCTGGTTTATGAAACTTCTGTCCCAGACCCCTTCCTGATTCAAGTTAAATCAGAATCCTCCAAGGGGTGCAGGTGGAAAATCTGGCTGGTGCAGTCCAGTCTGCCTAGTGGAGACAGTGCAGTTCCTGCCAGACTTCACCCTGCTGCTGGGAAGGGGGCGGGGGGGTGTAGGCCAGCAGGCTCTGGGGGAGGGAGGTGGATTAAAGCCTCTGTCTCCCTTCTCCCAGTCACACAGGACCCCAGCTTGGGTCTGCCCAGCTTACCCCCCTGCTCGCTTCTCTAGCGGTGACGGGCATAACCAAAGCACACTTGGGCAGCATCAGGTGAAGAGGGGGCAGGGAGAGGATCCCTGGCTGGGGTCTCCATGTCTGTGGGAGAGGGGAGCCCCCCCGAGACAATTCTGGCAAGGGCTGCTTCCCTCTTCCCCCTCCAGGCACACTCCCAGGGTGGGGGTTTAAACCCCTCCCCAATCATACTCAGCAGCCTACCAGGGCCTGGTCACACCCCCCACCCCTCTCCCCTGGTCAGCTTCCCTGCAGCCTTGCGGCTGCTACTGAAGAGAAGAGAGGGCTCTAGTGTCCAACAGCTTCTAGCCTGAGTCACTGCAGGCATGTGGCTTCCATTTCTGGAATCAAAAGTGAATATCTATTCACTTCAAATCAGTTCAAACTATGCAGGTTAGACAAACGTGCAAAATTGAATAAATCCAGACTTGGGCCTTTTGAATGCCTGTACTTAACCCTTAAGATAATTTGAGAGAGAAGCAGTGGCATAAAAATATAATGACACAGCATAGCAGTCTTCAATGTTTTCTTTAATAAACAGCTGTCCTGCAACACCTAGTCTAATTAATAAAACTGTGGAGGCTGTAAACTTTGATGGGATGAAATCATCATTTATTTTTTCCGACCATTATAAACAAACTGTAATGAAACACAAAATAGTTTTATAAAACACCAGAAGTAACATCCACTGGCTTCAATGAAGCCAGGATTTTACTCTGGATATTTCACATTTGTAAAATCCAAAAGCCTATTTAGGCCCTTAGATCACACCAAGACAGTATGAAGTCTTCAGAGTTAATAAGTGTGAAACAGAGAGAGAGAGAAAAAAAAAAACAGGCCCAAAACATTTTAGCACCCGTATTTTCAGACATAAAATCTCACTTATACCTACATAGTTCAAATGGCCTGAAAACCCTGCAATACAGGAACTGAAATACTTCAAGTCAGTCTTCCAGAGGAAAGCAAATACTTTACTTTCACACAGTTCCATTCTATTTATTCTACGGAAAACTAGGCCACTGCCACTGGAAATGGAAAGGCTCACAAACATATAGTGCTCATCAACTCTCAAACTTTCTATAAAATATACTATTGATGAAAAATGTAATCTTAAAAAACCCTGTACTTTATGGAGACCATAGAGAGATTACATTTATTTGTATATTTCTAAACGAGAAACATAGTATATTTATGGCCAGAAGCAACTTACTGGAACATACTGTGGTTGATGTTTACAATCTCAGAAGCAATATTCCACTTACAAACTCGTGTATTTTAAAAGAGAGAGACAAAGATTAAAACAATATATTCCTATAATATACTTGTTGGAAGATGGAGAGTACGGGATTTTGTTAAGAATAGGTATTTTTAACATTTCTGATTTCCAGATTTTTATATTTCAAAATTACTTCTATATCACTTCATTCTCCTTGGCAAAATACCAAAAATGATCTGAGTTTAATTCATTAGCCAGATTGGAAGTTCAGCACAGCAATAAGAAATACTCTTTGTGCTTTTGTGGCTTTGGTAATTTTTCTTACATTTTTCATGATGCTGCAAGGATTTTAATTTTTTGTTCAAAATACTTACAACATACAGATTTCAAGGATTAACTCTATTCATTAGTGAAGCCGCTCCCTTTAATTCACCCAACCCTTTAGCCCCATTATGGGATATGCTTAAAATACTGAGGTTTGACACAGTTCCAGAGAACATGTGAACACAGATCCTAAGCTGAAATGCAAGAGACAGGAGAAACACAACCATCTCAGAAATTAAACTTTAAAACTAAACATATTTAGAAATTGCAAATATAAGGTCTTGTTCATTGTTTTGTCTTAACTTAGGGTGAAGTGGGTTCTCAGAGTTTCTTGTCATTGTAAAAGCAGTGCAAAACTGCTGGTTCAGAGTTGCCAGACGTTGGATAGACATCTGTTCCTGAGATATTTTCTGCTTCTAGAAGTTGTTTAGCTTGCCCCTTTTGGGAAAAGGGACTATCAAGAAGCATAAACATATAGGCATATACTTACAGCAGAGGGCTTTCTGCAGTCTTCGGAGTTTCATGGCAGTTCTGTAAGCCGAAAATCTGACATTGTTCAGGTCAGCTAGATGAGGAAGTCATAAAAGTACAAATTATTTTCACCAGAGAAATGTAAGTGTTCAGTGACAACCTAACAAATCAGGTTGTAAAACACAACCAAGAATATAGCCATTAGTTTGCACACGAAAAATTGCAAGGGAGAAATTATACTTTTCTTATGGAATTAGTGTTAATAAAATCCAAAGACACATAACCATTAAAAAAAAATTAAAATCAGTCTCTTAACATACGGGCACAGCCTGATCTGCTTCAAAGACATGTTTACTAGTAATATAATGACACTTAAAATTATAAAAAAGACAGCATTTCATATTATTTTAGATAGCTGTTCAGGTGTGGCTACTTTAAGAGAGTTGAGAAACATGAAAGTCTTCCCTCTGTACCTAATGTCAGAGTAGGCATGTTAGAGCAGCTGAAATAAATGATTTTGGCATAGAAAACATGGTAGTCAGCTTCTAGTCTCTGCATCTAGGAGTCTAGAAAGACAATGCACCAAAGAAAAACATACAGCTTTTCAATGTACTGAAGTGAGACACTTCCACTTAGCACCAAGTTAACTAATATTGGAGCCCCTGCCTCAAGATAAAGATGTCTCAGAAATCTACTTCTTGAGTTCATCCTGCAGGCTAACTTTTCAGCAGCCCCTTTGAAGGCCCACTGAGCTGACTAGCTCCTAAAATTGACATGGAGAGAAAATTAGGGTCCAGGAAATAAATCACAGAATATGGGTTTTATTCCAGTATTTTAAATTAAAACCATCTCAGTTAGCTAAAACAAAACATTTGCAGAGCTTCCCATGAAACCTGAAAGGAGAGTCCAACAATCAGGGCAACAACAATCAGATAAAATCTTTATTTCTCAGTTAGGCTACAGACCAATCCAATCAAGTAACAAATTCTATACATCAATTAAAAACAGGTTTTTCATCTATAAATTAAACTAATAGCATTTTATATTTTCAGACCTTTACAAAGCTTTTCAACAACTTGCGAGATTGCTAAATTAGCGTGATTCAAGTATGAAATGCAACTACCTCTGGGGTGAAGCAAGGCAGTTGTTCAATAGCACATGGGAGTTTATGACAAGGAGTTAAGAAACAAACAGTCAGAGGAGAAGTCAGCTTAGACAGATACCATGTAATTAACCAAACTGGAATTTGTCCATGAAACCTGTATTAACACCATTATCCTTAGGAAAATTGTATTGAGATTATTAATTATCAGTTAACAGTCTTGTAATTCACTTCCCCTCTGCAGCAGCTAAAGGCAGTGTAATGGTCCATTATTTGCATGGGAGCAGCAGCATAGATTGACTGACCCAGTTTGTTGAATGGCTTTGGGCAAACCACAAGTCTACACTGTAGTCAGTGGCACAACAGGAAGATATTGCAGCTTGTTTTAAATTACCTTACTTGGGTAATGGAGGCAACATAGTTGTGGCAGCACAGCTTGCAGTGAGTGGTTATCATTTATAATAGTAGTCTCAACCAGGGTGTTGACGCAGCTTGGGGTGCCCTGAGATCCTTTTACAGGTGCCATGCAATGTTAGTTCTGTTAGGTATGCAAACTTGATTCACAAAATAAAATCCACAGATTTCAAGTAGGAATCCTTAGTGTTGAAAACATTCTGACCTGTTGTGAGGTCCTACTGACTTCTCTGCAATTGAATAATTGCTTTATTAGTTTTTACTTGGTTTTTTGACTACAGAAAAATAAGAACTTGGAATTTTCCAAGGGGTGTCTTCAGTCTAAAAAGGTTGAGAACTACTGGTTTAGAGCTGGCCTGGGTATCTCTACATTACACTGTGTCTGCAACACAGGCAAGCTCTTAGTTTTTGAGAACGAAAATTATAACTGCAGAACTTGAATTTCACATACAGACAGAAAGAAAGATGTGCAGTTATTACAATAATAAGCAATGGGCTTTTTGTGCATACAAGTAGCCATTCCAATATCTAACTGATCACAGGGAGCTGCAATCCTGGTAAGATAACCAACAAAGCACATGAGGATGTTTCTGTTCTCCTAATTTTTATGCTGGACCCATGCTTGGTCCTAAAGGGGTCCTTCTACTTCAGTCTTGCACAGGGAAGCTGTAAAGCTTAAACAGTCCTTATTGCTAGAAAGTTTTAAAGACGTAAGGACTATATAAATACAAAGAGCTATTTGTAAAATGGACTCTCAGGTCTACATATGCATCCACATCATACATTTTAAAACACTATACATGTCTGAGTACCAGACGGAATACAATCTCTATTACCTAAGTTTTATTTTCATTAAGCTGTTTTCTAAGGGTCATTTGAGCTTTGCTTATTTGACAGATGATGTATACCTTTTAGCTAGGTATACAAGACACTGTCTCCAAAACACCTCGTCTTGCAGAAGAAGTTGGCAGCCTTCAGCTTTGTGTATTTAGCGATTTCCTTCTCTACACTGCTCCATGCACCTTTCTAATGGGCAGTTCTCTAGTGGATTGTTCCCACCATCTCGATCGCACAATAATACTGACAGGTCCATAAACCTTAATGTAGTTAGAATAAACTGTGTAATTTAAACAAAGTAACTTAATCTGTCTTGAAGCCAAATTAATAAAGCACTCCTTTGCAAGGCACTGTGACTTCAGTTTCACTTTGGAAACTTG
>NW_017728906.1:53650552-53656942 GCF_001723895.1 Crocodylus porosus | reverse complement strand
CAAACAAAAAACACCCCCTCCCCAAAACTCCAAACCCATTGCAATTTTAGAGAAAGAGAAGCAAAATTTCTTTGTTAAAAGTGAGATTGGAAAAATGAGTAACATGGAGAATAATATAAACTAGACTTTGGCTAGCATATGATAAGAGAATTATATACCTACTAACTGCCATACATTTTTTTTTCCACTTATACTTAACATTTACAGAAAAATATGTAAGGCAGTGCTACTGCAGAAGAGAAAGATCAGTCTATAAGATCAATTTGTCTCAAGAGAAAATATTTTATGTTCATTCTTCTGCAAGCACAACACTGCTTTGCTTTCCATTAACACTGTGTAATGCTGCTTGCTGATCACCTGAATCTCCAAAAACATAAAATACATAGATGGAATCCAGGTGTTGTGGGTGGAAAAAGCAGTAAGCTGCAGAAATGTGTTAACTGAAAAGGAAGAGATGGTAGCTATTATGTATACATTTGTCAATATCAATATCAATTTCTACTGTTGTGAACATTTCTTCACCCTATAGTTCTGATCTTAGTAGACAATGGTCTTTCTGCCTTCGTTACATTACTGACTCCAGTCTTTTAGTAGAAGATTATTCTTGTTCACCTCTCCAACTCTTCCCAGTTGGTGATTGCCTTTTGCTTCTTTCCTGCCACTTTCTGTAACAACTTCCTTCTGGTTTCAATGCCACTGATCACTCAATCCTTAAATTCATGCTTTCATCCATGATATTTTTGCAAGACAAATCATCATATTTTTGAAAGATAAATCATGGATTATTCTAATAAAACATCTCTATACAAAAATGTAATCGTTAGATAACTTTCTACATTGCTATATGAGCTCGCTACAAGACTAGAGTTCAAATTGTGGGTTACCATCTTTATTCAATTAGTAGATGAGTTTTTTCCCCCATTTAACATGAGGAAATAAGCCTTTCACCTTACAAATGAGCATGATGGGGTGGGGGTAGAAATCGGGCAGTCTGAGGCTGCTGGGGGGAGGAGGACGGCACTATGGGCATGTCCTCACATGCAGGGGTGTGTATGTGCAGCAGCAAAAATAGTAGCAGCACAAGTTCGCTACTTTTTGCCACTAAGCACACCCCGCATGTCCACTTTGGTGCAGGGAAAAATGCCTTCCTTCAGGCAAACTGCCCTTTCCCCACTTCTCCCAGCTCCGGGTTTGCTGGAGGAGCCGGGGCAGTACTAAAGGAGGGGAGATACTCTGGCCAGCAGCCAGAGTGTCTTCCTGGAGGGCTGAGCCTCTGTGTCTGCTGGCACACACTCCTGTGACGTGCTGCGTTGCATCACTTTTTTTTGTTTTGTTTTTTTTATTACCAGGATTTCCCAGTAGCAAATTTTTTCCCCACACTACAAATTTGCAGCATGGACCACATTTTTTAATGTTTTAAACCTTTTAAAAGAGGTTTGCAGAGACACGAACTGCATGTGCCTGCACATCTGGATATGGCTTATAGAAGGTAAATAGGTGAAGACCTAAATTTTCTCCTGTTCCTAATGCTGCCATGTGCTATACTTTAACCAGGATCCGTGATTTAAGATAGCTAAAAATGGGGAGAAACTTATCTTTTCTAAGAGCTTCAGCACTAGTGGCAATGGAAGCAACTTGCAGGAGGTTGAATAGGAAAATAAAATGTTCTATTTGGGATCAATATAGTGTATGTATGTGGAATGGGGACCCCAAGCAGCAGCCTGCCATGGCCCTCCTACAAATTAATACCCTCCTATGAAATGACCATGGCACAAAAATCTGCCTGTCCAGCAAAAAAGGGTGAGACCTTTCCCTCTGTAGTACACAGACCCTCCACAACTTTTATTGTTCCTTTCCCAGATGTTCTTCCCTGACTGGTCCCATGGGGGAAAAACCTCAGTGTGGCCCTTGCTTGCAAAGAATAATGAATGCCCTCTAAGGGTTACGTCAATATCCTTCCCCCAACCCCCTTGCAAACAGGCTAGGGACAGAAGTTGCACATAAACTGGTTTAAGTGATCAAAAACTGGTTTAAACTTGTAACAAAACAGAAGCTCAGTACACATAAACCAATTTCAAAATGGCCAATATTGGTTTAAGATAAACCTGGTTGAATGTAGTATCAGACTTAACTGATTTGGGTGAAACCACTTTATAAAATTTCTATCCCAGACTGCTTCCTGGTTCAAGTTAAATCACAGTACCCCAGAATCTGTGCTGTCTGCTTTAGAGAGCAGGGCTGGCCACACCACCTTTGCTCCCTAACTGGAGCAGTGAGGGCTGGCTGACAAAGGTGTGGAGGGGTGGGCAAGTCTGGCTGGGGATGCAACCCAGTCTACAGGGTCGGGGCCAGGGAGGGGAGTTAAACATCCCTTCCCCCACTCAAACCTACTGATGGTTGCAACTGTGGACTACAAATCCCAGGGGCACCTGGAAGCAGGAAGAGGAAGTGATGAGCAACCCTGCAGAGTCATGCTGTTGTAATTCTGAACTGCAAATCCCAGAGGCCTCAGGGGCAGCAAGAAGAGGAAGTGAACACAGCCAGAGACCTATGCTTTAGCATCCCCAGCTTCTGGCCTGAGCTACTGCAGGCATGTGGGTGCATTTCCTGAATCAAAGGTAAATGTTCACTTGTTTCAATTTAATCTGTGCATCTTACAGTAACCTGCAGAGACTGAACTAATTCAGCTTTGGGCTTTTTGACTGTCTGTACTTAGCTGTAAAGAAAACTAAGAAATACATTTCTGCCTCCCTCTAAAAGGTATTATCTGAAATAGAGGTTCCTGGAGGCTTATTTTCAGATACTTCAGCTGTTTCAAATTCTAAATTCAAAAAATGAGAAGAAATGCTCGTGAATGTTCCTTCCCCTAAGTATACTATAGTGTTATGGGGAATGAAACAAACTGAGGAAGAGAATAAACAAGAAGCAATGAAGATGATAATATATACATCCGAGAAAGGGAAAAAAATGACTTTATCCATTCTGCCACGAACCATATTTTCATTTCAGGGAAGATGTTTGACTAGGAGGATTCCACCAGCTAGAAACAGCAAATATCTACTATTGACCTCTCAATGGGAACAGAATCAAGAGAGACATTTACTCCACCACAGAAGGTAGTATTTTCTCCTGAAAGGTTAGGCCAACCAGAAAGATGCTGCATTGTGTAGATGTTTGCAAGTCAGCTGTATGACCCTTGCAAGCTTCTACCTCAGCTCTACTGTTTGTCAGTGGAAGAAACAGTAATAGAAATAACAGAGGAAAAAAGCTCACTAGACAATCATGCAATTTGCTCAGATATATTGTGGTGTCCAATACCTACTCCTTAAGCTGTGACTATCCATTTTCTGTGACAGGGCTGTCCAATCTCTGAATAGCCAGGCTCCTGCCAACTAGGCAGCAGAGTGTCTCTGCTGTATGACAAGCAGGCTCCCTAGGTCTTCTTCCACCATCCTATCTTTCTCTAGAGATGCCAGCAACAGGAGCAATAGGGGTAGCGGAGGCCACATGAGAGCCCTCAGACCTCATGTTAACCTCTTGCAGGTCAGATACAGCTCACAGGCCACCAGGTGGACAGCTCCGCTGTATGGGAAAGATCTTCACCCACCAGCAGATCTCTGATATCATAGAAGATGCAGCCAAGTGATAAAAATCCAGAATAAATTCAGAGTATTTTGCCCAATCCCTTTTTTAAAATACTGCAGTATAGGCCACAGCAGGATAAGGCTGAGATTTTGAAACCCAGGCAAGTGGAGCTAGTGGTATGGGAATGCAGAATGAATACATGAAATTGGTGCTTCTGCTAAACTCATGTAGAGGGAAAGAGCTAAATGTTAACATAAACATTATCATCACTGGATTTTGAAAATACCATCCTGCAGAGGTAAGTGGAAAGGCACCATTTCAAGCTATGCCATTGTACCCATAAAGACTAGAAATCCTTTTTTTCAATTGAGGCTTAAATTCTGTAGTGCACTTCAGCTACAAACTTCATGGCAACAGAGGCACAGAACATGAGCATCAATCTCTAATTTGAAAGAGCTGAGACTACACCATCAGTTGCATCTTCAATGTATTTTCCAATATGTTTCATTCACAGTAAATCTTAATTACAATTATTATATGCATCGGCATCAGTTTGAGTGCTCCTTTTGGCAGTGGATGGGCAATCAAAGAGCTCTGCTAGGTAGGTGGTCAACAGCTTGTACTGAAAATGTGAGACACACACCTACTTAAATTAAAAGCAACGCAAAACAAAAACAGTAACAATGATCAACCTAAAATGACAACTAGAAAAACAACTATTTCAGGTTAGGTCCCAATTTTCTCAAATAAATTTGAAAGGGAGTTATTTATTCTGGTTTTGAACTAGAAATAAACACAGTGTATACACCTGATTGTCTGGAGTGGCAAGCAACAACAAAAAGACAAAATTTGAAATAATGAATGCTCCAGTTCTGAACATCCATGTTCTGCACAGCGGACCCTGGAGAAAATGTTACTTCACTGGGTATCAGAATTTTTCTTGAAAGGACCAGTGACTCAACAGTAGCTCCAGCTGTTAAGAGTGCTGAATGACTGGGGTGTTTCATTCAATAATGTACTGTCCTCTGACACATGCTAACCCATCAGTATGATTAAATGTTTCTGAGATGGTCCAAGCTGTCCCTGCCAAATGCTGCTCATATAACATACTTGGTGCACACACACATAAAAAAAAGTAGTAAAAAATCAGACAGTTACTCAAGAAGCTGTTTCTACTTGGAAGCTACTTTGATCTTTTGTGTAAAATAAAATAGATATCTTTTTAAGTTGATCACAGATAAAGTTCACAGACACAAGTTTCCTCCTTGAAGGACAAAACACAACAGTGCCACTGAATACTATCAGTGCTTACTAGAATTCTCAATTCCTGCCTATTAAGAAAAAGAAACCAGAACGATAGTTCGAACGCCTCATGTGATGACCTTTTGAATTTCCAAAATGGAGAAAGTCATAAACTAACTTTAGTACAGCAACTACCATATTTCATTGAATCTAAGATGAGGTTTTATCCCCCATCCAACATGGGGGGAAAAGCCCCTTGCTTTAGATTCAACCACAAGTGAGTGTGTGGGGAGCAGCAGCTGTAGCTCAGGGTTGGAGTTGGAAATGCAGTCGCTACCCCCTGTCATCACTTGCCCCTTTGCAGCTTCTGCTCCCCACCATTGCTTACTTTTCTGTCAAAGCTCTGGCTCCAGCTGGGGCCCTGCTCTGGCCGAGGGCATGTGGCATATGATGCCACACTGTGGCAGTGGAGGCCATAGCTCTGGCCCTGGATCCAGAGGACAAAGCTGCCACCTCCATAACTGCTGCTGCATGGCCAAGCAGGGGCTGGAGACAGTGTGTTCCTTGCTTAATGCTTCAGGTCAAACCAGGGCCCCAGCTGGAGCCAGAGCAGCAATGGGAAGGTAGGTGGCAGCAATGGGAAGATAGGGGTAGGGAGGGCAAAAGGGGGGGCAGGTGATTCCAAGAGCAGGAGTCAGGAAGTGCAGACGCAAAGGAAGGTGGATAACATGGGGAAGCAAGTGGTGGATGGGAATGGGGCCAGGAGGCACAGGCACTGTGGGGAGGAACAGGTATCAGGGGGTGTAAGCAGGAGGGGGGCAAGTGGCAAGAGAAACTAAGCAGGAGGTAAAGTGAGGCTCCAGGTGGGGCAAATGGTAACATATGGAGGGAGCAAGCACTGAACGAGGCAGGCACTGCAGGAGTTAGAGCAAGGGAAGAATCCGGGCTCTTGACTTCCTTACAGTCTGTCTTCCCTCTGCTGCCATTGTTTGCCCTCCTACTGGGGAAGAGGAGCAGGGTACAGGGGAGGGGCGAATAATTTAAAATGATCTTCCAAAGATTAGATTCTGTTCATGAAAAATTATAATAAATTTATACATTTTCTATCCAAATATTAGGGGGTTGTCTTAAATTCAAAGTTACTTAGGATTTGGCTAAAAACAATAGATTCCACTCATATGGTTGGATCTTCAAACTTCACTACATATTTTTTCAAAATTCCATTCCTAGTTATCTGCTAGGAAAAAAAACTGAGCCTCCTGCATATCCCATGCTCCTTATTTATCCCATGCTCCTTATTCACGTGGGCACCAATGACACGGCTCGGAGCACCCCCAGCCAGGTCATGAGGCGCTACAGGGATTTGGGAGTGGGGCGTAGGGGTCTGGGAGCTCAGGTGGTGTTGTCGTCGATCCTCCCAGTCTCAGGCTATGGGCTGAGAAGGGAGAGGAGGATCCACGCAGTGAACCAAAGACTGTGGAGCTGGTGTCATCGGGAAGGCTTTGGCTTCCATGACGACAGCCCGCTCTTTGGCGAGAGAGGCAGTGAGCTGCTGGGAAGAGA
>NW_017728906.1:53529697-53650541 GCF_001723895.1 Crocodylus porosus | reverse complement strand
GTAAATTGGATGCTTATCTTGCTGGGATCCTATGACTCCAGCTGACTTCCTGCCCTTTGGGCAGGGGGCTGGACTCAATCTCCCGAGGTCCCTTCCAGCCCTGATGTCAATGAAATCTATGAAATCTATGTTGTCTATGAAATCATATATGCCTCTGCCGCCACAATTTATACAACAGCAGATATTCTGAAAGGGAGAAAAAGGCATCAGTTCATAGCAGGGATGTCAAAGATATGGCCCCTGGAGCTCCATCATCTGGCCTGCTGTGCCACTGTAGGTCTTGGATGGGACCTGCATACTGGACCGGCCCCAAGGAGTGCACACAGTGTGTGGAGCTGGATCCAGCACACTCACCATGCGGCAATAAAGTTGGTTCCATTGTGTAAGGGGTAGGCAGCCCACGGGGGTGGTCTGGGATGCTCATGGCCTACATATTGAATCTAGCACTAGTGGCCAGTCTATGAGCCCAATCCAGCCCGTGGACCAGTCCCATGCCTCTTATGTGGACTGTGGACATGGCCCACGTGCTCATTTGGCCCGCTGGGCAAAATGAGTTTAACACCCACTGGCTTATAGAATGACATAGCAACTTTATCAAGAATTCTGTAGCATGTAAGGCACCACAAGTGGTACAGGAAATCTGCACTGGAGAAGTGCCCAATAGCAAATAAAAACAAATATGAGTCAATAGTAAAGAAGATAAGCCTTGCAGACAAACAGTTTGGAATCACAATTTGAGTGAATGTGAATGGCAGAGTTGACCTTTGGGATGGGTGGTGTGAGTGACTACCTAGGGCACTGTAGTCAGGGGGTGCCCCACATACAAACACACACACGCACATACTCTGCCCTTCCTCACTGCTCATGCCAGGTGGGAGCCATCAGGGAACTTTGGTGGCAACTAATCCTGTGGGCTGGGCAGCAGAGCTGGGCCCATTGTTCCCTGAAACCATGCCTGGAGCTGGAACTGGCCAGGTAGGGCAGCAGGATAAAAATACCCGGGGCAGCAGCAGCATGTACTGCCTGGCAGCATGACAGGCCAGAGGAGGGCACAAAGGGCCAAGCCAATGGCAAGGCAATGGTGCTTAGCAAGAAGGTGGCATGGCTGGGCGGGCCTGACTTGTGTGCCAGGGGCTTCACTATCACCAACTTTCAGGGCCTGGAGGCCAAGCTGCAGCCCCCCAGCCACCACTACCACTGTTTAGCGTGAGGGCCTGGGAGGCCAGGTGGTGTTGGGTGGTGGCACACTGCTGCTGGGACTAGTCTTCCTGTGCAGGCAGCCCTATCTGCTGCCTGCCCTGCCTACTGCCTGTCCACTTGCCCTTCCTGCCATCCCTCACCAAGCCCCTGCTGCCCTCAGCCACTCACACCACCCATCCAGCATCAGGCCAGCATCCTGGGTGAGAGGACATGTGCTGCCCCATGATAGCTCATGGGGTCCCCTACCACCCACAGCCTCTGGGGCACATGCACCTCTCATGCATGCATCCCCCCCCCAACACCACTCCCACACACATAGCCCTACACATTAATGGGCAGAATAGATAACATGGTCAACCTGGAGGCCACTGCCATAAGCCTGACAAAGGACCCAGCAGCACCCTTAGGCCTCCCTGATTTAATATAAAGCAACTTAGAAACTTATTGTATTACACGTGTGTAATAAAGAAGTAAAAAAAAAAAGAAGTAAAATATAAAAAATAAATGCAAAAAATGGTACCAAGTAGAGGCATGTTCTAGCAGCAAGGGTTGTGGGTAGCTTTTATCCTTCCAGTATCACTTTACCTTGAATTAGGGGAGAACCCAAAAGCTAGGGACAGGCATTCAAAAAGCCTGAACTGACTCAATCTTTGCAGGTTAGTCTGAATCAGTTTGTAGCTGCACAGACATACCCTTTGGACTGAAAAAATGCAGTGGCTCAGGCTAGAAGCTGGGGCTGCTAGAGCAACCCTCCCTTCCCTTCCACCCTGCTGAGCTGAGGGGTGGGGGGCATGGCAAGGCACTGGTAGGATGCTCTGATTAGGGAGAGGTTTTAACCCTCACCCTGCCTGCAGTCCCAAGCTTTTCACTGCTCCTTGCTCAAGGGGCGGGAGTGTTGCTGGACACTGCCTTTGTTGATACTGGGCTTTTCAATTTCTGTCTCCCTGCTTCTTCAGACTGTCTGCAAACCAGGTGATTTCTAACACCTTTTGCTGTCGCCTTCCTGAAGTCTGACAGACTGTAGCCAGTTTATCAGCCCATCAAGCCCTCATTAGCTCCAAGCTCTTCTTTTCTGCAAGATGCATTTGCAAGTCACTAGCTGTCTGCCCTTAGTTCCAGTGAAATTGGAAACCCACATAGATACCTCTTGGCATTAGCTAGCATAGGGGGGAGGAGAGGCACAGTCAGATGCTGGGTCCCTGTACTGCGGTCCCTGCCATGAGAGAGGGGTGGGAGGGGCGATCCCTGCTTGAGCAGGCAGCAGGGGAGGAGGTGGTGGGGAGGGGGGAGCCTGGAAGCTGCTGCAGTCCCTCAGCCAAAGGGAGCAGTGATAGTGCTCTGGCTAGGAAGGAGAGGGGCAGGGCCAACCCTGCTCTGCTCCAGCAGACAGCCCTGCCCAGCCCATCCCAGAGAGCATGCTGGGATGCTGGGGAACTCTGGTTTAAGTTAAACCAGGAAGGAGTCTCGGACAGACATTGTATAAACTGGTTTGACCCACATCAGTTAAGTCTGATACTGCGTTTAACCAGGTTTATCTTAAACTGGTTTCAGCCATATTCAAATTGGTTTATGTGTACTGAATGTCTGTTCAGTTATAGGTTTAAACCAGTTTCTGATCACTTAAACCAGTTTATGTGTAATGTCTTTCCCTAGCCAAAGAGATAAACAGATGCATATGTCAACATTCCTGACTGCATCTATCTGCTGCAATTCCTGTTTATGGTGACACTAACGTATCTTAAGGAAAATCTTGCATTCATTACATGGATGTCTTGGAGGAGAGTAATACCAGTCAGCAAAACATTTACATCCAATAAAGCAAGTTTTACTGGAGCATTGTAACAAAGTGCAGATGTAACTTTAGGTATCAGTTTAAAGCTTTAGTTCCAGAACGGACTAATTCCAGAATGAGGCAGTTAGCTGTGTTAGTCTTAAATCAGGCAGAAGTCACGCTAGATCTGCACCTTATAGACTAATTAAATCAGAAATGGATAGCAGAAGATGTCATAAGCAGCAGCATCTGATGAAGTAAGTTGCTGCTTATTAAGCTATGGATAGACATTCAAAAAGCCAGAGCCTAAATCGATTCAATCTTTACAGTTAGACTAACCTGCATAGATCAATGTGCAAGTGAGTAAACATTTGCTTTTGACTCAGGAAATGCAGACACATGCCTACAGTGGCTCAGGCCAGAAGCTGGGGGTGCTAGAGTGTGCCCTCAGCTGCAGGGAAACTATGCTGGGGAGTAGGGGGAGGATTGCGTTGCCAGCCCTGGCAGTAGCCTCAAGTGAACTGGCCAGGGTGGGGGTTTAATTCCCCCCTCTGTCCCACTGAAACAGACCCAAGCTGGGGTCTGCCTGATGCTCCCTCCTCACTGCTGTAGTGGCAGGGGTCGGGGGCATGGCCAGATGCCGGCCAGCACAGCCCTCAGAGGCAAAGGGGCCAGGAGTGGGCTTCGTCCCCGTCCCCGCTCAGGACCGCAGCTGGGTTATGTGCCTCCACCTCCACCACCCTCAATGGGCCATGCCAGCTGGCATCTGGCCATGCCCCCACCCTTCCTCAAGTGAACAGCAGTGAGGGGGGATTGCCAGGCAGACCCCGGCTTGGGTCCATGCTAGTGAGACAGGGAGTGGGAAATTAAATCCCCTCCCTGGCCAGTTCACTTGAGGCTAGTGCTGGGGATGGCCACACACCCCACCGCTCCAGCAGCAATGAGTGGGGGAATGCCTGATAGGGGCTGCTCTGCCCTGGCTGGCACACCCTGGCTGGGGTCCCAGGGAGCAGAAAATAAACACCCTCTCTGCCCCCTTCACTACAGGGGGACATGCCAGTGGCACCTGGCCATGCCCCCACCCCTGCAGTAGTGTGTGTGGGGGGATGACCCTGATACAGCCTGTTGTGCCTCAGCTAGGCAGACCCCAGCTGGCATCCATACCACTGGGCCAGGGGATGGAGGCAGGAAGTAAATCCAGACCTCTGTTCACTTCACGCTGCTGCCGGGGCTGGCCACACCCCCGCCACTGGAGCAGCGAGTGGAGAAATGCTGTGCTGTGGGACAGGGGAAGGAGGCAGGGAATAAGCATCTTCCCTGCCTCATTCGCCTTAGGGGAGCCAGCATCTGGCCATGCTCCCACCCGTGCTCGGGCTAGAGAGCAGAGGGGTGAGGCCAGCCCTGCTCCACTGGAGCACAGAGCACAGCTCAGCCCAGCGCTGCAGAGCATGCTGGGCTGGTAGTGGACTTTGGGTTAACTTAAACCAGGAAGGGGTCTGGAACAGAAGTTCCATAAACTGGTTTGACCTCAATCAGTTAAGTCTGATACTACATCCAACCAAGTTTATCTCAAACTGGTTTCAGCCATTTTGAAACCAATTTATGAGCACTGAACTTATGTTCTGTTACAGGTTTAAGCAAGTTTCTGCTCACTTAAATTAGGGTTACCATATGTCTGAGTTTTTCTGGACATGTCCTCTTTTTTGGCCTTGTGTCCTTGTGTCTGGGTGGGTTTTCAAAATGCAAACAAATATCCAGGTTTTTGCTTTGCCTCCAATACTCCTAGGCATGAGCAGCTTGCATACTTGGGGCTGGGAGCTGCGGGCAAGGTGACTGGCTCTTGGGGGTTACATGCTCTGCATGCAGGCCCCAGGAAGTGTGTGCATGTGCGTGTGAATGCATGTGCACACACATAGGCAGCAACTGCATAGGTAGCAGGGCTGGGGGTTCTGGGTCGGAAGTGAAAGGCACTGGCAGGGCCATGGGCAGGGGCTGCGGGTTGGGAGTGAGGGACACCGGAAACACTGCGGGGGCAGAGGCTTAGGAGTGAGGGGCAGGGCACAGGCATATCACTGTCCCCCCCAGTCATATACCCCTCCCCATCTTCCCCTCCCACCAGCTCCCCCCCGACCCCCCCCACACAGGTGTCTTCTTTTTTGCTTCTGGAAATATGGTAATCCTACAAGTTAAATCAGTTGATGTGTAATTTCTGCCCCTAGCCTTAAAGCTCATGCTATACATTTCTGATTTAGTCTATAAAGTGCAAATCTACCCTGCCTTCTGCAGCTGAAGAACATCCAGTCTGCTTTCAATTTAATGTCCAATTAAAAAAAATAATCTTGAAGAATTAAGCAATTTTGTTTTTCCTTTGAAAACTTCTGCTGGAAGAAGATTTCAAGGAAGATAGCAAAGGTAAACCAGAGATTTTGAGAAGTGGGAAAATCTAAATTGGAGGGTGGGTGAGTAATAGGCTTAAAGCAGTAACAAGGTGAAGAAGTGGAATGGAAAGCAGTTAGAACAGTTGCTGGAATAATGGAGAGTGGGGATAACACTGGTCTTTAGCAATGTGCATACAAACCGGAATGTTTATCTGAATCATACCTCTAAACCTTTTTAGGTTCATGCATCACTAATTTTTACTACCTTTTCCATTACAGTATTAGCTTTTCCCACATACTGAATTTACATAACTAAAGGATGAACATCTAGTAGCAATTTAAGTGATGTAGCTGAGGTCATTATCTCAGCTACTTAGTGCCACTTTAATGTGATTATGAAACAAACAAAAAAGCCATTTAGTGTTGATAGGCTGCTTATGAGACATGGTAACTTTACAAGAAGAGTGAAAAATACCACATCTAGGGCAAAGAACAGGCACTTAATGAAATAAATAAGAAATCTCTCCGTGATGAAATGTGTACTTTGTTTAAATAATGGGAAAAATAGTCTAGGAAAAGCTTTTAAAAATAACTCACAAGCAAGAATCTTTACCTGAAACAACCACCAATGAGGGAAGTAGGACATGTATTACATCCTTGTTAACATTCAAACCAAATATGTTACAATTATTACTAATTATCATTATTAGATTGCAATGCTTCAGTGCATGAGCTTGAAGCAGTTAGGAAGAAACTTCCCTTGTGGGCAGGCTATTCTATAATTACCTACTATGGGATTTTTCTCTGTCCTCGGAAAAGACAGGATACTTGACTCGAAGGGCTAGCAAGCTGATCTTTTCTGACAATAGCATGTTCCCGTGTTTATTAGCTGTGTAATGTAATTGTCTAACCAGAGCTAACTATAACTAGTCACTTTATCTTAATTTCTGCAAGCATCCAAAACAAGAAAGAAACAGATGCCTTTGGCAATATTAGAAAAATACTAAAGGAAATACATTCTGGAATTTGGAAATCCTGTCATGGGTCAAAATTTTATTTATTAACTTTCAAGAATCTATGAGGAAAATGGTTAACAACTTCCTTCCCAAATCCTACTGCTTCCCATTTTACCTACATGTCCTTTGTAGGCGAAAGCCATAAAAGGAGACATGTCCCAAGACGTGTGTTACTTTTTCTTCAGTCATTGCAAACAATTACCCCCTCAGAAATTTGCAAGAATGCAGGTTAGACAAAAGGATTGTTTCACAAGTTATGATGTATAAGAAGAAAAATAAAAATGTGCTACCTTTATGGAAAGGCATCTCATCAGTCAACATTTTGGATGTACAATGAGAATGAGCTACATCATTCAGAAAGACTGTTCCCTGCAGCGAAAGGAATGAATTTGAAAAATGGCCAGGAAAACTCTGACAGGGGAGATGGGCTTGGTCTCACTTATCCTGTTGTATGTACCTGGATTATGAAATCCATATGTTCTCCTGTACCTTTACAATACCATGTAGCCTGAAAGAAAACAGCTGAGGTTCTTTAGTAAAACTCCTTCACATGAATGAGAAACAAAATTTAGATCTTTACGTGGGGGAAAATAATAGGAGCTAACGAGTATGCAATGCAAAATCTACTCTAATAGTATTTTTTCACATAAA
Organism: Crocodylus porosus; assembly: GCF_001723895.1. Taxonomy (NCBI): domain Eukaryota; kingdom Metazoa; phylum Chordata; order Crocodylia; family Crocodylidae; genus Crocodylus; species Crocodylus porosus. The sequence continues at coordinate 53,643,525 of NW_017728906.1, read as the reverse complement.
ATGTTACCTAACAGTCTGAAAAGACGTCAAACATCCCGTTATTACCAGTTTTGACCTGAGGCAAAGCAAAGCACAGAAAACACATTAAGGGTTCTATTCAAGAGTAAATGGGTTATGCTTGTATTATACAATTTTTACGAGTTAGGCTGTGATGAATATACCCAATTCCAAAAACCTCTGCAGGTTCCTCAGCAGCATTTTGTCAGTGCTTCGTTATACAGGAGGATGTATAAAGAAACACCTTGTTCCAGGCCTATTTTACTCCCATATGCCAACACCTGGTTTAACCCTAAAAATACATACAAATCATGTATTCAAAGCTAAAATCTACAGGGTATCAAAGTAATCAGCACTTTTGCCTCATCCCAAGCAGAAGTAAAATGTTTGCCAAGAAGGTAACTGCCATTTCAGAGATACCCAAAATGTGCATCTCACACCTATTCATTTAATATAGTTATTTAAATGGAGAAAGAAAGAAAGGAAAATGAAAAGATAGCTCCCATGGGAGAAACAAAACAAAACAAAACATTGGAAATAAATTGGAAGTAAAAGGAGTCATTGTCTAAAAAAAAGTCTTAAAACTTAATATTCATGGTGGTGGACAAACATCAGTAAAATAAGAACTGGCGTGAACCCACGCCCACCCCCTCGAATTAAACTAAAGCAGAACATTTTTTCTTCTCATTTTTATGTATCTCTTTAGCTCTTGTTTTCAACAGTAACCCAGCTGAACTGGAGGAAATACCACAAGAAAAGCTGTTTCCATGGTATTTCAGGCCTGACCAGCAACAGTATGAGGAATTTCATGTGATTTCCACACCAAAGAAGCTGGATAGTATGAATATCGTTCTGATAAGCTCCAAACTGTGCAGAAAACCAATGCATCACTAAAAGGAATTTGCATTTCAGAAACATATTCATTATTTGTCCTAAATGTTGTAAACCATTCATTTGAGGAATGGAAATATTAAGGAGGTAACACTTAGTATTATGTTCTATCTAAATGGCCAGAAAACACTTGTTTGACTTCTGCCCTCAGTTAACTGTAATTTATGCACTGGGTTTTTTTTTTTTTTTTTTTGCATACAGTTTTATTTTACAATATTTATAAAAATGCCACACATTATTATATTCTAAAGAAAAGTGATGGCTATCTCTATTTTTGCACCGCAAACTGCATTCTTATATACGTTTCTATACAAGTGTAAAATATTTATGAATTTCTGTTTTAAGTGGAAAAATTTTCATTTTTGATGATGTCAATGTCTCCTAATTGATATTAACAGCGACCATTAAAATCAGGCACAAACCAACAAGTTGAACTCTGAAAGGTGGCCCATGCTGGCACATGGAAAAACCCACTATGTCACAGCTGTGCCCCTGTTAATAAAGCCCAAATATATAACCACACACACACAGAAAACAATAACAAAAATCCCGCAAAACAAAAAAAAGAGCCAACAGGCATGTATGAAGTTACAGTGGGCAAGGCAAGAAATTTGTATTTTCAAAATGACATCGTAACAGTTACCATGAGTACCAAGTATTGAAAACATTGCCAAAAGAATATATGGTAAGATAGTTTGGCAAATGATTTAGACTGGCCTTTAACCAGCCAAAAATCAACTTAATAGTATCTTGGCTTATTTTTTCTCTTTGTCTTTGCAATATAGATATAGGCAGTATAAAGGCTTGGGACTACTTTCTGTTTTTCAGATGTCTGGGTCCAAATTTTCTAGGTAAAGAATCTGCAAAAGGCACCTGCATTGCATATTTATGAATTAGCCCACTATGTATCCCAGACTCCATACATTTATTGATATTTAAATTAAAGATTCTAATTTTCCTTCTATGTTGCTCTAAATAAAACCTGATCTTGATTCCAGGATGGCCTGTAATGTGTCTCACTTTCACTAAGCTTTCATGTCTGTTGTACCCAGGAAATCTTTATTCTTAACAATTCATTTAATTGCAAAAACAAATCTTTCTTACCTAAAGACTGGTAGAGCTCAGTCATTTTGGGATGATCCCAGCAGGTGGTTTGTGTCTCGTGGCTAAAAGATAAAACATGAAGTCTTTCAGAATAAAATATGTACAAATGGCTCTTCACTTAAAACAGACATTTTTTTTCAGTTGAAATCTTTCTTTAAACAGATTTTCATATTTAGTAGGTGTAAAATTCAATTATTATTTATTCACAGAGCAGGGTATATGAAAGCATGCTGGAGATAATGGTAGGATTATGTGAAATATGTTTAAACTTAAAAGGGATTTCTCTTTTTCCTAGCCAGTCACCAGAATTCATGTTTTCATGATAGACAAAATTGCCTGGAAAAATAAATGTCCACGTTCCATATTGTGTAATGAGTGGTCCAGCTTTCCATATCTCTCTCTGTCCAAGAATACAGCCTACCATATGTCTCCATTGGGCATTAAAACAAGAATTGTGACCAATGCTTGATAGCTTATAATGCTTGACTGCTCATAATGCTAACTGTGGGACTGGTACATTATATTTAGGGATGGGCTCAAATTGCAAAATTTAGATCCAAAAACTAAGTTAATACACATAGGCTGTAGTTATTCAGATGTTCATTTTGGAGCCAATTTCTAATGATTGTAAGTTATTTTTTTAAAATGTTCAATAGCATACCTCACATCACTCCCTAAAATTAGTGTTGCTCACTGTATCACAAATATTTTTTAAAAGTTCAGTCAGGGTTTTTTTGGATGTTTTGGTAAATGTATACAGCAGAAGTTCTCTTAATTTTGTTAATCTCTGGCCTGGGTGACAAATGCAGTCTATGGAGCTATAGCGCCTGATCCACAGGGCTCCCCATGGGCTGGGAAATTTGGCGGTAGGGAAGGAGATGCAATTAATACCACAATCCTACCCCTGTGGCCAAATACCCAAGCCCTGCTGCATGTTGGGATTGGGCTACCCTCCCTTCCCCCTTGTACAGTCAGATTGGGGCCAGGTCAAACCCCTTCCCCGTGAGGAGGCTAGATCACGCTCTCTCCCTTGCTCCCCAGAAGCTGGGTTGGGCCATGCCAAGCCCCCTTCCCCTGTGCAGCTGAATAGGGGTCAGGCTGTCACTGCCCCTGCACAGCTCATGCCCATTTGACCTGCTGGGCAAAAAGGTTGAGCAACACTGGTATAGGGATTCTGACTAGCTATTGACATTTATGAATTTTTTTTACCTGTTCTCTATTCCAAATGTTCCGTACCTCATGAGGTATATGGGATGAAATCTATAATACGTAATAGTTGTCATCATATGTCCCACTTAAAAGGGCCATACAAAACATTCACATTACAGGCAGTCCTCAACTTACAACGTTTTGAGTTAAGTTTCGCACATATAACGTTTATAAATTGACACCCTGTTTCAACTTTCACACGTCAGTTTCAACTTTACAATGCTTGATCCCATGTGACATCGCTGTGTCACTCATCTCCCTGGAGAGCATCTGTCCAAACTTCCTTGGACACTTTATATTACTCATCTATAATTGATCAAGTACAAAATTCTGGGGTATTTTTGGTGAAAATAGGAACCTTTCCCCCATTTATAACATTGTTTCTTATGAGAAAATCAGTTGCAAGTTGCAACGTTTTGATTTAAGATGCAATTTTCAGGAACCAATTGTGTCATAAGTCTGAGGACTGTCTGTACATTCTGCTGAACTGTGCCCAGTTTATATTGCCTCTTAGGACAACACGCTGTATCTCACACACTGATGCTGCTGCTCCTGCTACCACTGTCTTTTGGGACTCGTGAGTCCTTTCTCTGGCCCTAGCAGCTCCAGCTAAATTTGAAGAAGCCATGCTTTTGGGCATGCTCACAAAACCCGAACAGGAATTTTGAAAATTGGCAATACAATAACAATGCTCAATGGACAATTTCTGAAGCTAACAGCCAAAAAAGCAAGGCATCATGTGAGAAAACCTACAATGTTAGGGGGATGTAGCAATATATGTATCCAGAGGCTATATATTTAATGATTTGTAACTAGAGGATATTAGATGTATGGACATATAAATTGCCATCAGAGAACTCTGATATTGAAAAGTCATTTTGTCTCTTCTCCAACCAGTAGACAGCTATAAAAATGTACACGGAAAAGCACAACGCTTGAAGAGCCAAATTGCGGCTAGCCTTTGCAGGATCTGAAACAAAGATAACTGATATCAGTGGACTGACTCTTATCAACTTCCAGAGACTGCACATCAAGGCCTGGAGAGCACACTGAATCCTCTTGTATCCCACTCCGTGCTTTGGAAAACCTTGATAAGACTATGTTCCAGAGTACGATGCCTTATTGAATTTGCCCTTTGCATCTTTTAGAGGAATGGTATAAGACAAGGCAAAAATGGGAATGGGGCTCCTTTAAAACAGTGCAGTGGCATACTTCCTATCTGATTTAGCTCTCTGCTTAAAAGAGAGGATGCTTGTTTGACAAGCGAACATTTTAGTGGCTGAACTTTACTTTCCGCTTGTTTCTTGGTAATGATTTCCAGGTTAGGCTATGAAGTCACAGCAAAGAACAAGACTGAGAGATCACAGGCAATATCTACAGAAAAAAATGCAAGGATACAATGCATACTAGTTGGAAGTGAAGTTTTAAACAAACTATTCCTGAGTGATCTCAGTATCTCTTCCTCTTTATAACAATAGAGGTCAGAGATAGTGAAAGAGGGAGAAGAAAATGGGAATGCTACAAAGGTCTTGCTTTCTGCTAGGGTGGAAATGAACAGTGCAATAGGAGGCGCTTTGAAGCACAGAAGATGAATTGAGATTGATTGGGTGCCTTTTTAAAGCAGAAAATAGGTAACCTACAATGAAGGAGTTGATGAAATCCTGTGGATCTGACTCAGATCTGTCCGATTTCCTGGACTCCCTACAACGGGTAATAAAGGTAGGAGAAATGCAGAGAGAATAAAACAGAATCTGTGATGCTGGATACAGTTAAACTGCATTTACAAGGGGAAAAAAGGATAAAACTGGAAATATATTTTATGGAATCAATATGTTAATTGCATCCGTTTGGCTATAAAAAGCCTCTATTTGAAGGTGAATAGTTTTGAAGGGGAATCTTCATTGGGAAAGAACTTTATTGTGGGAACTTCAGGACTTTAACAACTCCATAAAATAATCCTTAACCTTCAAGTTCACAGTTAAAAATCAAATTAAGTTAAGTGTCCATAAACTGTAACCCCACAGGCTAGGTGTGGACATTCAAAGAGCCCAAGGCAGACTCTATCTAACTTAGGCAGTTTTCTATAAGCACGTAGTTTAAAGCAGTGGTGAACAAAACATACATTCACCCTTTGATGGGGTGCGGACAAGTCTTAGACTAGGTTCTGCCATCTTTAAACCAGTCTGTATGTGCTTAACTTCTGTTCTGTTAGGGGTATAGACCAGTTTCCAATCACTTACACTGGTAAAAGTGTAATGTCTGTACCTGGCCATGATGGCTTTTCAATATTAACAGTGTACACAAAATGAATGGGATACTCTTGGCCTGTTTCCCTACAGTTTAACACAGCTTGGTAACCTTCTCAACATGTTAACAACACAAAAGTTAAGATTCATAAAGAGATATCTTCAGTAAACCAGGGCTGAGATATTGGTGGGTAGTGTGAGGAATCTGCTCTACTGTTGGTTGTCCTTGAAACTACAATTCTCTCCTGTTCTATCAGTGGAGGATATTCCTCCATGTCTCTCCATTATCTAAAATGCCACCTGACGTGTACGTTCAGGTACGTTCAGAGTGTCTGAATAAAGAGTGTGCCACTGGTTAGCATGTCAAATCAAATAAAATAATAGGAGTAAATTCACTCATGGATTTAAACCTGGGATACATTTCTCTCTGAAAATAAATCCCTAATTTTCCATGTGAAATGAGTTTGGTAGTCTCTGACTATTCTGCTAATAAAACAATATTTTATTCTCCGTGGCTGTCAACCCGGCAGCTTTCAAAAGAACCTATTTCACATATTTTTTTTAAATCCATTTTATATCTAAGGAAAGTGTTGCAAATAAATATTGAACAAGCATCCTGAAATCATACACTTTTATTGGCCAGAAAGACAAAGAAATCATTCTTAGCTATAAAAAGCTGTGGCATGCCTTCAAAACCTAAATACTGCAAATATTACATATGTGTTCACCTTTTTATTGATTTATATTACAGCCTGACCCTGTAAGGTGCTGAGTACCCATACAGTTCAGCACGAGAAGATTAAAAGCTGAAAACTGTGCAATCACATTTTTACTAATCTCCCTACATTTAATTTTACTAAGAAGGTCTTGAAAGTCAAATTTGCCTTACTTTTATAAATCCAGGGAAACATTAAATTCTTATTGATTTTATGTATTTTAGATACAAGCATCCCCAGGCTATTGAACTGCATGATCCTCTTTAGTGTGTTTAAATGCTATTCCTATAACTACTGAGAGATTCAGCCTTTACTAAAAACTGATTTCCTCAGTTTATTCAGAAGTTAATCACTCAAAGCAGGAATCTAAAGAACAAATAACACCCCCCACCCCATTTGCCCTGTCAAGGACCTCACTCTGACTTGAAAGAAACACGCTTTTCTTTAGGGGATGAATGTCAAGTTAGTATCCATGGTAGCTCATTTCTTCGCCTTTACCTAAGCCATGATTACTCACTGGGCTAACTGGTTTGTATCAGGTTTATATGATCAATGGCAGTTCAGCAGCAACTACAAAACTCATGCCCTGGAAGACTGCAAGGACTGGACTCTGCAACCAGCAGTATCCTCCTTGTTTGGGCAAAAAAGTGAGTGTTTGAAAGAATCCCTGAACTTCAGTTGCTGAGAGCTCTGGAAAGGTTCAGTGCCTTTAAGGAGTAAAGGCAGATTTTGCTCGTACTTTATATGCGGAACACAAGAAGGCTGCAGCTCTTTCACTCCAGCTAGAAAAGTGTTGCCTCTTCCTCAACATTTTCAGTGTAGAAAGTTATCAACAATTCTGCACACAAGTGCAGCTCAAGGAAAGGTTAGAGTCCATTGAGACTGTTCTCCATAAGCCTCTTTGCCATTTTCAAAGGCCATTTAATTGTGAGCTTGGGGGTTGGGCTGATGGGGGAGGGTTTGTGCGTACGTGGGCTTATTGTGAACACCATCTGAAGTGAAACACTAGCTCAGCGATTCTGTGCAGGCTCAACCATGCTTCAGAACATAGAAGCACCTTTAATAGATCTGCAACAAAATGTTTGCCAGAGTTTCTAACTCTGATGAACAAGTCCCTCTAAAGCTTATAGGTCAGAGAGATATGAAGAGTGTGGCATAAGCCCTCTGAACAGCAATGCTTGAAGGAAGCCAAGGGGAATAGAGTATGTGCAGGACCAAAAGGAGTGCTACAAGGTGCTTTTCTAAAGATCTGACAGTAGAAAGGAGACAGGGAAGAAGAGGAACATGGGACATATAAATCACTGGAAATTTCACAGGGAAAGAAAACTGTGCCCAAAAGCACAACTAATCCTTTAGATTTTGCATGTCCATAAAAGAGCACCTTTGAAGTTGTCTACTCATTTATATCAGCTTATGTAATTGCTAAGGTTTTGAAAAACTTTTTACAAAACAAAATTACACGACAGCTAGACTCACAAGACTTTTATTTCTCAGTACCACCCCTCCCTAGCTTACCAAAAAGGAAAGGAACAGTCAGGCCTGAAATGGGGATGCCTATATTCCCTGGTGACTGGCACAATAATACCTTGTTACTTCAGCAGGATAAAAGCATCAGATTTTTTTTTTACGTTGTCTGTTGGCCAATGAATTTAGTAGTCTAAACTCAGTCCTCAGAGATGACAATTATATCTGATTAAGCAGAATTTCTAAATAGGAGTAGAATAACAATGGGACAGCAGAAATTTTGCTGTTTAGTATTTAGGTGCATTGATATACGGGACATTCTACAAAAAAACCCCAAAACCAGAAAAGCAATCCCTCTTGGCTATATACTGACATTCTATAGCAAATACAGCTTGCATTAACTTTCAACAACACTGATAGTAAGAGCGATAGGAATCTTTATTAGAACATTCCTGCATACTTAATACCATACCTTTCATACCGTTTAATTTGTTGTTGATTTTGTTCATTCTGCCACTTGTACATTTCTCAGATTTAGTCTTCCGCATTTATTTGTTGCTAAGCTTCACAGCTGAGAATCTGAGCATGCAACTGCGCAACACTCTAAACTATTACATTCCTTATAATTTGTGACTACATTAGAGCAAATTCCACAGCCCTTCCCCCTCCCACCATTGCCTTTACTTGAAAATGCAGTGTGAACCAGATGTGTGTGTGTTTAGAATAACAAATTGGGTCAGGTGGTAATAAAAAAAACCCAGCAACACATACTTACTTGCCAATAATTAGAAATTAAAGTATTCCTTTACAGTGCACTGCACTGACCCAATTTCAAACAGTACAATTTACATCGCCTTTCACCTTTTTTGCTTTCAAGCAGAGCACAAGGTTATTACAGCACCCTTACAGCTGCTGTCATAAGGCCAAAATAAACATGTCAGGGTTTTTTTCTTAATTTTGTTAATCTATCATAAATGCAACTTTTAACAAATTCTTTTTTATTTGAAAGATGGTACACTATTGCCCAATTAAAATAAGACTCCCGTCTTATTTTACTATAATTTATTGCTGGACATATTTTGAAGAGTTGCCCTTTTATACTTCCTGTGAAGAACGCTAATCACTGAAAAAATAAAAAGTGATGTAAAAAAGGCAGCATTCTCTGGTGACTCAAGAAGGATTACTATTTGTCTTCAACTATAAATCTGGAGTCCATTGATCTACGTACAAAGATGTTTGCTTTAATCCTGGGATCAGTGTCTTTTTTTGAGAAAACTTGGATTTTTCGTGCTTTATTGGCTTCTGCAGCATTGTCAGAACACTGAGGAAAGGCATAAATACATTTTAAAAGTTTCTGTTAATATTGGAAATGTAGGCAAATGTCAGCGGCTAAGTACTGTATAGTGTTTGCTTCTTTTGGACATTCAGCATTTTATACTGTGTTCTATGTCATGGGCAAAGACTACTACTCAGTTGTTAAAGCTTAGTGAGCCAACCCCTCCAGCTGTTACTTGTCCACTGATCTATTTGCCTTCCAAAGCTTATCCCCTCCACTTCTGCCAAAGCAATTTCACTGCAGGGTCTTGTGGAATCCTGGATCAAACACTGATGTCTGCAACCAATTCCTCAGTGATAAGAGGTCAAGGACCTTTCATATAACTATGCTTCTTGTTTCCTGTTTCAGTTCTCAATAGATATGTGCCCCCAGACCTGTTCTCTAACTTACATTTGAGAGGAGAGCTATAACACTAAGTCCCAGAAAAAGGGATATTTTACTGTAAAACACTTTAAAAGACAGCATCATATACCACACCATGCAGGGAGCATATAGCGATATGCAAAATTTGTATATGGTATAGACTTGGGTCAAAATGACACCTTCTGCTTATAAGTATTGAAACAGTTCCAAATTGCAAACCAACCACAAAACTAGCCCCCCCACAAGCGTTCACATGTTTTAAAGGATTTTATTGAAGTTCATTCATAAACAGTGTTATAAAATGTACTGCATATGGACAGTGTACCTGAGCTAAAAGAAGGCTATGCAGATATCATACAGTAATTCACTTAGCTACAAAACTTTAATAAGAAAAAAAAAACCCGAACAAACTCTCATTCCTTTTTGGCCTCTCCTAGAATGTCTGATCGTATCTCTGGCACATCCCTCAACTTCTTGACTTGGCTTTATGGTTTAATTGTTGCGTGGGATTTTTAAATACATTTAATTCACAGCTGCATCTCCTGCATGTTCCAACGAGGCAAATTCACAGCATGAGGCCACATAAAAGAGAAATGGCACTGAATTAAATGTCAGTTCAAATTCCCAGAAGAAATCAGGCAGAAAGTTGACCTTTTAGCATACTGAATGAAAAGTACAGCTAGCTGCCTTCTGCAGCCTTGAAACAAGGTATTTGACAACACGGCTCCTCTTCCCTACACACATCCATGCATCATGATGAAAGTGAAAATCCGAAGAGCTCAGCTATACCTCTCCAACATCTTTTAAATATTAGAAATGATGTGGGGGGGGAGGACTCCTTTGCTACTGGCACAGCTAGGAACAAAATACAATTATTGCTCATACCCACTACAGATCCCTGAACTCCCCAGCCAGTGAAAGTCCACTGGGGGGGGGGTACGTGGGGGGTACCTAATCCTGGCAGGCTGCACAGCGATAAGCACCTGCAGCAGCAACCAGGGAAAAGAGCTGGTGGCAAGGCGAGGCTGGCAGGGGATAGATCCCAGTGCCAGAAGCCTTCAGAAGTTTGCCTCACCTTGAAGTACCTTGGCTCCCCAGCACCCAGCTGGGGGCACAAGTGCAGAGAAAAGGCAGAGCTGCGTTGCACTCACCCTTTGAGTTGCTCCCTCATTGCTGCGACTGCTCAGCAATGCAAAGAAAGAGAGGGAGGGAGGCGATTCCTAGACTCAGGCAAACCAGAGCAGCACAGAAGCGGTGAATAGCACTGCGGTGAAACCAGCATTACCGGGCTAAGGGCATCAGGGGGAGGGAAGGCTGCAGGCTAGACAGGGTGGAGCTTTCAGCCTCTGCTCCTCCCTCCACCTATTGAACCTGATCACTAAAGAACTCCAAGGAATGGATCAGTTTGGGATGAAAGAGGGGAAGGAGATGATTTAAGGTAGAACTCGGAAATGTCTGACAAGTGTCACAAGGAGCCAGATCCCCCAGCTCAAAGCAGAGAACACAGGACAAAGACTGGCATCTATTTAACCCTTAAGCCTTTCCATGCTGGATCATGGGACTGAGGAGGAGTGTAAAATCTCCCAGCCTCAACTTTACAGGCAGCTGTGAATTGACACAGGAAGGAGAGAGGGGAAGAGGGGGAATGTTCAGAGAATTTTAATTGCATGCCCCTCACCCTAAAATAGATGGTTGTGGCTGATTTCTAACTAGACCTGCCAAACTTTTGTTTCGGGGGCGGGGGCTGAAAAAGTTCATGAGACTGAGGCACTTCATGGATCTGCCTAAAGAAATAATATAATAATAACAATATTAATAATAATAAAATGAGAGGGGTTTTGTTGGTATTAAGTAAGAAAGGAGCCCCGCACTGGAAACACCTGCAGGACTTTTTAGATATAGTAATATCACAACTTGCGGGTTTGAAAAAAGATAACTGAAAGGGTTTTGCAGAGACCCATATTTTTAGAGGTGTCAAAAGACACAGAGAGGTTCCTAAATACTTTTAAAATTTTGCCTCTGTCTCTTGAACTTCTTGAGTCTCTTTTCCCTAAGTACAAAAGTCAGAAGTCAGCCATAACCATCTTTTTTTTAGGGAGCCAACACCACAGAAAGGGGTTAATCTACTTCAGCCCACAGGCAACTTAATCTACTATAGGTGAAATAATCCATTTTGGTTTGGTTTGGTTTCTTGCTATCCGCTCTGGTTTTTTTTCATCTTTTCTTGTTTTTGCAAATGAGGTGACTCTTTCAAGGTAGTGGTATACTGTTAATAAGATCCTCAGCTATGCAAGCTTTGGACATTCAATCTTTTACTAGGTAAAGGATCAAGTATTTTATCACAGATCTGTAGTCATGTTATAAAGTATGCAGAACAGTAAACACACTAAAATGTAAGTAGTACTTTAGCACTGATCTACAAGTATTGTCAAGTGGATAAATCAGCTTCAAAGACTATAAGAAAGCAGAAGAGACCAAGTACTTAGGAAATCATTTCTGCAGCTTAGTTGGATATCCTAGCTTACATCCAGAAATTTCCTCTGAATGTAACCAAGTGTGTCCGTTTTTACATACACCATCCCTATGTGACAGTGGCCTGCCCCTATGCCACGCTTTTACTAAGGGATTCTTTTAAAAACTGGACTTCCGACATTTGAAAGAACATGTTTTCAACACGGGTTTTCACATTTTGTAGGTGCAAACCCTATCATTTAAAGTTGAAACTACCTTATTTTAGGTGCAGTTAGGATGTTAAGCCTTTAAAGCACTGGCACGTATACCAGTAATCATGTTTTTTTTCCCTCTCTATAGTTTTTTCACACCAGAAGGGTGTGCTGTGGGTATCTAGTCTGACCTCCTGCACTATGTGGTCCAGAGGACTTCCCTGTATTAATTCACACCTCAAGTCTAACAGCAGTGCCTGAAGCAGATCCATTTCTAAACAAACGTTTTTCTCCCTTTTTTGTCCTTAAAGCTTTTTAAAGCATGTCTCCTCTCATACTACCTTTACACCTCTTTAACATCACTGACTACAGTGGAGTTAGCTATTCTTTATTTACCATGGTGCTGAGCAGAGAATTGAACCTGGGGTCCCTTCATTAAAATAATTGGTTTTCTTGACCTTCAAGACTGCTCTTTCTTGGTTGTTCTGCCCAGAGAGGTGCCTTTTAAATCAGTTAGAAACCCCTTTTCACATGAAAAGAAAGGAAAAATTTCTAGTGGCAAGGAGAATTCATCTTGCTCATAATTCTGTCTTACACACCTTGCTTTTTACTTCAGCAAAGATGCACAGATCTATCTGAATATGGAATTTGGGGTTTCCAATGCATAGTGTTATCACTAACTGTCTTTTCCTTAAAGCCTTAGCTCTTACAAATAAGGTTTCTAGCTTCATGGAAAAAATGCTCAAAACTATGATTGTTATATCTCAAAAAGCAGAGGCAAATGAAAAGAACAAAAACTTATTATTTTTAAAACTCTTGTGATATTTAAGGCAATATCAAGATTTTTTTTTTTTTTTTTACATACAGGGTTTTTGAATACTAACATTGCCAATGGAAAGGAGAGTTTAATTATATATGCACACAGATTAATAGTGGCACATGTTCTGATCCAAAGCATACTGATGCCAATTTAGTGTCTTTTCATTTACTTCAGTGGATTTTGGATTAGGTCAGAAGACATATTAGACATATTGTATCTGAGATGAATGATGTGGCGTAAGGTTGCAAATGATACTAAACTAAGCATATATAAAACAATTCCACCTTTTCCTGTCTATGCAGATTTTAAGAAGAGATCCCTTTCTCTGCCACATTCTGCAGCATATTATAAGCACCGTATCTTTAAAAATGTTTAGCATCTTCATTCGGATGAACTTCACAGTTCATTAAAATCACAGAGCGGCTGCCTGTTTAATTCAAAAGAATTCAGTGTAGCTTTTGCCTGAAGCCTACAGCTTCACATAAAAAGTGAGCAATGCTTTCCTTCGTGAAGAAGTAGCTGGCACAGATAGCTATGGTGCGTATTCTTTCAGGTTTACAGTTTCTTCACTTGTCTGGTCCACCTTAACAGCAGTGTGATGCTGCCATCTATCACGTTTTGTCTTTTTTTCCCATACAATAGTGCCAAGTAATAGGAATTAAAAAACTAGTCTGAAATTCTGACACTTTGCATAATCTTCTTTCTTCTTCAGTTACAAATAAAGCATTGTATTCAATTAGATTCACAGCAGGTGAAAACCCCAATTAGTGAATCCATTCTCTGGGGGTTTTTTTCTACCTTACACCCACGCACAGCATTAAAGAGGAACTCTGAGTCATTCCTCAGTTCAGAAGCAAATTAACCCTTTGATCTCCCAAAATCAAACTACTATCACCTACATTCACTGGAAAGCATAAATACTAAAAGATTAAGCTTGATTAACCTTGCAATTTTATTCCAGGAAAAAAAAATTGATATGGTTGATTGTTTTCTAGAAATTTATAACAGGTTTAAGCTATTTTGATACACCTCCAAATTATAGTTCTATTTCTCACTGAAACTACACACCACCACCAATTCCCTAACATGACAGATGTCCTGCCCACTGTACAGAGACACTTTTATTAAAAAGCTGTGTTTATTTTGTAGTTTATACAATTACGATCGTTGGCAATTTTAAATATGCATTTTACACTACATTTTAAACCCATTCATTTGTTGAATTTTAAAGGAATTTTTCTTCTAGTACTAGATTATGGGATAGGGACAACTCTATTTTCTCAAAATGATTTGTTTCAGCAGCCCACAATCAGTCACAATATCTGTTTAAGAATTACACTGCAGCTACACAGGACTGGAAAAGTGATTATGTTAGGAACACAGGAATTACCATATTGGATCCCATGGTCTACACTGCATCCTTTCTCCAGCATTTAGTGACATGAGATGCTTCACAGGGAGGTAAAGCCTAGTACTAGACATACATGGGAGAATTCACCTCCAGTGAGGACTCATCTTAAATCCTTATAGTTTGAGACTGATTTAATGACTGACTACTGAAAGTGCTTTTGGGTGATGGAGCTGTCTGGTTGAAAGGGATCCAGTTTTTAGAGTTTTACTGGTCTGCTCCTTCAACAGGCTTGCTTTTATTTAAATGTTTCTTTTCAGGGGTTTTAACTTCCCTTGTGGTGACAAAAATGACAAATTTTTTTGGAAATAATATTAATATTTTGAATAGTTTGCTCTGAGACGGTGCTTTTCATCTGGCAATCTGGCCTTTACAAAGGATGCAACTATCAATCATCATCAAGGCTTCACAGCTGAGGAAACAAAGCACAAGGGTTCATGTGACTTGTGTAAGGTCACAATATAGGAAAGGGAAGACATGATGTTTTCTTATTCACCAAGGAAGTCTTGTTTGCATAGTTCTGTGAAGTGTGTAGTCTTATTGGCAAGTGTAGTTCTTTCATTCCTGAGTTAACCAGGTAATGGATTAGCAAGGACCCAGGTGGTGGATTAGTAAGGACCTGCCTCACTTAAGAAAGAACACATTGTGGTACCCCGTGTCAGACTAGTTAATCTATTATGCTGTTTGCTCTTATTTTCTTTTAGTAAAAATAAATACTACACTTTGGATGGAATCCTGGATCATCTGCCAGAGATGTGCTTCAGAGATTGACACCTCCAGGACTTGCCTCTTCTTATTTCCCTCCATTCTTCCCCTGTGGCTTTCTCTGGCATCAGATGGCCCAGTCTAGAGGACCTTTTCACATGATACATGATGATATATTTTGTTTGCAAGGAGTTCAATAAAATATTTTTAAATGCCAAAAAGGAAATAATTTTAATGTTCTGAAATATCTGCCTTCAACAATAAGCTCTTCCAAGGTACAGTCTCCCTAAAACATTCATAACTATGTGTACTTATTATCTTTTATGGGTTGTAGAGGCATCTCACCTATGCAACCAGGTGAAACCTCACGTATGTCAGTTGTGAAATGAGACTGGCAGTTGCTTCTCATCCATAATGAAAAGTATTCATATAAAAAAGCCAAAGCATAATTGTCAAGGGGCAGAGAAGGGGCCAGGCAGGGTCACTGACTGGACACTCTTGGAAGAGCTCTCTTTATGTAGTTTAAGCAGTACTCATCAGCTCTATGCCTGGCTCCATCCAGTGGAATCAGTTACCTAGTTTCACCATGTACGCAAAAAACCCCCGTTTAAACATTTTTAATAAAGCTTATTCTACAGTAAGAGTTTATTGCATAAGCAATAAACTGATGTATGATGTGTAGAATACTGACATGTTTGGCATACAGAGGCCTGATTTACCCTCTAGATTTTTTTCATAAAACCTTTTGGTTCTGTATTAACTGCTGCTGTTGTAGCACATTAGCCCAACTCGCACTGAAATCCTAGTCACTCTCTCACACAACGTATCACAGAGCCTTAGGTACAGCTTGTGTGTGTGTCTGTGTCACACTGCATTCCACACTGTTGAAAACATAGGCATGATAGGAGTCCTGTCATTTCAGATACCTGTGACGTACATATGAAGGTTGTCCTATTGCAGTTTTGGGAATACAAAATTGGAGATGGAGAAAATTTTATTTTAGTTCAAGTGACAATTCAGACAAGCCATAGTAGTAGAGTGGTTGTTCACTCCCCTGCCAGGTCAGAGACCTAAAACAAGAGATAAACCAGGATTGTAGTTCTTAGGACTAATTAAGATCATATACATCATGTGCACGACAAATGCTCCCAGCATATAGCCATGTAAGTATCAAAAACTCTGCTACCTCTTTCCAGGCCAGACTACAAATGTTTAAGAAAATAGTTTAAGACCATGGAACAAGTCCTACTCTTTTAGGACAAAAATGACAGAGGCAACAGTAGGCACAAAAATAGGGTGGTCAAAGAAATAAATTGATGGTAAAACACTGCATCAAATAAGATTGTTTAAAAAAACCCCAACCTTGAATAAAGCTCATCCTGTACTTTTGGAAAGAAAAAAAAAGAAGTCAAAGAAAATAAACCCCAAGCCCAACAACAACAAACTGTAGTCGGCAAAATTACATGCTAATCTTTGCAATCTAAAATAAGAATTGGAAAATAATAATTATACCAAAGAAAATTCTTGGTTTGAGGAATCTGTATTAGCAAAATGAATGGTTATCCTTTTAATGACTTGGGTTGAGAATTAAACAAGGCTTAATAAGGATAAATTAAACAACAACAACAAACAACACTATACTTTCTCTGCATGCCCAGTTAGAAATAAATGACGGTGTTTCCTGCTGAGAAATTAAATGGAGCAGCATTTTTTCCTGCTAACTCTCTACTTTCACCCCACAATCTCTCCTCTCTTTTGCACAGTTATTTTTCTCGTATGCAAAATGTGACTTCCCAAATCATTAACCTCCCTACTGTCCCCTATCAGCATGCTAATCTCTTCCAAAGCAAGGAACTCTACATCTGGTGTGCCTCCTTCATTCAGCGCCCAGGGAATTTGACGCTGGCTACTGATCATCATGCAAGCTTGGGAATGCATGCCACTAACAAGCAGCCCTCTGTTCAAAGACCTTCCACAGAACTTGAGGGAGAGGTACTTGTACTTGTCTTGCATCTTACTTACTTCTTTTCCTTTGCATCAATAAATATGTATTTGTATATGTATTTGCTGGTAGTGTACATTTTTCTGACTAAAAATCAGGCAAACTACATTTTTGGGGTCTGTTATTGAGAAAAAGTTTTCAAAAAGATCTTATATAAAGATTATATTGAAGAGAAAATATTCTATTTGGATCAAGGCCAGTCGGAACAAGCTGGCACACTTCCTGCTGAAACCTACAGGCACCAAGGCTGCACCTAAGTATCAAAGAAGAGGACAGTTGCAATCTGCCCAGCTCATGATAATTATATGCAGGCAAGCTGCCAACAAGAGAGTTGGCTGGGCAAATTTTGTGTACCTTTGAATTAATGAACAAATTGTTGTGAACTTTGTTCAATGGATGCTAATTTGTGTATCTTTATAACCTTTGTTGCCTTAAAATATAGTTTGACCCTGACACATGGCATTATACGGGTAAAGGATTTTTTGGGGGGTGATTGATTTCACTGGATCAGCTGCATAGCGAAGGTACATATTTATTGCCTTTCAGCAGCTACCATATTGAACCTGCTCAATTTACAGTTAATTCTAACTAGAAACCCTGACAAGTCACACACACACACACTCACTCACTCAAAGTGGCAGCAAATTGGTATCACGTGTATGGTTAGCAAAGTTACGTTACAGGAAAAATCTGAGATCTGTCCCTAACTCTCTTACTCAGTAACCCCCTCATATAAGTAAGTCCAAGTTTACGTCTCAAGCTGGGTAACATTTTTAGAGTATATTCGCTGAGCAATGTTGCTTCACGCTACATAAAACAATTCATGATTTCAGATTAAATGTGGCAAATAGTTTCAGCCAAAAAAGGAGGGAAATTCTAAAGAGTGAAAACATTTACTTTGGGAATTTTTAATTAAATGCTTTAATTTTTTTTTAAGGAACAATATATGGAGATCGATTAAGGTGAATTTAATTTTTATTACTTTTATTTTTTTTAATTATTTTTTATTAATTATTCACAAAGATCTCCTCATACCAATCAAAGACTGGGAGTGACCATTCTCTTTCTTGCTCACAAGCCAGACGGGGAATTTGAAATTTTATATACACTGATGGGGTCAAAATAGAAAACAATATTTACTTATATTTGGTAGATGAACACACTTTGCTAACTGGACTCCATAGGGTAAATTATTACCTAAGCAGATATGCCCCGTCGCAGTCTATATTTATGTTAATATAACTGAAAGATTCAGAAAAGATACCAAAAAAATACTTCAGCCAAGTAAAAAGCATCTCCAGATTATTCCTAATAGTCAAAGATTTAAATCAGTGTTGCATCCATGTCACATTCTTGCTTTTTATACCCAGGGTGAAGGCTTTACTCACTCTACCTGCTTATAACAATTCTATTTCCTCATATTCAAACCCTCATTCAGCTCACTCCATCCACACTGTTCTCCTGACTGCCCCATTTATATTCATGGATCTACGTGATGTTCCCATCCTTGCAGCATCTGACACAATAGCTTGTAATTAATTGAGGAAATTACCCAGTAGTTGCTAAAATCCAGACATAAATGTTTAAAACTACATTTTATCGCTTATACTTCATGCTTAACTGACTTAAGTAATAAGTGCCTTAAACAGAACTGACTGGCTATATATATATATATATATATATACACATATATACCCCCCCCCACAATGTTTAATAAGTTTGAAGTCAGCCATGCCTTTCACAATAGGTCTTAGTAAACTTTGTACAATTTGCAGTTACAACAATACATATTTATACACATACATTATCATTTGACCTAAAATTGCATTTTACCTTAGGGATCATAAATGAGTCCTGGAAATCTACTACACTACATCCTTCAACTTTCATTTGGTGACTTTGTGGACCTCAGAATTGGCCAAGAAGCAGGCTTTATTATTCTTTCCACATTGAATACTCCTCATGAAATTAAAGAAAAAATTGCTATCAGGGACCTCAAGAGGTCATTTAGTACAACCACCTACTCAAAGCAAAAACAGCCCTGTCTAAACTATCCCAGATAAACCATAATCTGACAGATTGCAAACTTGGATTCACAACTTGTTTTTGACCCTTTCCAGCATGTCAACTAAACTGTGCATCAACCACACAGACCTAAACTACTAGAGATCCATATACACATCCTTTATGGGTCACTTCAACATTTCTCAATGCCCATATTTCTGTTGTCTCTCTAGCCCATATTATTGGAAATTTCAGGACAAACCTCACAGAAAAATACTTAAGTGGCTTTATCTAACTTGGTAAACACTACAGCCAAAAATTCATCACAAAGCACTTATGGCTAAGGCTCAACATAGGCCTGCATGTACCCATTATCAATCTTGATCGTCTTTCTTACCTCATGAGACACAATGCTAGATGGTTTATAAATGTTCAGAGTAATTACCTCCATGTTTATCAATCATAAGAAACTTCAGAGATCCATATTGCAGTCTTTGTAAGTTACCTACCTCAGTAAAGAAAACAAAAAAAGAAACGAAAAATTCCTGAGGTTTCCCTATTTTTATATATTTATAAAATTGTGTATGTGCATCCACACATAAAGGATCAAAGACCCCTTTCTGTTGATTTTCCACTTGGGAATACCTTGTCTTTTATACTGGCAAACTTAACCTAACAAATTCACATTGATAAACATGGGCAGACCTAGAAATCTGAAAATGGGGGTGCAGATGGTATGGCACATTGTCACATATAACGCAACATATATTTTTCCCCCAGTTAAAGAGAAACTAGAAACTTTATTATTAGCAGTAGTAGCTTTACATTATTCAGTTAAAATCAAAGCAAAAGCATATATAACTTTTCTAGAATGTGGACTACTTTCCTAGATTATATATTATGTTTAAAAAACAAACCAGGCAAAAAATAGTCAAAAGATATGGTCTCATTAGTTCTCTAGTCATTATAATTAAATATACGTCCCTTGGATTCATAAAACAAAACGTACCCATCTTAAACATCTTGATAGGGCCTCCAACACTTTGCCATCAGTCATTTCTACACCTGAATTAATATTACCACATCCAAGTTAAGGTTTTTAACTAGACCTGAAAACAGTCTGCATGGCTGTGAACTAGGAGACAGAAATTTCCAGGAATGGCTAACAGACATCAAAATTAAAGAAAGGATAGTTTGAATAGTGGAACATCAAGATGAGCAGTTCCCAGCGCAGTCCCCACGGGTGCCATGGCACCCCCTGAGGCTTATTCAGGTGCCTGCGTGCATTTTCATGTT
Source organism: Crocodylus porosus (assembly GCF_001723895.1). Taxonomy (NCBI): domain Eukaryota; kingdom Metazoa; phylum Chordata; order Crocodylia; family Crocodylidae; genus Crocodylus; species Crocodylus porosus. The sequence continues at coordinate 53,623,301 of NW_017728906.1, read as the reverse complement.
CAGTAAAAAGCATTATTCCAACAACAAGAACTGTCCCTTTGGCACCAACTGCTTTTTCTTTTAAATTTGAATGTGCCTTTGGGCACATAAACATTGGGAATCCCTGATCAAGATCATTAAAAAGAAAAGAGGACTAACACCTATAAAGCTAAAAGAGATGATCAGGAATCAGGTAGATTATAATGAGTTATAAAGACAATTGTCTTCAGCACTGCCTGAACAGAAATGTTACTGCCCTTGCCAGGCATTTGGTTTTAAAGTTTGGGTGGGACAGGATCCAAAACAGGAATCCACAGCACCCTTGCTGGATTTTTCTGCTGATAATATGATTTCCACTGTGCAAGAACAAAGAACCTTCTGAGCTAAGATACAAAGGTAACCATTATACACCTATCTCCTTCTTTAGATGCATTACAACAATACACAGCATTGCATCCTCAATCTTAAAGGGAAATGAGTTTGAAGATATGGGGCCAGATGCTCAACTGGTTTAAATCAGCTTCAGTCTACTGAAGATAATGGTACAACTCTGATTTATATAAGATGAGGCTCTGGCTTGTGATTGCCAGTTTTGGAACCAATCCTCATTTTGCATGCAATTGCTCCCTTTTCATTTTATACCTTTGGTACCTCTTGATCAGTCCCCCTCCTTCCTTCCCAGCCCCCCCCAAAAACCCCCCCAAACGTGAAAACAAAGACCTTGAATCAGCCTGCTAAATACAAATTGGATTAGGGCATGTGGTAAACAATACACAAACATGTATTATTGAAATTAACTTTTCCTCATAGACATCACATAAATTGTTAGGCCAAGAGAAAAATGTCATGTTGCTTTGCAAGAGCTTTGTTACTGCACTCATTCTTATTTCCTTCCCCTAAAAAACAGTTAACTTTTGGCCCCTGGCAAACCATCAGTTAAAGGTGTGATGGGATCTGAACCATGATCCCAACAACTGCACTTCCTATACATACATGGCAGGAGGTGTGATCGTGGGAGCAAGGATCAGACTCTTCCAGTTGTAGGAGCACATGGGTGACTGATGAGCTCCTGTGTTTGGGAAATCCAAGCAGCTGACCAGACTCCCAGACACGGGCATACATCAAATTCTTGGGGCTGGCCACATATTCAACTTATGTTTTGACAGGGAGCAATCATGAAGTTATTACAGGTTTTTTTGTGTAGTAACTTTGTGGTTTCTTCCCTGTTTTATCATACCATTAACTGAATGAATGTGTGGCCAAGACACTATTTAAGATGTGATTAACTGGTTAATCATGTCTTAAGTGTAACGCCTGCCAGAGGCCTATGTTACAAATTAAAATCACTCTGCCAACGTTTGAAAATAAGACACCTTCTAGTTGTTCTAATTGTATTTAAAATTACTTAGAGGTAACTAATTTATGAAGGATAACAAATTATTTATAGAGATTAAATTAACTGGAAAAAAATCCTACAGTCATAGGAGTTTTGCCTGAGTAACACTGAAAGTGACTAAAGGCTTAGACTCTAAACAATTATCTGGCTTTTGCATTCTATACACATTTAACATTAACCAACAGCCTTGCAGGATTTATTATAAGTAGTTTCTCATATTATTTATTTGTGTGGCCACAGTCAAACAGGCAGTTCAGGAGTCAAAAGAAGGGAAACATATTTCTTATGTGTACAGTTCACTACCTTGATTGAAAATTATCTTCCAGCATCCAGAGCCGAGCATGTTTTAGATTCCATGCCATATTATTCAGTTTTTTTGACAAGTTGTTTAGTGAATGTTGCTTTTCAATGTATTTAACATTTATTCTAAAATGTTTAAAGGGGACTATATGCAATAAAAATGAACATTTGATGATGATGGCTCACACACTGTTGGGTCACAGACAAAGTAATTGTGTTCCATAGCCATTTCTATGTTAATGTTGTACATTTAGTATTAAAAAAATATTTCAGTAATCAGGAGAAAACAAATAAGGCCAATTGGACTAAGCCTATGACTATATTTAATACAATGATGAGCCTACATAGGGACCAAGACAACTGCTGTCCACGCCTGACAATATTCAGATTATCAGGACTTTTCATGGACTTTGTCACATAAGGAGGACATTAATAGTAGTCTCCAAGGCAAAAGAACTATTTGTAAGTGTCTTTCTTCAGCTACGTATGATCAAGTTAGAGCAACCAAATACTTCTGGTCCCTGCCTCCTGTCCCCTCTTCCAACTTATCCAAAGAAAAATTAATTTTGTTGTATAGTGGATGATCAGCAGACAAGGAGGGGACTAAAACTGTATTCTATCCATGGAACAGGTACATTACAGTAAGTGGCAGTACTTGTTTTTCCATACTGTCACAAACGCCTCTTCTGTGAGCTGGAGTAAGTAAGCAGGTAGTTTATGTCCCAGGTCTGAAAAAACACTTAGCATGCTCTTAAATCCATTTCCATTCAATAAGACACTAAAACATAGATTTAAATCATTCTGAATGACACCTCAGTTAAGTCAGTGGGATTTAAGCAGATACTTAATATGCTTTGCTGACTGGGGCCTTTATCTCCAACTGATTGCACTAAGCAATTAATGACCACTGTGATTTTTAAATATTTTTTCCTTCTTTTTTTCTTGTGAGTGGCGGACATCCATCTAGCGGGTAGCAGTGTAACAAAGGGTGGGCAACTAAGGCACCAGCCCCAGTCTATTTAGAGGCAGCCACAACTGGACTAGCACCTACGCCAAGCCACCCAGGGCACAGACCCTGGTAGTTATGCCTCCGCTAACAGGGAACTAGTGAGACAGCATTCCGCTTACATTGGCAGAGATGTTGTCCCTATAAATATTTTATCATTGTATGCTGATAGCAGCCTGTATCCTAAATAAATCAATGAAAGGCAGGAGCTAAGAGAGGCAATACTCATCCAATTGTTTTAACCCATCTGAAATCAAATTTGGATGATGACATTTCATCAGGTTTATAAACTGAAACATCCTTTGTGTGCAGTGACAATGTTCTGAATCTCTTAATGCACAATGTGTTAGATATTGAACTGAATTTTATTTCTGCACAATGCTGTGGCTGTATTCCTTAGCGAGTTTAGGTCATTCTGACTTTGCCTGAATATTTCATTCTTTTACTTAAGGAATTTGATAGGTTTTTAATTTCATGGGGTTGTTTGTTCCCAAGTGGGTAGGGTAGGTACAAATTAGTTCCAAACACTAACAGCTTTAAAATTAAAGAGGCAGCTTTCATTTTTCTATACTTATCTTACACTTGCAGTCCCCACATATACATAATACAGCCTCTGTTTCTACATATTTGTTACATGAAATGTACAATTAATCTGATGCAGAATCATCTAGAGTATACATTATAAACCAATTTAGCCTTCTTTTCTGTATTGTCTCTCTCTCAAAATTTAATAAAGTGCTCTGGCCCAGCCCCATTAAGCACAGGGGGAGCTTTACTATTGTGTTCAGTGCATAAAAAAATAAACTGTCAATTTTGAGGAGATAAGAGCCTAACCAGGCACTTACTGAAGGAATACAAGAATACATCTCTGGCTACTCTTGCTTACCTTACTTACACGAGTGTTTCCAAGCCACAGTGGCAACTTGAGTCAGTAAGGGGAGCACGGCTCAGAAAGCATGGCAATCCAAGGCCAATTTTAAAGCTGTGCCTCACTTTCTGTTGCAATTCCATCCTACCTCCAGTTTTTGTTTTGAAGTTTTTCCCCATTTTTGTGATACACATTTACTTTATCACAAGATAAATAATCTTGGTTTCAAGCATTCCTCTCTCACATAATGAAACAGGGCTTAATTCTCAAACATAGTGATGCCTCAGAGTAAGACTGTTGATAGAAATGAAGCAATTTAAGGTTTGACTTCACTGCTCAACCGACTATCTTATCCCATAATAATGACCCTAATTCTTCATGTTCCCCAAAGAAAAAAAATGAAATACATGTTTAAAAATTACTATGGTCCTTACAGAAATGAAGGGAAAGGGTAGAAACTGTAGGTAAATAGCATAATAAACTCCAGCTGGTATATCATCTGTCGACCAGTAGGTGTGTTGAAATAAATAAATGATCAAAAATAATCTAATTAAAAAAAATAAATGAAAAAAGACAGGGATGAGTGTTTGGAAAAAATATATCTCAGCAAAACAAGTATTATGAAAACTGCAAAGTGATTAAAATGCAGGAACTTATTTATTATACATTAGGTAGATCAAAGCTTCTCAGTGATAACAAGGCATTGATCTGAGGTTGCCACCTGTTCACTTTCACTTGCAGATGGAATCTACTAGGTGAAAGCATGAAAAAGGTTGTCAGTGCAGACTTCACGTATGAGTAATTTATTTTAAAATACAAAACTTCTCTTTTTATGGTTCACTGATGATGTTCCCCCCATTATTCAACAGTGAAATTGCTGCTCTCTTACAAAAATTAGACTTTATATTACTGGATTCCAAAACAGAAGGTTAAAGGTTACCTCCACTTCTGAGATATCTCATATATTATGGTGATGTAGGTGAGTAGCCAGAATAATTATTTCGCTTTTGTGGGGGCTATTCAATTTGTAATAGGCACAGCAGAGCAAAACAGTATAGGTATGAGTATAGGTATGAGCATATCCATCAGCAAAAAAATCTTATGGTCGAGAAAATGGAGGAGGTTGTAGTTATATAACTGATTTTTTGTTTTATTTTGAAAAATTTTCCCAAAGGGGAAAACAAGTGAAAAAAGTATGTGCACAGGTACAAAAGTATAATTACTATTGGGATGGTTCTGTAGAAGGAAAACTGAGGAGAGGAAAAAAAGTCTCTTAAACTAGAATCTCCCAGTCTCATTCATTCTCTAACTGATGAACCCCGGGCAGTTTTAGCAACATAGACCAACATCTGGCAGTACAAGTGCAACGATGACGGGCTTTAAGTTTCTGATAATTTTAATCAGTATTTTCAGGAGATTTCTCTTTTCCTCATAGATTATACATAAATGAAGTGAGCATTGAACATGATGCTCCTTAGCTTTCTTTTTCATATACCAAAAGCAGAAGATAGAGAAAGGTTAATCTGGTTATTGAGGCTTAACTAGAGAAAGTTATAAAACTTAAGAAGTATGTGCACACTGAGGAGAGAGAACTGTTTGGAGTGATCTATGAGTATAATGGATGAATGAAATTGAATAAAAATTAATGTAGGATTAGATGGTGGTGATTGTGAAAGCTTGCCTGGACCTACACATGAAATGTAAATGACCAAATTAAAATAACAGCGCATCTTGCACAAGAATGCATGGTTGTGGCTGGGACCATGCAAAATAAAGCAGTCTCAATTGATTTCATCTCCTGTGCTAGTTGCAAATGTACCCAATGTTTTATTATGCTAAACCATTTATAAATAACTGCATATCCCTATGTGACTGTATCCTCCTTGTTGACACATCCTCCTTGATTAAGGCATATTTCTCAAAAGACGCATTTAGTGTCTGTCTGGAGTTTTGCAAATGCTGCCATGGGCCATCACCTGTGCAGACTATTGTGAATTCTGCCCCATTGTTAAAACAACTACCTAGGACAACATCCTGTGATCAGTGCCCCCAAGGTATCCCATTCAGTCAATCAAGACCCATCCCATTTGACTGAAGTTGGGATTTGGTGGCAGCTTACAAATATATCAGGGGAGAACATCAGCGGCTAGGGAACAACTATTCACCAAAGTGCCTCATGGGAAAACCAGGAGCAACTGTCATAAACTCCTAGAAGAAGGTTTCATACTGGATATAAGGAAAAACTTATTCATGGCTTGTGTGACCAGACTCTGGAATAGACTCCTAGGAGGGGTGGTGCAGGCACTTACCCTGGAGATCTTCAAAAGGAGACTGGGCACACTTGCTGGGGTTATTTGACCCCAGTAGTTTTTCCTGCCCAGAGCAGGGGGGCCTGGACCCAATTATCTCACACGGTCCCTTCCAGCCCTAAACTTCTTTGAATCTGTGAATTTGTAACCTCCAGACTGATCAAAAATTCTCAAAAACAAGTTTCACACCTGGACGACTCAAAACAGGATCCAAACAGTTAGCAATTGTAATGCGATGGTCCCTTCCTACTTGCTTTGTTCGGACTTTAATCGATCAACGATCAAGAAGGAATGTTTTGAAGCTATAAAACTGAACAGTATAAGAATGAAACAGAGTTGCCAGCAAAGTGTGCACTCCAGGAGAGAGAGAGAAATCACTGCAACATTGTGCCTGCACCCAGCTGATTACTCCCCTCCTACAAATCCAGGTTTGGTGAAGGCTGACAAGACTGAAAACCCACTCCTGCCTGCACTGGTGAGAAACACTCTTGCAGCTAACATATACTAGGACTGTTGGGATAGTTCATTTACTGAATATTGTGAATGAGTCTTTTTCTGTCATTTAGTTTTATAGCTCATTGGTGGTATAGTTATTAAAGCCTTTCTGTCACTAATCGAACAAGGTGTCATGTCAATTCTTAACTGCAATAGGTTTGAATTCCACTTTTGACTGCAACATCGTTTACATCATAGTAGCTCAGCTCAGAAGCCAAAAGCATTTTACCTTATCTTCACGTTCAACCCCGTATTTGAAAACTGGGCTTCCCTAGTTCTTTTACTTTTTACAAATCATTACCAGTAACAATATTTTAGGAATCAGTATTTAATATCTTTAATTCCCACAAACATAGGTACTGAGTACATGGGGGCTCAAGGGCCCTGGCCTCTGACTTGGGCATCTGGCAGGGCCCAAACCTGAGGAAAATTATGTAATATTTCTTAGGAACAATGACTGAGGCTAGGGATCCAGCTTTTCCATTCACTGTGGAAAAACAAAGATTTTCTCCTTTAATGCTCCTCCCAGCCCATGGTTTCCCCCTGCAGACTGGCAGAGTTCAAGCTTGCAAAGGGCTGCTTGGGGCTGGAGGGAGCAGGGATGATGATCGGAAGCAGGGGGTGCCACATGCACGTGTACCTATACATAGCAGTCAAGCAGTGGCACAGAACAGCTCCCACAGCCCCCCCCCAGGTAAATATATAGGGAGGGGGCACAGGTGATTCAGCATAGGAGGGCATAGACAACATGTTGGGGGTGGAGGAGCACAGGTGATGTGGTGGGATGCATGCCCCCTGAGATTTCTGCACCCGCAGAGGGGTATGGGGCGGCAGCTGGGCCGGACCAGCTCCGACCAGCTTCTGCATCCACACAGCAGTGCGGAGGTGTGTCCCTGATGCTGCCAAATGGGCAGGGGGTGTCATCTTGCCAGTCATGGCAGCATGGCACTCCCTCCCATGCCAGGTCCTGACTGCTGGGCCACAGAGGTCTCCTGCCAGGAGCTCTTCAGCAATGTTGGTGCAGAAATCATGGGGAACAGGTGCCCCCTACCCCCTGTCACATTGCCTGTGCTCCTTCCCATCCTCCTACATGGCACCTGTTCCCACACACTCCCTTCCCCCCCCCCCCCCCAATACTGGGGGGAGGATGGAGGAGCATGTCCATCATCTTAGGCCCCACAGGCAAAAATAAAAGTCAGCACCTACGCTCACAAAAATGACTAAAGCGGACTAAAGTCTTTTATGACAGTATCTTATAGGCCAGTATTCTCAGCAGTAGGAACCTATTTTTTGTCAGCAAACAGAATAGGCATAGACTGGAAAACATCCAGGGATCAAGCAGGGATAGCATCAAACTTATTTCAAGTGCAACTGTAACAAAGATGTATTTCATGCCCATAGGACCGATCAGCTACATCATAAAAAAAATGTTTTTGATTATGCTCCACGGTTGTGATACTTCAAGACCAGAAATACTATTTTGAGAATCATTTATTTTTTTTAGCATAAACTCATTTTCAAAAATTGTTTTATAGTTTTCATTGACAATTCAACCTACAGAGTTGATCTGTTGTGGTTTGAACATTATTCATTAAAGGCATGTATAGATGTTACCTTCGTAACATTGCAAAAGTCAAAGGGAAATAGGTTTACTTCCCTTACCCCTACAGTGCTACAAAAATGGCAGAAGCATTTCAGAAATATTCCTGGATAAAACAGGAACTTCTCTATAGTGCTACCGTTTTAGAGCCATATGTAATATGTGCATAGTGCGCCTTAGTGATTTAGTGCTATGCTACCAATTCAAATCTATCCACAGCCTAAAGCTATACCTCATGGACTCAACTTTTTATGTTAGTTATATTTACCAGGTAAAATGTAATATCCTTACTATTAATAACACTAAGGCATCCAGTTTTCGTATGGGGCAGGATGATTCATTTTTTTTGCCTATCATTTGCTCTATAAATATACATTCAAGAAAAAAAATGATACTTTTGACTTGCTTATTATCACTGTGGGATACATATTTTTTTCAGAACTGAAGTACAATCTATTAAATTTTATCCTTGGGTTATTTTGGAATTAAAGTAATATAAAGTAGATATAGTTCAGTGGAAATTGAACATTGTAATTGTTATTTTAATTCTCAAATAACCCAAAGCTAACATGCAATATAATATATTAAACATGGTCAATCCTGTCTATAGATAGATAGATAGATATTATTCATCATATATAATCAGTCATAGCCAGAGAACCCGGACAAAATCCATAGATTTCCTTTAGGAAATAGTTCCTTCAGTCTCCAACATTTATGGGTATTAAATTACATTGTTCTGTACAGAGCAAGATGAATACTGACTAGGGGAAATGAAAAAAGAGAAAAGAAATTCCAAAAAGCTTCATTTGCTTATGTCTACTTCCTGAGTTAACACTTTAGAAAAGAAATTCTGTAGCATATATTCCCCATCTTAAATATACACATGTATCTTCTGTTTCTTCTGAATTTCTAAAAAGATATTTAGATCTCTTAAATGATCAAGCTATACACTCACTAAGAAAACTGGAGATACAATTTCAGGTGGGAACAGCTTCCCTCACTTGATCCCTCTGGGAATGTTATTCTCTCACAATAATTACTAAAATGTGTTGCTAAAAACTAGAGAGTTGTTTCTAATGTTACAACTGAGTGGTTTTAGATAGTTTATCATCTATATTGTCAACATATAGAACACAGGCCAGATCCAACCTGTGGAACCATTTGATCCGACCCATGAATGTGGAGCTTTAGCAGTGGAGGGCTTCAGCTGAGGGTGCTTTCCCATGACACCATGGAGAGGAATGATGGCTACAGGCACACTTCTTGTGCTGTCCAGACATCTCACAAGAAAATCAATGCATTAAAATATGATCTATGTTACTAAAAAAAAAGAAAAAAAGAAAACTTTTGCTCTAGTGGATTCTGTCCTCATTTGGGAGAAACAAAAAACAACTTGTACTAATAAAAGACCATTGAAAAAATCTGGAAAATCAGATACTTTAGGATGGTGGAGGGGAAAGGGCGATACCTCTGGTGGAAAGCTAAAGCAGAGACTGAGGCAAAAAGACTGGACCCCCCCGCACCCATACACACACCTAGCTTGGTCTGCTTTGGCTACGGATACAGCATCAACCTGGTCTTCAATACCCTTCCCCTGAGAAAAGGATTTAGATTCTGTAGGCCAAATCTTACTCTTGTGACATTTGTTTTGCATTGTATTTTGTTTGAAACAGCTACATGCAGGCAGAATGCCTTCCAGAACAAGGAGACATGGTGTTGTTTGTATGGTGGTCTTTGTGAAGCTGAAAAATGATGCAACCAATGCTGTCAAGCATGCAAGAGCAAGATCAATAGCTAGCTCCCTTCTTCCCTATATAAGGGCATTTGAGTTTATTAACTTTCTGCTTAGATCCTCCTTTCAGAGAGTATTTTTTTCTCTCTTTCCTACTCATGTAACTCATAAGAATAAAAGAAGTCTCATGCTGGGTCAAACCAATGATCCATCTATGCCAGTTGCCTGTTTCTGATAGTGGCATGTTTTAGAGGGAAAGTATCAAACTGGGTATCTCTATAGAGTGATCTATCCCTTATTCATTACTCTCCCTGGCATCCAACCTCATTGGTTTACAGTTGCCAGAGAAAATATGTCCAACCATTTTGTTCAACAGCTATTCATCGAGCTATTATCCATGAATCTGTCCAGTCCTTTTTTGAACCCAGCTATGCTATCTGCGTTTACTCCCTCCACAAGTTAACTATTATAAAAAAACCCTACTTTCTAGTGCTAGTTTTAAACCTGTCTTCTATTCATTCCAGTGGGTGTCTCCTAGTTCTACTCATTCCAGTGGGTGTCTCCTAGTTTTGGGGCTTGGTAAAAAACACTTCCCTGTTCATTTTGTCCATACCCTTCATGATTGTATAGGCCTCTATCATATTCCTTTTGGGTGAATGCCAGGCTTCTTTCAAAACTGAAGAGCCCTAGCATTAGTCTCTCCTGGCAACTGCTTCATACCCCTGACCATTTGGGTTGCCCTTCTCTGTACCTTTTCCAATACTGAACATCGTGCCTCACTACATTTTATCAGTGTTAATTTGTTTGTTTCTATTATTTCCAAGGGAAAAAAAAAAGGCCAAACAAGTCCAAATATAAACATCTTCATTTAAAAAAAGTTCAAACTGCTTTGAAATGCATGCATAAGAGACCCCACTTGATGGGATGGAAGGATACTCTTGTTTAACTATGTATGCACCTTGTAGAGCTTCTTTAGACTAAGCAGAATCCATAATTGACTATGGATTCTCCAGCAAGTGATAGGTCTTTATACAAAATTGGACTGGTGAGCAGCAGGCTGGAAGTGAATTAAATGCTGCTCAGGAGGTTAGACATGCACAGCTGAAAAGAACATGTTGTTTAGCTTGTGTGTGGGGTAAAATACCTCCATAAAACTGGGAACCCTGGAACAGCAATATTTAGCTGAATATATTTATTTTACTCGAAATACATATTTTGTAGGCTTTTCCATGTAGAAATTACAAATACAACTACAATTCTTTTTTTGGAAACAAAAGGACAACAAAACATTTCCTGTTGCCCTGAATGCTAATGATGGAAGACTGTTGCTATGGAGATGCTAATTTTAACGCTATTGCCTGTGGACTTCATATGAACTGCCCATTTTAACTTCTGCAAATGTCATTTACAAAATGAAAACCCATTAATGACTGGCGAGGGCATAATGTTCCACTTTAATTAGAATAATAAGGAATGCTGATGCACAAAGTACAGGTTTGTGAATTGCTACAAAGCCCACACTGTCAAAATTAATTACCATTGATGAGGATTTTGTTCTAATTTTTTTTCTCTGAAAGAAGCTATAGGATAGTACAGTTGTATCTTGACTTAGAAATGGAAGCATTCTCCTTTTTTAATATCAAAGTGGAACAGAAAGGTTTCCAGTGTAGATAATATACAGAACTGCTGTGAAAGGTATGACAGAGGTTAAAGTTATGATTGAGCCGCACTAAGCGAACACCGATTTCAGTAATGGTAAATTGTAAGTGTAGATGTTGCCCAGAAAATAAAATCTTTTTTCAAAGAAAGAACTACTTGAAAAAAGCAGCTATTTAGAATCAGCAAATAGTACTTTAGTAGTTCAGTTCTTTATAGATCATTCCTGGCAAAATAGAACTGCTGGGAACAAATAAATGGAGGGGTGCTGAGATGTGATTTTGGTTTTGGCTGGTGGGAGGGTGACTTGACTTGCTAATTAACTGCAAGGACCTGGGCTGAGTAAATGATGTGCAAAGCAGCAGACTGACAGTGTAAAAAATATTTTTCCCATTTCATGTCAGGCACTGTGCTCTGACAAGGGGGAACACTCATTTAGTTCATGATTAAAAAAGGTCTCATCCATCCTCAGGTTTTGTGCAAATTCTGGATAACATGCAGTCTGCCTCATGCTGTAGTAGGAATGCTATTTCAGTACTGCATGCATGGAGGAAAGATAGTTTATTGACACTGAAGGCATCATTGGCAGCTGCACTTTGCCAGACAAATTGTTATTATTAAATATCTGTTATAGCAGTGCCTAAAGGACCCAATTAGTATTGAGCTTCCATTGTAGTAGGTGCTGTACAGACAGAAAGCTGCTAGCAATGAGCCTGCTCTCCAAAAAGGTGAGGGGGGCATGATTCTCATTTATGTGAAGGCCTACCTATCCTGAGGCCCCTTGACACTACTACAGCACTGGAAAGAAACCCTGGTGTAAATAAGGTGGTCTTTTAAAACTCCATCTAAGGTAGACTCCCAGCCAAGTCAAATGGGTAATAAAACTTTGTGAAAAGAATCAGACGTGAGCAGAGGTAGGTAAACAATTCATACCCAAACGATGGGTAATTCTCTAGTGTTGTAAGAGTCCTTCTTTAACCATGCCATCAGCTTGTAGGTTGCAACAAGAGACTGTATCCCTTTACCCTCCTCCCTACAGGGTTTTGAAGGCTCTTGCCAATATACAGATCACAAGGTTTTATTTTTAAAATGTCCCAAACAGCTCTCTGTTGGCTTATTTTGGTGGCTGCAAGAAGTGCAGAGGCCTCTGCCTTACTGTTTGGCATGTGCTGTCCCTAAAGACCCCTGTAGTTCAGAATGATTTTTCAGGGACCCGCAGAACTTCAGAGAACCCCGATGTGCATGTTACTGGTGTACATTACTGGTGGGTGGTATGCAACACACAACAAAAATACATGTTGCTTCTTGGGCAACACTGATCCAAACTTTGGATGCTACCCGCAAGGACAGGAGTTTCAACAATATTTAACTGTTTACAATCGTTGGGGTTGGAAAGAGGTAAAAGTCAAAGCTGAAAGATAGCTGAAATTTGAACCTGACTCAACTTTACAAACAGAAAAGTAAAAATAAAAAGTGGTTTTCTTTTAAACTGCAAGACGCCTCTTGCCTGAAAATCCTTCTTCTGTATGTTACATAAAACCAAGAGTCTACAGACTTGAGCTAGAAGAATAAACAAAATGGAAGTACCTCCTTTGGGACACTGATCCTAATCTCTGAGGAGCCTGTGAAAGGCTCTATAACAAGTCCACCAAGGAGCCAAACATTTTCATAGCAGCAAGGTAGGCAGCTGTTGCAGCTAAGACTCAATCCAATGCCACATTATCCTGTGAGAAGGACTGGATTCTTTGGTACACTCTGGATGCACTGCAGAGCTCTCAAAGGGCACATCTATGCAAGGTGTTTATTGTGGAGCTGCCTAATTACTTCTGCAGTAAATGTCTCAGTATCTGCACATGTGGCCTTATTAGGCCACAGTAAACTAATTAACTCCACCACAGGTTAATACTTGTAAACACAAGTACTATCCTACAGCAGCATTTCTCAGTGTGTAGCAATGCATGTATAGGCTAATGGTGCTGGTTGGGGCATGAGGGTGTTTAAGTGCAGGCACTGCCTGTCAGCTTGCCCCACAATGGAGCACCCTCGTGCCCCAGCCAGCCCCTCCACAACACACTGAGCTGGGTCAGAGCAACCCTGGGCTGGCAGACTGACCCTCTGGGCACCCTGCCAGCTGGAGCTGCTCTGACTTGGCTCAATGTGCTATGGCCCTGGGCACACATGTAAAAGCAGCACCCAGCAGCAATACACTCAAAGGCAAGCTTCCAGCTGCTTAAATGAATCTGGCCGAGGGCTCATTCTCTGGCTGAGGATTGTTGGGTTTGCAGACACTGATTGTAAGACTGATCCCTTATGGGCTAGTAGTAGGGAAATTGGCTAATTCCATTCCTAGAGAGGCAAAGGCATGAGGCCTAATAGTTGATGGGTATAGCACTGGGAGGCATCAGAAATGAATGGGTATGGCTAGCCCAGGCATTACCACATGCTTATGGGATCCCTGTCAAAAAATTTAGATTTGGTGTACCTCGGGGAACAACCTATATTAGGCTATTAGAAATTATTCTATGAATACTAATACTTTCAGTTGGCAAAAGAATGTATAATTAGGGTTGCAGGACTAAACAGCTGGAGTATTGCGTCCACAGCTGGAGTATTGTGTCCAGTTCTGTGCGCCCCATTTCAGGAGGGATGTGGACAACATTGAGAGGGTCCAGAGGACGGCCACCTGCATGATCCGGGGACTACAGGGCAGACCCTACAATGAAAGACTGCGGGACCTAAACCTGTTCAGCCTTCACAAGAGAAGGCTGAGGGGGGACCTGGTGACCATCTATAAACTCACTAGGGGGGACCAAAAGGGTTTAGGGGAGACACTGTTTCCACTAGCACCCCCTGGCATGACAAGGAACAATGGACACAAGTTATTAGAGAGTAGATTTAGATCAGACATCTGCAAGAACTACTTCACAGTTAGGGCGGCTAGGAGCTGGAACCAACTTCCAAGGGAAGTGGTGCTGGCTCCTACCTTGGGGATCTTTAAGAAGAGGCTTGATGCCTACCTGGCTGGACTCATCTGAGTCCAGTCTTTTCTCCTGCCCAGGTGCGGGGGTCGGACTTGAAGCTCTACAAGGTCCCTTCCGACCCTACTTCTATGATTCTATGAAACAGACTCATTTAACCTAGAGACTGAGAAGCCGAGTAAAAGTTTCAGGGAGAGATCACAACTGAAGAAGTGTTTGCTGTGTATAAGCAAAAGACAACTAGATTATAAGAGTGAGCAAGAGATTGAATATGATAATGGAATTGTCAAAAAGAAAGCGAGAGATGAAAATAAAGGTAAACAAATCCATTTTTGCCATATTAAGCTTGAGACTGCTGGAGACTGTAACAGTCATCCTATAGGTCATGCAGTCTGAGTTGTTAAAATGGAAGAATATCCAATGACTACCATCTTCTTGTATTCAAAATACAAAAAACAAAAACAAAACAAAAGTAGAAAAACCCCACAGCAATAAAAATAAATTTGGGGGTAGAGACGAGGGGTACACTTAGGTTCCATCAGTACAGACATTACACTGAAACTGCAAGTGAATACAGTTACCTTGAGAATAATAAGACAGAAGAGGAAGGGATGAGCAAAGAATTCTGGCAAAGGGGGAAGACTAAACCTACAGAGAGAAAGAAATTGGTACAACAAGCAACGATAGAGACACTAAGACCCCCGGTTCATGTTAATTTAAATGTGTGATGGGATCTGAGGAATTTTATCTCAGAAAATAAAAGTTGTGCATCCCACCATGCCAGATCTTCCATGGCAGGATGTGCAATTTTTGGGAGCTGGGATAAAATTCCTCAGAGCCCGTTATGTGCTCAGACCTGTAAAGGCCCATTGGGCAGTCTGGCACTGGGGAACATGGCCCTGATGTCTGGCTATACAGCACAGATTTAAAATTGCTGGCATGTGGGGAGCCTGGGATCAAGATCCCAGACATTTAAAACTGTACCAGCCAGTCCAGCACTCTGGAGCTGCTCCCCAGTCCCAGGCTCCTCATGCAACCTTTTCAACTTACTGATTCGTGCCGGTGCAGGAATGTGGTAGGGAGCAGGTGCCCACTCAGTCATGCGGCACAGCAGTAGAGGGAGGGATGTCCATGGGGCACAACTAGTGTAGCCTATATGCTTTTCAGTCTCCAGTGGTGTAGTCCCTGGGGGCTTAGAATTTGGACAACCCCTACCTTAGATAACAGAAAATTGTTAGTGACCTCAGTAAAAGTTATCTGAGTGAAAGACAGGAGAGAAGCCCAAAGAGATTTCGTAGAAATGGAAATAGGACTACAGGAGAGATGACAATTCCCAGAAAATGAGGGCAATTTCCCAATAAAAGGAAAATGAGGAGAGTTTTTGATTTATTTTGCTAAAGAAGGCTTTAGGGTTGAACAGAAAGAGACTGTTAAGGGGAGAATTGAAGAAAAGAATGCTCTCCTAAAAGCCTTTTCCACAATTCTTTCGTTCATTTGAAGTTGAAATGTGATATTCCATGTCCCACCTTTCAACCTACTTGTTTTAAAACACATGGAGTAAAAAGGATGGTGGAACCTATTTTGATCTCGAGTGAAACCCTTTCCAAAATAGTGAGCTCCAACAATAAAGAAACAATGCTTTTAAACTTGTTCCTCTTAGTATGACAAGTTTTTTCTGCTGTGAGTTGTTGCTACTGCTAACTAGCACAAAGATATCAAAATATGGTTTGAAGCATTTTTTTTGTTTTTCATTCACACAAGTGATGGCATATCACAGATTCAAAAAAAATCTCTGCTGTCATTAATTTTTAATTAATTTTGACCCCCAAACCTCGAAAACTAAAGATATTTCAATAAGCAAGATGACAGAAGGTTAATTTAAGAAATACTTCAAGAATTGAAACAAAACCACTGCTGTCAATAAGTTCTAATTAATTTTGACCAAAACCCCTCAAAAACTGAAGCTATTACAATAAGCAAGATGACAGAAGGTTAGTTTAAGAAATACTTCAAGAGGACATGTCATTTTGATTTCAACATTTAAAGCTGCCTAAGATACCTGCATGCTGTGATTCATCTCTACAAGTACTGTGAATACCTGTCACAGAGAGAGAGAGAGAGACAACATTTCTTTTGTGCTTCACGCAGAAGGAAACTATGAAAATGATGTTTCTTCATCAAATATGCAGTATTTTTAAATTACAGTAGCTAGTTCTTACTACCTACAGACATTTTCATTGCGAGTTAACGACAAAAAGATAAAAGAGCTATTGACCTGAACTGACGAAAATCTATCAGTATTTTTAGTCCTGCTATGGATATTGGTCTTGCCTTCTAAACGTTTAATTTCAAAAGGGTTTTAATAAATTTTAACTAGTAAAAAGCAAACATGACTTCAATATTAAGTGTGTTGTAAAAGTAAGCTTTCAATATTCAATGACTGCTGTCTTCCTAAATTCAAGACAAAAAAAATAATTTAAAATCAGTGCTGTGGCTGAAGCCAACACACACACACACACACACACACACACAGAAAAGGGATTTGTATTAAAACTTAAAACTATTCTTACATACTCTGATTAAATTTTCTTGGCATAACTGGAAACTACAGTAAATGAAGATGCTCATAAAATGGAAACAGATAATTCTTTCAAACACAGAACTAAATGAAACGCAAATTAATGACATGTTATATAGTGAACAAAATTCAGGAAGACCTACTATAATTGTAGGCATTCCCACCTGAGATTTGAGAAGTTTAGCTGTTTAATCACATCTGCTAAACCAGTGCACCATTAGCTGCCATTTATTTATGGTTTTAAGATTCTTTAAAGAATGTGGTCTAAAACAAAAGCCTTGCTCTTATAGATTCTGCCTCGAATACTTTTCAGACTCCTCCTTGACTGTTTGCATAGACATCCCCAAGAGTAATAAAATGTATATATCTGCATTGTATCTATTATTTTAAACTTAAGATTGCTATCAAATTTGCATTTTTAAACCTTCGCAACTGAAGTGGGGGGGAAGAGGGGGACATTATCCTATGGGTTTGCTTCATGTTGCTATTATCCCTATGGTTATATCCAAAACTAAATCACACACACATTTCCTAAGGGACGTTTACTCTCAATAGCTGTAATCTGTTTACCGCTGCTGCTGCTATTATCTAGTAGCATTTGTAATTGCTTTAAGTTTTTCCTTTCTGTGTTTTATAAGATGAGTGTTGGCTAGGTCAGCCAACAAATTCTAAACTGATGAAGTCCTAAACTAAATTCAATTAAGGAGAGTTAAACTGAAGCAGAAACCCTGGGTAAAGTCATTGGGTTAGAAGAACCATACCTAGAATCTGATTTCTGGGGTAACGATAGCTTCTCTGTGTTTGTGCCCGTGTAGGGGAGTCTATTTTCTCTTTCCTAGATCCCTTAAATTTTTTAATATTTGCGAAGCTTACTGTGGAACCACTAGGATAGCAGATATTGGAGAACAAAATATTGCTGGACTGAAATTCAAAGCAAACCTGATATCTTTTTTTTCTGCGGGATTTTTTTCCTTTCACATTTAGAACACTGTACCACCTTCCTTTTACAGGTCCTCTTGGTATTTAGGGTTGTTGGCTGTAGCCATGTTGGTCTAAGCCATAGGCAGACAAGGTTCTTTGGGTAGATGTGATACCTTTTATTCAATAAAAGATGTGATATCTTCTATTTAGCTTGCATACTTGTTCTTTACAAGCTTGCAGGCACAAACACCCTTCCTTTGCCTGAAGAAGTGTGTCTGTGCCCAAAAGCTTGCAAAGAACAATTTTCCCAAAGATTCTGTTGGTCAAATACAAAATAAAACATCTACCCAAAGAACCTGGTCTGCTTTTGATATTTATTCATTCCAACTTTTTAATACACCACAGTGAAAATAATGATACAACAGAAATGATCAACTTAAATTATCCACTGCCCTTAGACTTGCATCAGAGCCTTCAAAAATTTATTTTGATATGATCTGTAAAAGGCGTTGGCTCCTTATTATAAAAAAAGTTACATCTGGACCTCATTTGGATTTACTATTACAGTCTAAAATATGAAGGATTAGTCTAAAATCCTGTCTAAAACATGGCATCCTGATATTTCACATTTATTCTAAAGCCATGACTTTTGTCAAAAGCACAACTGACCAAATTAAATCACAACTGCTTTCTATATGCAGCTATCCCTGAAAGTTCAACCTTGTCTGAAAATCAAACTGTAAAACAAGCTTATTAAGATTGATAAAATAAACCATAATCCTCAAGAATTAAGCTTCTCATCATTATTTCCAATAGCAATGTTTCTGGACTGAGAATGCAGTTAACAATTCCGTTGATTCTGAAGTGAAGTACAATATATCTTTTCCCCTACAGGGATAGAAGCTGTAATTTAAAGATGCTTCTTAAATAACGAGACTGAGGAAGTAAGTAATTGAGAGATGGTCCCTCAATTAAGCTAAATAGTTAGAGCCAGACAAAGGGTCTACAGAGATTGCTTATTGCACCACAATCCAACTTTACAGTAGTTCTTTTCATTCATGTATGCCTGTGTTTATCAAACCTGGTCATCACTATATTGTGTCAGGAGTTGCAAATGAGAAAGTACTTAAAAAAATGAAGCCCAAACTGAAATGGAAGTTAGAAACTGAGAGCAAGTGGAAGAACACAGTCACATGGAAAAAGAGCTTCTGTAAATGATCTTCCTGTACACTTACAGTCTGGTACAGATCCAGGATTTCCTAAAGTGGGAGGCAAGAACAGCAACCCATAGTGCGAGGGTGGCTGCACCCCTGCTCCCAACATCCTCCACCCCCACCAATGCAGACAAACTGAGTTTCTGAAGACTTTAAGGGTGTTTATAGAAGTTATGGATCACACTGTAACTACAAGTGCTTTACACAAAGCATTTGAAGTTACAGCATCATCAAAAATAAACAGTTTTGGTTTTTGATGGTAGGGGCTCTGAGTCTCCATGCACTGCCTGAGGCCAGGAGGCAGTGGGGCCTGTAACCTGCTTTGGAAGCCCGGCAGCCAGGCCTGCTGGTGTCTCTGGGCTCACTCCCCTGCCCACCTGGAAACACCAGCAGCCAGGTGGGCTGCCATTGATTCCCCTCTGTGGGGGTCTGGGGAGGTGGACCCCCTGCATAGTGCCATTGGGCACCAGGGACCCTCCCTTTGGAGGTGGAGGTACTGGCCCTATGGCTGCACTCTCCCCTTCCTCCCCTGGCTGCATAGGGAAGAGATTCTCTGCCTCCTCCCTGTGGCAGACCAGGAACATGACATATAACATGTATACAAGTTCCCTAAGGTGCTCTAATTTATTACCTGATTATGTGCGTTATGACATGGCTTTAAAGTGTTTTCAGGGGCTAGATCACACAAAACTGTCACTTCTGTCTGTGCCCTAAGTCCCTAAAGCAGGTGAATCCCACCCCTCACTTTCCCTTGTTGCTCAGTGGCACATCTCCTCCCCTCTTTTCTTCCTCCCCTCCCCCCCACAACTCCCCTGCTTGTTGCTGCTGCTTTCTTCACTGTTCAGGGATGGGGAAGCTCCAGAGGCTTCTAGGCTGAGGTCAACTGGGGAGGGGACAGTGGCAATAAGGTGGCTGGAGAGTAGTTCTCCCTATCCTGCCTGGTCACAGCATGAGGAAGAGGAACCCCCACCTCCCTCCTTGCTATGGCTGTCCCAGGCCCCAGCTGAGCCCAGCCCATGGGCAGAGGACAGGGATGTCTATGGTGCTTCCCCACCAAAAGGACAAGGGACAGGCAGGCTGTGGGGAGGGTCAGGGACAGAGTATGCCTTTCAGCAGGAAGGGGGAGAGGAGGGATTTTGCCTGCTTTAGGGACTTTAGCCTCCAGGACTTATTTAAGGCTCCCACAACATACTCCAATCCAAAAGGAGTGCAGCCACACCACTGCACCCACTCTGGATCTGCTCTGATTATGGTAGAAGTAAAAGAACAGTTAGTTATGGAAGTTTTGCAAACTCTACCTGCCCATCGGATGTCAAGCTACATGAGAGAAAACTGGAGGGCATCCAGACTATGGTTTGAGTGGTACCTAGCAGCCACAGGGGGAAGAAAAAATGATAAAGTCAAATCCTCAATCTTTCATACTGTGGAAGAGGAAGCCCTGGCTGTCTATAGCACCTTTACCTTCAGAAAAGGTCAGAATAAGAAATTAAATAAAATACTATCCAAATCTGAGGAGTACTGCATGCCAAACAAGGATGAGACCCTGGAAAAACACAGATTTTTTTTTATATGCAAACAAATAACAGAACAAAGGGCAGATCAATATGTTACTGAACTAAGGAGACTCAGTAAGAACCAAGTAAGACTTTTGGGAACTTGACAATCTCTGATTAGAGATAGGATTATTTGTGGCACTTCAGGCAATGCTTTGCAAGAAAGCCTACTATATGGCGGTGACTTGTCTGAAGAAAAAACTGTCCAAATGTGCAGAGCAGCAGAAACTGTGTGGGCCCAGGCTGCAGGGCTGAATACACCAAAAGGAGTCCTCTATGCAGTAGATATGAAAGGATGTGGCCAGAAAAAACTACCTCATAGGAAAAAAATTTCTGCTGGTAAGAAGCCACCTCACAGGGTGGCATTTCCATTGGCAAGGATAAGGAGACAGACTTAGAGCAAATGGTCATTTTTGCAGCAGGTATGGAAAGCAACATGGCCCCAAACATTGTGCTTTGTTTGGAAGGCTCTGTTTTAACTGTAACAATTGGAACCATTTTTCCAGGTGCTGCAGATCCCAAATGCAAAAACCTCAAGTGCATATCGCTGAGCATGGGTGATTGCACCCGAAAGCTTGCAAAGAACTTTATTTCCGACTACTCAGTTTGTCTAGTAAAATATATCAAATCTACCCAAAGACCCTTGCCTCCCTATCACTGATCATAAAGTGGAAGAGGAGTTTTTTATAGGTATGGTTGAATCAAACAAAATCAGTGAGGTACTGAAAGTGCAAGGAACAACGGTTTCAATTAAATTGAGCACTGGAGATCAGGTTAATATTTTACCAAAGTATATTATAGAAAATTAAAACTGAGACCAAAAGTGAGACCAATAAACATCAAAATAACTGGTAATTCACGAACACATATACTAATGAAAGGGAGATGAAAAGGCACCGGACATAAAAGTAGAGCACACAAGTTGTGTACTCAAGTTCATTGTGGTATGTAATGATGTGACACCAATTTTGGATCTCATACTTTTTGAGAAACTGAATCCAGGCAAGTGTGTGCTTGCAATACAAGAAGACATAGCCCTGGAATATGAGACGGTTATGTCAAACTGTAAGGATGGCTAGGTTGCTTGCCAGATGAACATACAATTCAGATAAATAAACAAGTTGCTCATCTATGCAAAAAAGTGCCTTTTACTCTCCTTGATAGACACAACATGGAGTTAGCAAAAATGGAAAAATTACAATACAGAAAATACAGGACCCTATAGAATGGGTATGCTCCTCATTATTGTGGAGAAAAATAATGGTCAGAGATAGATACCTAGATGTAGATATAGATATACAGTAGGCCTGTGTGAAGCAGTTAGTATTTGCTTCAGATTCAGCCAATTCAGGGGACAGTGATTTGATTCAGTGATTCAAATCACAGTCCTGAAGTGATTTGGCCAAATCTGATTCAGAGATTCAGCTGCTGCCGCATTGGCTGAATGTCTGAATCAAACAGGCCCCATCCCTGTCAAACACTGCCCCTAGCCCTAGCCTCCTGGATCTTAAAAAAAAAAACAAAAAACGCTCTGCACTCACTGGTTGCTGCCAGGCTGGGGGGGGAGGGGGGGGGAGAGGGGATCCTTGCTCCCCCCGATGCCCCACGCTGCATGTGGGCTCTGTTACAAGCCTTCATCCCCGGTCTGTTCTCCCAGCCCCAGTGTCCTGGCTTTTAAAAAAAAAAAAAAATCCCACACTCACCAGCTGCTTCCAGGCAGGGAGGTGATCCCCGCTGCCCCCAACTGCATGGGGGCTCTGCCATGAACCCTCAGAAGCCCTGACAGCTCTTGCAGCTTTTTTTAAAGAACCAGGAGCTGGGGTCAGGAAGCGGGGCAGCCATGGGGAGGGAGGCGCGCGCTGGTAGAGTGGGTGGGGGTCAGGGATGCTCAGGGGGGCTGGGGGAGCAGGCAGGGGATGGGGCCTGGCAGGGGTCCCCTATGGTCCCCTGCCACCCCCTCCTTACCGGCACGGAGTCTGGGTCCAGCTCCCTAGGGCAGCAAGCGGGGACTGCCTGAATTTCCGAAGCTCTCCGAATCAACTGTAATTTGGATGCTTCTTCAGGATTTTGGCAGCTGAATCTCACACAGAAAAGCTCTAAATAACGTGCATTTAATACTCCCTTTTGAAGGTATAGATTTCTGTGTCTACCTTTTGATATCATCTCCACTCCTGAAGTGTATCATGAAACCATACACATGATTTATAAGCATATTCCTGCTGTGAACACTTCCATGGGTACTATTATCATCTGGGTCTCCACCAAAGAAAAACTAGATTACAGGTTTTGGGAAGTGTTGGAGGCTATTAGAGCTGCAAATCTGAAAGTGAATAGAACAAAGTGCATGCCAGGTGTCACTGAACTCACTTTTATAGGGGATTCCAACTCTGCCAATGGAGTAAAACCTGACAAGACAAAAATTAAGGCCACTGAAATGATACCATGTCCCCAGTAAGGGAATAAAGTGCAAAAGTTTCTTAGAATGGTAAATTTTCTGGGCAAATTCATACCTAATTTGTCAGCAAAAACAACACCCTTGAGGACACTCCTTGCAAATAAAAATGAATAGTGCAGGGATACAGAACAGGAGGTATCATGGCTTGCATTGAAGCAACAACTGATGCAAGACCAGTATTAAAATGTTACGCACCTGGAAAACCTATAAATATTTAATCAGATGCATCACAGTCAGGGGTTGGTGCAGTAAGTTTTCAAAAATATAATAATGATTGTCAGTCAGTGGCATGAGTTCCCATATCAATGACAGAAGCAGAAACCAGATTATGTATAGATGAGAAGGAGTTACTGGGAATATTGTTTGCCTGTGAAATTTTTTTGCCAGTACGTCTATGGCCAGACAGCATATGTGGAAACAGACTACAAACCCCACATACCATTGCTTAACAAGCCATTAATTGTGATGTATGTGAGGGCTGTATAGCTTTAAGGGTTAGGATCTCCCTCAGCCCCCTCCACATAGGTAGAGCTAGGCAGAATTGGGAACACAACTGCATAAGTCAGATGACTGTGAGTCTGGGTGCTGTAAGCATGAATTAAGAAGCCTCTACGTTAAAGGGGCTCCTGACTAAATGAACTGAACACACAACACAACAGACATACCAGGTAATTTTATATTTACTGCAAATGTACTTTTTAGAGCTCTGCATCTGGCTACGGAAGCAGAAGTGAGATAGAAGTGGAAGCTTATGTAGACTTGTTAAATCACTCTCTATAACGGACAGGAAACTTGGGACCCTTGAAAGAAATGACAGTTAAAAAATGGCTAGGGTATAAAAGTGACTGAAACGTAGATGTAAAAGATTATTGGAATTGCAAACATGAACTTTTGGTGGTAGAAGGGACAATTTTTAAATGCTGTGAGTTAGTGATACCGAGAAGCTTCCAAAAGGAAATGCCACAGAAGATCCATAGGGGCATTTAGGAATTGAGAAATGTAAAAAAGTGAGCACACAAAGTGATGTATAGCCCCAGGATTAATACTGACATTGCAAACATAGTAGAAAATTGTTACACCTGTTCAGTTTCAGCCATGTCAGCAAGCTGAGCTGCTACAGCCTCATCTGATTCCACCCAGGGTATATGAAAAGCTTGTCAGTGGTATATTTATGTGGAATTCAAAGATTTACTGAATAGTTACAGACTATTATCCCCCAAATAGTATTCAGAAGCATGCACTTTGTCCTGTACTACTGGGAAGTTGACAGCAAGCAGCCCAAAGGCCGTATTGGCAAGCCATGGGATTCCATGGAAGTTTTTATTGACAGTGGGCCTCAGTTCTCTGGTTCTGGGTTTAAGCAATTTGCTAAGGATGGGGGCTTTTGGCACAGTAAATCAAGCCCCAATTAACCCCAATTGAATGGCCTTGTGGAATGGCCTATTCAGACCATAAAAAAACCTACTGAGAAATAATTTTACAGTGGGTGCAAGTGCCTGAAACCATTATTGGCATATGAGATGCACTTCTGGTAAACAGCATGTCACCAATGTACCCATTAATTGGTTGACGGATACATTCTACCCTGCTAATCTGTGACAGCTTACTAAAAGAGTAGCAAGATGATACTGCCAGGGAGACAAAAGGAACTCGGAAGCAGGAACAAGAATGGTATTTTGACAGAGGAGCCTGGGAGCTTTCAGCATTAAAAGCTATTGTCACGATCTACAAGCACTGCCAGAGAATTCTGAAGACCTAAGTGGTGGCCACGGACTGCTCTCAACCAACAGTGACTACCTTAGCACCAGAAATAGAAATAGATCCAGAACTAAGCAGGTGTCTCGGAGTGTCAGATTCTTGGTTGGTCAGGAAGGAAAGTGAAACCACCTGAAAGACTTACGAGCATGTGCTAAAAGAGCGGGAATAAAGCGGGAATAGGAAAGTGAATGGTAAAGATTTACTTTAGAAAGACACTTGATCTGAGCCTTCAAGAGGCGTCCTGCTAACCTTTCTTCTCCAGATACATGTTAAATGATTTTTGTACTTATTGTTAAGAGGGAAGATGTAGTGGTAGAAGTTGAAATTTAAAGATGCTCCCTAATTGAGATGACTGCAAAAGTTAGTAATTGAGAGATGGTTCTTCAGTTAAGTAGCCAGTTAGTCAGGGAAACCAAGGGACTGTCCAGGCTTCCCTATGGCTCCACGAACAAAAGTTATTGTTAATTCCAATTTGTGTATGCCTATGCTTATTGAACTCAGTAATCACTCCAGCTTCTATGCTGCTATTTAGATTTGCAAGGGTGATGGGGATAAGGCAATCTTGAAAACAAGGGCATTTTTCTACATGCTCTGTGTGGTGCCATGGGGAGGCATTTAATTAGTGAGCCTCACAAATTTAAAGCACCTGAGAGTCATGTGTATCAGAGTCCCTTGCACTGAAAAATGGAGATGGGGTGGTTTGAACTCAAGTTCATCAAACAAAGCACCCCGCCACCATTTTTCAACATGGGCATGCTGATGCACATGATGCTAGACTCTGCTGGAGCATGTTCATTTTTGTGCTCCAGCAGACTCGATTAATAGTGTCTGCCCCAACGCTTGGATTTCCAGTGTATCGGAGCAGGCTCCCTGCACGTATATAGGAGTCCCAGAAGACAGTAAGTAGATGCGATTTCCAAGAGTCAGAAGAAGTAAACGATGGCTAATAAAACTTTTTATAACACTATTTTTTTAAGTTGAACTTTAAAATAATGTCAGCCAGCTTGTTATGGCTTTAACAGATACAAAACACAGTTTATATTACAACTTAACTAACTTTTCTAATTTATTTGTAAAAGTACTCAGCCCATAACATTACAATAAAGTCTATCATAGCAACCTTGCCAGAGAATTACAAAATTTACAAAAGGCTTCTTGTGCAGTGGACATCTAAAATTAATAAATATGGCCTCTGCTAGACTAGAGGCAGTGGAAGTTAGATATGTTGACTAACTAACCCTTTTCTATCAAGGTTTCAGATATCATAATCTGCTCAGTATATTGCTTTCAGCATTTGTTTTTCTTGTGAAGGGTTCCAAGGTGTAAAGAGTACTGCTTTCTAATGAGTCTCTACTGTGATGCACTTTGTTTCACTTTTCAAGCAAAACAATTGCCATGAAAAAGAACAAATTAGCACAATGTTTGTTTCATCAAAACTGTTCTGAGAAAAATAATCCAGTTAAGAAAATTATCGTGGAACTCTTCTTCATGGTTAGTTTTTTAAAATGAACTAACCTTGGACTTCAAATATAAAATGTATCTGATGAATACTTGAAATTCAAAGCAAATATGTGGCATGCAGAAGGTTGCCAAGGCTATACATCATATTTGAAATTGTAATAAGTCTTCTAAAGTTCCACTTTTTATCAGAAAATGAGCTGTAAGAAAAGTGAACATAGGCAATTTGACCATTTTCATTCCATTGGTAAAAATCAGCACTTAAAAGTAAAAATACAATCATATCAACATTGTGCAATTCTTAAATTAATTGACGTTTTCCCCTTCTTTTAAGATCCATGGCATGCATAAACTTAATAAATATATCAATTAAGAAATGGATTAATAATTGAAGATGTCAAGGTAAGAAAGGATGTACAGCACTCTAAACTTACCCTCTTGCAATGACCAGAATGCTATGAAATCAGGGACAGAAGATTTTATCTAAGGAAAAAAATTAAAATCCTCCACTAAAGAGGTTCAGCTATCAAGTAACTTAACTGGACTTGACTATTGAGCCACGATCCCAGAGCACCTATGGTGTGATCTGCATATAGCAAACTGGATATTATCCTGCTAGGACAAAATATAGAACAAGATAGGTGGAGAATGCCTTGAATAATGTTGGGGAATTTACATAACCTGTAGCCCCCCCACCTTGAGAGCTAACAACACAAGTGAAGAGAAACTGGAGGGACCTGAGAATTGCTTTAGGAAGGTGGGGAAAGAAAAACAAACAAACATGGGGGTGACTGCATGGCAGCTTCAATAAGCAGTTATGATGATGAGAAACATAAAAAGAAAAATTGATATAATTCATAAGGAAACTCTACCCGACGGTACATTCATCCCAACTACACTGTCGGAATATTCTTGTATTTCATTCTTAGTAGGATGTAATACTATAGGGTCCAATGACTTTTGTGAGAGTTGCATTCTTCACTGTGATAATAGAACTTTAAAGACTACCAAACTCTGTATGGCACTAAAGAATACAACTGGTGATACAAATGCAAATACAAGTTGTAACTGGATTATGAAAAAGGACCATTCTGGATGAAAGTCCTTACCATATGTGTTTGGGCTGAGATACAAGGCCATATATTTGGGTTCCTGTCTTTCTGTAAGGTCCTATTTGTTGCATGTCTCTGAAAGTTTATGGGATTTTTTTCTCTAAGGTACATCCCATAATTGTTGTAGATACTGCCAAAGGTAGATAACTTCTTACAGACTACACAGCAATGAGATATGAGGCAAACTGAGCCTGTCAATGCTGGACATCTTTTGATACAAAACAATGTTGTTACTATCAAGTAGAACAGAGGACTGATTACTCTGCTGGCTCATGGGGATGGGGGCATACACTTAGGACTGAATCATAGACTGGGCAATTGCTTTGACAAATGAAAAATAACATTGTCCTTGAGAGACTGTCAATCTTCCGTGAAACACAAGCATAATCTTGGCTTTAAATGTTTTTCTTATGTAGAACTGACTCATCATTCTCCTATCTCCCGGCAGATCTCATTGTATAGTTATAAGAAACTGTCTTCACTTTGTGTATAATCAAAATTAAGTATCTAATTGATCTTTAAAAAAGAAAAGCATGGCAGACAAATCTTTCTGGGGGGTTTTTCCTTTGTAATGTGTCTTATCCTTTCAAGTTCAAAGCATTCCAGTGGAATTTAAATATAATTCCTATTTCTAAGGACCGCTCATTAAACACAAAGATATTTAAAACATTGGATGGAACTATATTGACAATAACTTTGCAGCTATCAAGAGCAGCTGTAAAACCATGTTTTAAGTACATGAGAATGCAGTTTTATGGAAGATCTGCCATGCACTATATAAAAGAAGAGTATGTTTTATGTGTGTCAGTCTACTTATATTTCAGCAAAAATATGTTGGGCATGATAATTTTTTGCTCTTGATGGTGTGTAACACAGTCAACTATTTTATATTACATGTTTAACAACTGAAGTAAAATGCACAATACAAGCATAAAACTGATAATAAATGTAACCATTCAAACTCTGGAAGAGAAAGTAAAACATTGAAAAGATTTCTGAAATTAGCCCCTCAGAATATATGGAAATTGTTTCCAAGTACAGTATCAATTTTTTTTTACACCATTGTGTTAAATGGATAATTTACTTACTGCTTCCTGAACTCTCATCCAAAACAAAGAACAATGATCAATACCTGGCTTCAGTTGGGTTAAAATGCTCATTCTTTCCCTTTAATACACTGAATATTCCTCATCCTTATCCTCTTTCCTGCTTTTTACAAGGTAGATTAAACATTTGAAAAAAACAAACAAACCATATTTACCATCTTATTAGTAAATTGAGAAAATAAGACATGGGAGTAATGGACAGTATAAATATATGTAAAAATGGTAACTGTGTTACCAGTCTTCCATCTTTGAGGTATAACTATCACTACGTTATCTATGTTCTCTGTAATATTTAACACTATTATTTGTTTTCCATGGCAGTTTATAAGGAGATGAGGTTGGTGGACATTTCATGTACCTCTAAAGCAAAAGCTGAGGACTGGGCTGTTACAGATCAAAAGTAAGGAGGAGTGAACTACCGTGCAGCTGGTGTAGGATGACTTGAGTTCTGACTGCCAGGGCTGCTACCTCCATCTTGTAATCAACCTGAAATTTCCATTATTTTCCAGAAAGAACATCTAGGATGGACCCATGTGGTGTTAGTCTTATAAAAATCTATATATTCTTAAGGTAGCTCTACAAAAACAGACTGTGCCCTCAGGGTAAATGCTTAAACATGTGTTTGTAGTGAGACCCTGTATACCACTGGTAAGATTTATATTTTTTATTTGCTCCCATCCCCCTTTTTATTTTTTTACTTGAGCACCTCCACAACTTCCTTTAAACTAATATAGGGTTTTGAGCAGTAGGAAGTTTGTTTATAAGACAGAGAACAGAACATCCCAGTTAATCTGGTCTGACTGTGAGTGAACCCAGAGAATTTCAGATTTAGGATCTGCTGTTGACTATATCCCTGGATCATGTTTCTGAACAAAGTTTAGTTTTCTCCTTCTGCCCTTCCTATAGAAATGGACTCCTAGAGTAAATGGTTGTTTAAGGCCATTTGTTCTTCATGCAGCTTGCCTTCTCTTGTAGTCATGATTCTGGGATGGCTTCTGGAGTACAGGTAGCCTCCTATGATTTGAGGTTAGACACCTGAAGCACAAGTTTTTTCTTGACCACCTGTTTCCAGGGGAAGCTTTTGGTGTGTATGGTTTTCCATGCCTACTACATATGAAGAGATGATATTGCATGATAAATTGCAAAGCTTCTGACTTTTTCACCTTTCCTCTGCACCATGAACCGTCTCCATGCCTTCTGACAATCTGTGCCTCAGAGTGGCATCAAACAGTTATTATCTTTAAAAAATAATATGTGACCAAATGTGTCTTATCCATTCTCCCCAAACAATTTCATTCACCTGAGTTACAGACAAGGTATTATTCAGTCCTAGTGACATGATTTAGGGACTAGGACATCATTCTCCTGCTTTCCACCAAGACAAACCACACTTGCATCAAACTGAAAAATCCTGAGATGCTGGATACTGAAGTTATCATAAAAAGCTATTTTAGGACAGAGAGAGAGAGAGTTTTAAAATGTATTAATTATATATTTTCTCTCAGCTGAATTCTTGATATGAAAGGAGTTTAGCTTTTGTGGGTAGAAAATCATTAAAAAAAACTCTAGGTGGTTTAAAAAGAAATTCTAAAATACAGAAAAATGTCGACTTTATAGAACCCTTCATGGTATGGTTTGTAAGCTAACTAGTGCCCACATAGGATGCTCTATATAGCTTTCTCACGGCTTCCCTCCTTGAGAGGGAATGACAATAACCCTAGTCATTACATATACATTATTATACATTTTCTCTTTCTCTGCCTCTGTCTGTTTGAGGGCTATTTTCTATTTGTTTTCTACTAATCTAAGTTCTGTAGAAGAAACAATTAACCCAAGTTGTTTTACCAGAAAAGCAATTCTTTGTTTTATGTTACTGTAATTTAATTCAGCTAGATACATTTATCCTTTCACTGGATTGAAAAATGCGAAAGAATCTTGGCTTTAATCTGTTTGTTTCTTGAATCTGCAAGCTTTAAACTCTTAGTTCTTTTTGTGTGTTAAATCTGTGAGAAGTTAAACAACATATAAAAGTGTGATTAAAAAATAAGATAACAAGAAAGCTTATTTATCAAAATCAGTCTACTATTTCTCAGACAGAGCAAATATGGAAAATTTCAGAAAATTAAAGCTTATGGACTTGAGTCCTGGAAGCAGAGAAGACATACCTTTGGGAAAGAGTAACATCTAGAAGAACACTGTGAATAGATCAAAAGCGGAGGAGAACAAGCACTCCTTAGTGTGCTCATCACAAAGGTGACTTATAGGGCACTTACGTAAGTTACCATTTCCACATGATCTGGCCCCTGAACGCACTCCATAGCCAAGACATAACACAAATTCATGGCTGCAGAGTATTAAAATGTCACCTGCCATTTAAATGGCTGATCATACAAAAAATTAACCCTTGATAAATCTGCTATTAGCTGCAGGCTCTCTAGAGCAGACCATCTTAGAGAACTTCTGTTCAGGTTCCCTCAAGAGTTAATTTTATGGATGCACCTTTGCGGGGCTGGGCTGGTGCTTTTGATGGCAAAAACCAGCCTAAACCTAGTCCTGGGGCTGTCCCAGATAGGAGAGAGTCTCTTCCCAGTGCAGCAGGTGAGGGAGAGGAAGGGGAGCTCAGGTTGGGGAAGGTACCTCTGCTCGGCAAAACTGAGCTGGCAATTGTGTGCTGCCCCTGTCAGGGGGCTCAGCCAGAGGGTGGGGAAAGGGAGCCCCCCTGACTTGTGGGCCCCCCACCTCAAGCTACCCAGCTGGAGTACTAGGGGGAACCAGGCTGGGCCTGCAAGGTAGAGTGAACTCCCTCCCCCTCTTCCCTCCACTGCCTGAGCCTTTTGGCAGTGGCAGGACACAGCTGCCAGCTCAGCTTTGCTATGGCCAGAGCTGGGGGGATGGGGTTGGGAAGAAGGGCAGTTCAGCAGACTTCTGGGTGGCTGCGGAAGCACCCCCACCTGCTGGCCAGGGCTGGTACAGGAAGGGTCAAGCTCTTCTCCCACCCAACAGGTCAACACACATTGGGTTCAGTGGGCACTCAAACACACGGTGCTCCATGTAAAGCACCATGAGTTAAAGTGCCTCCCCTAAATGTCTGTAGGCACCCATAGATAACGCTGCATATGGATCTTCTCAAGGAGTCAAAACCATGCTCCCAAGAATACAGCTAATGTTGGTTCCTTCAAAGAGACAGAAAGTTCACTGAACTCTTCTAACCTGAATAGGAAAACATCTTGGCTAGGATAGAATGTGGAGGTTTTCCTTGGTGAGAAGTAATGAGATGAAATTCTACTTTATTTTGTTTGGTGGTATTGCATATCCAAAGGAAGAATGGGCACAGTAAATGGGTAAATACAGAGACATTAATAGTGTGAAGTCACTTATATAGGGAAAGGATTAAGACAGTGGTTTTAAACTTGCTGCCCCTGGGTCCACAGACAACGTCTAAGGGGTCTGAGAAAGATGACTATGATCAATCAAAACACTGTGAATACACACACAATTCAAAGGGGTCCACACCTCCATTCAAAATTTCCCAAAAGGAAATTTGAAGTTTTTTAAGAGTTCACAAATGATAAAAAGGTTGAAAACCACTGAATTAAGGCAAAGACAGAAATCCTGACCACAAAGTTAGGCATATACAGACTGGATCTCCTAAAGTATCCTGTAGCTTTAAGGATACAGTCAGATCCACATCACTGTTGTAAGTGCCTCTTCTTAGATATTAAAATACCTAGGAAAATAGATGCTTTGTCCCAGAAAGATAATTCAGATCAACAGGACCAAGCCCTAGTTTTCCTATACGGAGAACAGAAAGAGATAAGTGACTTCAAAGGGCAATCCAGAGTGTTAAGGTACTGAAGGAGGTGTTTAGAGCTAGCCAATAGGAAACGCTACGAGCAGCAGTACATCTGAAATCCTGCCCTTTCATTAGGCTTCTTTGCCTAACTCAGGGCCTCCATAATCCTGCGATCTAGAGTGCCAAACATTGCTCCAACAGCACAGTACAATAGTTTCTGGGCATTTAACTTGAGAACATGGCTCCTGGTGGTAATGCTGCTCTTTCTTTAAACTTAAAACACATAAGTGTGCTTAGAGCATCTGCACAGAAGAGATGTTCTCGACTCTCTCCAGAATGAGGAGGGCCTATTACATAGGCCTCTGACTTCCTGGAGAAATGAGACCTGTAGGAAAGTCATAGAATCAGTGGATTGAAACAGACTGCAAGGGCAATTCCAGGATGGACTGTTCCCCAGCTGTTCCAGACAAATGTCTATCCAGCTTCTTCCTGAAAACCTCCAGTGATGGAGATTCCATAACTTCCCTAGGCAGCTTGTTTCATTCCCCTACTGATCTCACAATGAGGAAGTTTTTTGTTTCTGTTTTGTCTGACGTTTAATGTAAATTTGTTTTGCTGAAGATTAAATCCATTGCTTTATGAACTGCCCACTCTAGCAAATGAAAATAATTGTTTTCTGCCTTTTTTATGGCAGTCTTTCAAATAGTTGAAAATTACTGTTGTCCCCATTTCATTTCCTTTACTCCAAACTAATCATGTTGGTCTCTT
The DNA here is from genome assembly GCF_001723895.1 of Crocodylus porosus. Taxonomy (NCBI): domain Eukaryota; kingdom Metazoa; phylum Chordata; order Crocodylia; family Crocodylidae; genus Crocodylus; species Crocodylus porosus. The sequence goes on along the minus strand of NW_017728906.1, from coordinate 53,590,263 downwards.
TACCTCTTCTCCCATGGCTTGCTTTCTAATTCTATTATCATCTTTGTTTCTTATCTCTGAATCCTTTCCAATTTCTCTACATCTTTCCTAAAATGCAGACCCTAGAACCACATGCAGTAATGCTACTGAGGTCTAACCAGAGCCAACTAGAGAGGTACTATCAGTTCCCATGTCTTACATACAATACACCTGTTAATGGAGCCCACATTTGCATTTATTTATTATATCTCTGGAACTGATGGATCATGTTGAGTACATGGTCCACCAAAATCTTCAGATTCTTCTCGGCAAAGCTACTGCCTGGGCAATTACTTCCTATTCTGTATTTGTGCATTTGATTTTTTCTTTCCTACTTCTGTCTCTCTCAACTTTCATTCTGTTGTCCATATCCCAATTATTTAGTTTATCAGGAACTACAAAGCTCCTGAAAAAAGGTGGATGGCAATACTACCACCAGTAGTGTTCCTGAGTGAAAGTGCACTATACAGAATCCCAGATTGCCTCCTAGGCACAATCAACTATAGAAACAGGGCATGAAGAACAGGCATGCAGTCTACCTGTCACCTGCTTACCCCACCTCTGAATTATATAAACTTTTTAAAAACCCGTATTAGCCATAGGAAAAAATAGGATTAATTGTACATTATACAGTGTAAAATGAGATACAATCTCTGGAGTACTTTGTCAAAACTCTGTTGGTTGAGAGGAACAGAATGGGCAATGTTTGCCCAAAGGAAGGGTGAAAAACTAAAGCTAAGTAAAGTGCCTTTTTGAAAAAGGTTTCCAATAGTTAAGATGCAGCTCCTCAGACAGACAGGTAATGACTGGGCAAGTATGCAGTAGGCAGCGCAGAGCATCCACTTTCTATTTTGGAATACAAGGTTCTTTTGATAGCCTGGAACACAGAAATATGATTTTTCAGCTCATTAAGGAAGCAAGCTAGTTGAGTCTTAACTGTTGGCTCAGTTTGACTTATCCATATGGGACTCACCACATAAAAAGGTGAACAAAATCCTAACAGAATGCAGCAGTTGGTAAAAAGCCATTATACTGCAATTTTCATGAGGCTGACACTAGGCCAAGAAACTACAAAATGGCAGAGAGTAGGAAAAACAGTTGTAACAGGTTGTACATTGTTGGTGATTATATTTTCAGTGGCAATGAAATCTATACTCAAACAGAGTAAATGAGAAGCTGGAAGGAGCAAGGCAACCTCCAAGAAGCTGAATTATGAAAAATGTAATGATTGCAGAGGAATTTAGTGGCAACTAGTTGCTGTAGACTCATTTTGTGTAAGTTTTAACTATCAAAATCAAAGGCTTGGAGTTACCTAATAGCAGAATGTTACTGCTGGGGATTTAGCATTAAGTACTGCTTGATTTATGGTCTTATCAAATGCTGTGTCACTGTAAATGTGAAATTGATGAGATAAAACATCCAAGCATTAAGGGGAAAACTGATAAAACACAAAAAGAATAAAGAATGCAGCAAATTTCGTTAACAAAGAGCATGCAGAGAATATAATTACACCATTTAAAAGGGATTGGGGGACAACGACTCACTGCTTGGTCAGCTAATCTAGTGTAACTCTTTCATTCAGGGGTAAATTACTACAGTTTAGTTTCCCTTGTGGCAGGTTAAGAGCAGACAGAGAAAACAATTATACCAGATTTGGTTGTACTAAGGTAAGCCTTCCACCAAGCACTTGCCCACATCCATCGCCAGTTGTTTGAAGTTGGGTAAATATTTTGTCTGCACATATGCAAAGGAGGTATGAGAAGTGTGGGCATTTTGGTTTAATATGGAAAAGGAAATATAAATGTTATGAAATACCTAAATACCTGCTAGACTTTTCTGGCAGCTCTGGTAAAGAATTAAAGAAACATAATAGAAACAATAATTCAAAGACTGATAAAATGAAAGACTTAAAGCTGGAAAGCTAAGCAAAAAGAGGTAGCTTTGCTATGGGAAATAGAAAATGGTATGCAAGGACATTAAAAGAAAAAAGAAAAGAGAAACTTTTAACTAAACAGGGGTAGTCTGAAAGCTGGAGGAGGGAAGACATGGAAGAGGGAGGTCAGCAGGACTCAGAAATATCTCCACCACGCGTCTTTACTAAAGGTGTTCCTGTGCAACATATTGATGTATTTACGTTTTTATTTAAAAATATGCTTTGTTGCAAACTCTTAACAGTTGAGAAGATAATCAAATGAACAAAATGGAAGGAAAAGTAATGGGGAGTTAACACTGAAAACTAATAAGGACAGAGAAAAGTGTAATTTATTATATGGCCTATCATTTTTAGTATAAGCATTTGACATTCATCAACTACGGCTGCTGCTGGATGCAGTGGCAGACAGTGAGAGAGAGATTGAGGAATACAGTGGAGGCTGTGGTTGTTATGAAGAATTGTGATTAGTGAGATATGAGTTTACATTTTTCCCACCAAAAACTGCAAGTCACCTGAAGATGGGATAGTGCCATGGGAAGAAGATCCATTCCTTTTCATAATTCCAAAACCCTTAATTGCTTCCAGGAAGTCAAAATCCCATATTTGACTCAGGCTAAGTACAGTGGTTTAAAAAACCAGAGGCAAAATCGATTCAATCTTCACAGTTTTTCCTAAGCTGACTAGATGGAACCGGTAACAAACTGAATTTACATTCAGTGTTTGGAAGGCCAAGATAGAAGTCTGCAATGGCCGAGGACAAGAGCCTGGGGGTGCTCATGTGCACTATGCTCATTGCTAGGCTGCCTAAGGCTGATGAACCCAGCTCAGTGGCAGCCCAGGCCTAATTGGCAGCTAGGGTCTGTGGGGTGCAGGGGGAAAACACCCACCAGGGGTCTTCCCCCTCACCACCAGCTCTGAGTTGGGCTGGGCTGGGCTCACCCCAACCCCCTTCCCTTCCCTTCTCTTCCCCAGCCATCGGCTTTGACCAGGTAGGGGGGAAGGGATTGAGGGGAGAACGTGTTTACTGTTCCACCGATAGTGCCCTCCTCCCCAGCTGGGGTCTTTTTTGCACAGGAGGGAAGCACCCACCAGGGGGACTTTTCACCCCTACACAGCTTGAGCCAGGATAGCACCAGGCAGACCTGGGCTGGGGGAGGCTGGCATGGGGGTATAGAGGGGTAGTGCATTCCACCCTCTGCCCCCACTGCCCCTCTTGGACATGACAGCTGAAGAAGGGATGGGGCTGGGGAGATCCCAACTGGGCTTGAGCTGCGTGGGGGCGTGGTGGAAAGCCCTCACAGTGGGTGCTTTCCCATCTGTGCAGGGCAGATGTTGGCTGGGGGGACCAATGTGGGGGAGAGGTTCTCACCCTCTGCCCCTACCACCCTAGAGGGCTGGGGAAGGTGTGGGGCTAAGGTGATCCCAGCTGAGCTCAAGCTGTGGGGGAGGTGAAAAGCCCCCCAATGGGTGCTTTCCATCCCACACTGGGCAGACCTTGCCTGGGTGGGTATGTTCACACTCTGCCTCTCCCCTCCTCGGAGGCAGATGGTTGAAGGGATGGGTCTGAGCTAATCCCAGCCTGGCTGCAGAGGGGCAAGTGAAAAGCTCCCAAGTGTGGGCTTTCCCCTCCACCCCAAGAACCTGGCTGTGAGAGTGAGTGCCAGGTGGGAGTGCGAAGGGGTATGGTCCCCACGCTTAGAGGCAGAGGGTGGGGACAGGGTAGGGCTAAGCTGATCCCTGCCTGGCTCACTGGGTTGCAGAGGGGGGAGCAAAAAGTCACCATCACAGGGTATTTTCTTTCCCTTGCAGTACAGCCCAGGGCTAGGAGGTTTGAGGCATGGAGGTCTGTTCCTCTGCCCCCAATCCCTCTGGGCTGACAGACCTAGGCAGGAAGCAGGCTGGGGAGCTAAGGCTTTAGTGGCAGGTGGTGGCAGGGCCAACCTGGCTATGTTGGAGCAAACAGTACAGCCCACAGCTGCAAAGCATCCTGGGGTACTGAGAGTTAACTTGAAATTAGGAAGGGGTCTGGGACAGAAGTTCCATAAACAATTTTAACTTATATCAGTTATGTCTGATACCACATTCAACCAGCTTAAATCCATTTCAGCCATTTTGAAAGTGGTCTATGTGCAATGAACTTCTGTTTTGTTACAGGTTTAAACCAGTTTCCAATAACTTAAACTGGTTTATTTGTAAACTCTGTCCCTAGCCTGAAAGACTTAACTGTTTCCTCCTCAACTACAAAAAAACCCACCTCTCCAGCTTTCCTTTGACAAATATTCTTTACTGATATAAAAATCTGCAAAATTAAAATTTAGGACATCAGTGAACACATTTGATATATGCTGCACTACTACATGTTATATTATCTGGTCTTACATTCCCCTCAACAACATCTCCACTTTGCTGCTGGCCTACGTCTAGGAATTAGGCTGGAAAGGCACTGTTTGAGGTTGGTAGGCTGTCTATAAACTGAGATGGGCTTGTCCCCCAGGGCTACCTTTAGACTGTCGTCATTTTCCAGAAGGGGGTCCAGTTGTACCCCTTCATCAACAAAGACCACATTATAACAGAGATTCTAACATCTGAGGTCCATTCAACTGCTCCTTTACTGAAGTCATATATTCCATCACCTGCTTAGAGTGCCCTTCTGCTGTCTATATTGGACAGTTGGGATGATCTTTATGTGAAAGAACAAATGAACACCGATTTGACTTAAATTCCATGAAGATATACAAGCCTGCAGTATAACACTTTAACCTCCATGGACATTTCACCACTAAACACAGAGTAGCTCCTCTTAGACCACAAGTCTTTAAAAAACAACCTGAGTGGGAAATTGCAGAACAATAAATCACTGATGGATTGAATTGTGTTAAGTATGGTTTAAAGCACTGGTGGCCAACCTTCTGGCCTCTTGGGCCAGATGAGTGGTGTGAGAGTTGGTCCACAAACCAGAACCCACATGGTATTGTATACATCTGAAAGATTCAAAGAGGTATCATATGGTCCAACGCTTTATTAAAGGTTTCAGGTGACCCTTGTAATGGCATGAAAAGCAATTTGGTTTATCATACCTGCACACATTTATTGTTTTGCTTTGTTTTTTTTAAATGGTATCCCCTGATGTTTTCTGTAGTATTCAGGGGAAATATTGCTTCTTTTGTCCTTCCATTTAAATAACAAGAGTTATTTAAATTGCTTAATAATTTTATCCTTTTAATTTGAACAATTGCATTAAGATGGAATAAGGAAAAGCACAGAAATAAGAACTGTAAATAGCCATAGTCAATATTATTTATACTTACTTGATATAATAGGGCACTTTGTTTGGTGAGATTGCCCTTTCCCAGGGACCCTGGACAGAAGCTGTTAAAGGAAACAGACAAACAAACAAATAAATAAAAGACAGATGTGGAGGTCAAGTTCAAAGCAAACAGGAAAGACAACATTAATCTTCAGAATTACAATTTTACACTCGGCCACACTGATATGGGTCTTTTTGCTCAGTTGCCCATGAAGGCAGGAAGGATTAACCTGCTGTTCTGAAATTTCTGTCCTAATCTGAGTGAAATTGAACTCATTCAGCTGCAAAGATAAATGCAAAAACCTCCTTGACTGCTAAACTAAAAGAAGAGATAAGAAGCTGAACAAGCAGCCTATCTGTTTTATTGGTGTGTTCTTTTAGGGGGTTCCACTTGCTAATGCTTTCTGTGCTTTCTGGTGTTTTTTCTTCCGTTTCCTAGTTGATCCACTGTTTTCAACCTTCTAGGAACAAAATTACACCCTTGTTTACTCTCTATTTTGAATGAAGCTCAACTAAGACACTTACCAGCCCCGTATGTTGTTTATTTTCTTGTTTATTTGTTTTAAGTAGAGACCAATTTCATTTTTATTTCCTACATTATTAAATGTGCATGTGTTTTATTGGCTTTCAATAATGGCAAGCAGTGGAGAAATACCAGCATGATCACACAAAAGTGTTAAAACCAAAAGAGAATAGCACTACATAATAGCAATTCTCTCAACCTAGACTAGCAGAGCGTTAAAAACCAATGTCAGCTTACAGTAGAGGGGAAGTCTTTTATAGCAAACTTTTTTTTTAAATAAAAAAGACATCATTTCGAATAATGAAAATTCATTATCCAATAGCCAATGCTATGTGGTCTGAGCTTTAATCTAAAAGTTGGAACAATTCATAGATGTTATATACTCAGTAATGTTTTTTATATCTCTATTTGATGGTATATCCCCTTTCTTTACACAGAAGACCTTCTGGCCCATGTGACCATCCTATGACGATCCATACTGTTTGTCTAGGAAAGTTATGGTTACCTGGACCCAAAACGTAGCTAGCTGTTTGGTGCAGCACTTTAATCCCTGATTATACCATCACACTGCTAACACATATATGCTTTCATTTTGATGTATATGTTTAAAGAATGCCTCTTCAAAGCTCTAGGGGTTTTAGCAGATTTAAAATACAAATGAAAAATAATCCACACTTCACATAACTGCAAAAGTTAACCAGCTAAATAAGACCACATCATCCACCACCAATGCACCAACCTTCTGTGTCTCACCAAACACAAGAAACTCAATAAAAAAATACGAATGAAACAAGTTAAAGGTTCTAACATCTACTTTAAAATAGTTACATGGAATTAGAGCATCATGACATGACTGCAAATAAATGGATAAAGAGGAGGGATTTAAAAGAAGGCTGGAAGGTTTTATGGAACTCAAGATGAGGGAGACAACAATCAGATAGATGGGCAGCGTGAGAGAACTTGTGCCAGTCTGAAAAGGAGAATGACAGGTAACGAAATATGAGATATAGATTAGAGCTGAGGGCAAAGAGTTTGGAATAGATTTAGATGGCCCTGAGAAAATAGTGAAGAAAAATCTGGGGGTGAGAGAGGGGAGGAAGGTGGAAGGGGGAACGAGCAGATAGGAAGGAAAATGAATTTGGCAACAACAGTTTAGATAGATTGAAGAGTTATGGCACAGCTCCATCAGTACACACCTTTCCAGAGCCATCACTCATTCTCCTTGCACTCCACAGCATCTGCAGAAAAAATTATGGATGCCTTTTCCATAGATGGAGAAAGAGTTTGATGCATTCTCTTCCTATTGCATACTTTCATATTGTTTGCCTATTAAACATACCCAGTAAATATAAATGCTTGGTGCAGATGGCATGGTGCAATTGAGAAATTGCACACACTGAATGTTGAGGGCAAAACACTTCCTCCAACACAGTGTCCATCCTGCACTTGAAATGGTTGACTTTTGCCATCCTTATTTACGCTGAGTAACAAGTTAGTGCAGAAGAACTGCATTACTTTCAAGTTGCATGAAATTAGGCAGTAATCACTGTGAATAAGGAAAGTAGAATTTGGATATCAGTGAAGTTGGCTCCTATAGAAAGTATCATGTGATCATGTATTTGAAATGCATAATGTATATTTACATAGAAGGTAAAGCTCCAGCATATATATGTACATATTTGTATACACATATCATTAAGCATATTTATACATTGCAGTACATTATTTAGACTGTAAATTCTTTATAGCAAGGATCATCCTTTTATTTTGTGTTTGCATACATTTTAGCACAAAAGTCTACATTTTTGGCTTAACACTATGGTTCAGAGTTGCTTTGCTGTCTGTGATGGCAGGAGTAATGGTGAAAGTAGCAATAACAATATTAATGATAATATGATATTTGCCAACTTCCCAATATCTACAGCATAAATTAATGTTAAAGCATAATGCATTTTACAATTCACTTGGCTTCAAAAAACATCCAAAGCTAATAATGCAAAATGCCTTGTACTATCTATAAATAAGAATTAGTAAACTATAATTCTTCTTACCCCACATATTTATGTTGTAAATTATCTTTCTTAGACAATGTTAGTTTTTAATTTTCCTATCTAAGGCTAATGGATGGTATATAAACTGGTTTTAAAATACTTTGTTTACTGAGCCAGTATTTTCAAGGATTTAAAGATATTCCAAAATGACATTAATTTGAGGAGTCAAGTTGCCTTTTAGGGACTAACAGTGAGTTAAAATAATAACCTCCCCGACACCAAATCACGCATTAAAAATTACTTCCCTTTTCCCTCCTGCTATCATAAAGGCTAGTAAGCTACTACACCAAACCAAACCTTAGCTTTCATAATGGCAATACCTCTTAACTACATTCCATAAAAATGAAAGCAAATTCTAGTGATTTCTTTACAGAAGATGTTAAAATTAGGATGGGTTTACTACAACCGATCTGGAAGGGGAGTGTTTTTCCTTCATAGCAGAATTAACCTGGGCAACAGTTCTGCAGTGGTAACTTATTATCCTAGAATCTTTGATATGATAGTATTCTTGATCCATTAAAATACACAAAACAAAATAAGAACAACAAAAAGAAACCAAGAGCAGATAGTCTGCTTTCATCAAAACTAAGTGCTTTAGAAATAACAAACAATTCTATGATGTTCTGCATAATTGGATTTAGTGCTCCTTCAAGAGATTTTTGTGAGGCTGTCTGTAATATAGTTAGTTTTTGCTTTCCTGGATGATTCTAGTCTTGCATAAATTTGCGTTGACAAAATATGTGGTACCTTTTACAACTGTGCTGTGAGAATAATCATCACATTTCTGGCATAAGCCCAAACGTTAAGAACAGCTGTTTCTTATCTCTGAGTACCAGTAGAGGTTTGCCATCCATCACAAAGCCAGTGTAGGTAGTGGACATATATCTTTAATTCCTGGTAAGACTATTTTAGTACTCTATGAAAGGAGACTTTCTGGAAAATGATTTTTATACAACATGATAGCTTCCCTGTGTGTTAGTGGTACCCAAGAAATAGAGATCTCCCTATTTGCAAAGTGCAATTCAGAACTAGTTTATTGTTCTAGTTCTACATAGCATAAGAACCCATTATCATACACACCAGCTATCTGCAATGTTGACTACTGAAATTACATAGCACGGCAAAAATGATTTTTTTAAGTGGATTTAAATCTTTCTGCAGTCCATTAGCTTTCCTACATGTTAGTAATCATTTTAACAGTTGCCTCTTTTCAGTTTTATTTTTCTTCCTGTGATGTACTAAAATCTAAAACCTACCTTGTCTGTTATTGTTCAACTTAAGTGAACATATCCCATGCTGGTCAGCTTAAGCATTTTCAGAATTCAGAATGTATATACTAAAAACAGCGTTCTGGGCTTCTGTGCAGCAATATTTTAATCTATGCAGGGGTCTGACTAGAAAGTTATATAGGATGATGGCATCATTTTTAGCTGTGTAATAGATGCAATTCAAAAATAACTTCATAAATATTCAATGTAGCTATACCACTAAGAAAATAATACATGAAAATCATGTAAATTTACGAAAGGTTAACTGTGCCCCTAAATAGTCAGTACCAAGTTCAGTTCAAACCGATCTAATATAAATACATGTAAAAACTATTCTCATGGACTACACTGTTAAGAAAGTCCACCTTCACATCCACCCTGACATGGCCTCAATTTAAGTTTTCAATTCTAAGTACAGGGAAAATCACTGGCATCTGCTATCTCAGAGTAGTTATGGGTAACAGCAATTTTGATGGAAAACATACCATGCCTCACTTTGTTCTACCATGTGATTTTCAGACTGTTTTCCTTTATAGAATTTCATTTAAGTTACCTCCATACAAAGCTCAGGTCTGGAATTACACATATACTCTGAGTCAAGACTGGTAATGTTCACCATTTGGCCATTCTAGCTACATTTCAGCAAAGTTCTTAATATGCACATAATTTTAAGTATGTAATTTTAAGCTGGAGTCAATTAAACTATTAGTAGTAGTTGTAGCAGTACTACTACTACGACTACCACTAATAGTTTCATTGACTTCAACTTCTGTTATTCTTTTACTGAGGATAAATTATTAATAATTATTATTTTGTTCAAATATGCAGCTACTAATATTTTTTAATCTCACACCTCTTTTAATACTAGTTTAATCATTTGTTTAGTTATCATATTTGTGGCTTCCGGTAAAGCCTGTTAGGGTACAGACAGAAGTGACAATTTTTGCCTGATCTGGCTATAGTAAGCAATTTAGAGCTGTGATCAAACACAACTGCATGGCTACAGACAGCTTCTAAAATGGCCGATCAGGTTAAAATCTGACCCAGCATTGCATGAGGTATCAGATAAGGATGTTTCAAAATGGAGTGTCTTTTATAACTTGTGTCTACAGAGCTCCCAACTGGTTTCTGTTTTCAGAATGGGAGGGGTGAAAGGGAGAAGAGGGAATTCAGTCTGGGGGGCGGGGGTTAGCCTCCCCTGGAGAGTGGGGCAAGTATTTTGGAGCCCCTGCTCCCCAGGGTAGTAGGGGCTCCAATTTACCCACCTTCAGCACCAGCTAGGAAGCCCCAAGAACAAGCTCCTTCTACTACCTTTCCCCATTCTCATTCTGAAAACATTAAGCCCTGGCAGAGAGCCCTGGCCACTGCCAGGGGAAACAGGCTGCATGCTCCCAGCCCACAGCTAGATTCCCTTCCCCCCTGGAACCAACAATGAACTTCTGTTTGGTCTGTAACTGAAAACGCTTGGCAGAAATTGTTCTGAGTTACAGCTGGGAGCTGTACTTCAGTCTGCACCCTTACTGTTCTGCTGGGCCTAGCTGGGCAGTTCCATACGCTGGGCAGCAGCAGTGCACAAGGTAGTGTTTGTGGCTGGGTCACTGCAGCATTGACAGCAGCTGCTATTTTTTGCACACCTGCCCTAAAACTGGAACCCTCCCTTAGTTATGCTACCATTTTCAGGTATGTAAATCACAAACTCATGTGTGTGTACAGCTGCCTTGCCCTTTCAGTTTTCATAAATGGATGAACTAAGCACAATGAAATGTACGCTTGCTTATATCATTAGAAACAAGCTACTCTTAATCTATATGGACGTTAAAATGTTCTCATGGTACCTTTCTTCATGGCACGCTGAATCAAAATTTCCCTTCTCTAATCAGTTATAGCAGGCTATATAAAGGCTAGTTACCATATATAGAGCTGCATGTCAATGGTACAAGGTTGTGTAATTTGTGAAGTTTTTTGGGGATCCTTGCAATGAAAGGTAGGGCATTCCTATAAAATATGATTTACAGATGGCTTATTTCAGTATTATGCGCATTTGTCATTGAGATAAGTTATGCTGTAGAGCAATCTGATCCTCTGTTTAATGCCTCACTGTGTAGTTGAGAAACTTATGTCAGGATATATTGACTAAAAGATTTAAAAGTTACGGGAAATAATCATCAATCAACACCTGTCTGTCACAGAAAGTGCGCTTTGTGGGGCCATTTGCTCCCAGCTCTGAGCCCATATAGTTGTATATGTGGGGAGAATGTCAGGAATTTAAGTGAGGTGTCCAGTTAAATTCCTTTCTGATTTCTACAACTGCTAAATCCAAGTAAAAACTCATTTCTTCTCTGTCTGCACCAACATACAACACAATGTTTTAATATTACCCCTTATGCTTTTGAAGACAGACTGATTATCCATAAAAGATTTCAACATATGAAAAGGGACAACATTACAGTGAGTTGCTCCATAAGAATTGTAAATGAGGCCTTCCATGTCTGCAATAACTGCTGAAGTCTTTTTATGGCCAACTTGTAAGATAATGTTTCTCACCAATAACACTCAGCCATGTATTGCTACCATGTAGACAATGCACTCATTGGTCACATTACAAATGGTAAACAACATTTGCAGAAATTTCCGGAAATCATTTGTTCCTCAAAAGAAAAAAATCAGCCTAATGCTTACTTTGTCACAGATGCCACAGTTATACAGATCAACAACAAAACACAAAACTATTTTGTGTAAAAAGGATACTGTCAGCTAGACAACTACTGTATCTATTGTTCAGTTTCATGTATCCCAATTTAGAAAAGTTTGTAAATTACTAACAAGTCTAATAATCAATGTCCATTGTACTCAACCTATTAAGAAGAAAATCTCTAAAATTGCTTTATTGCATTGAATCAATTGTGGTTTTTGTGCAGAGGGAGAAAGACAATTAAAAAAAAAATATCTTTGATAAACATTTCAAGTCTTATAGAGCCAAACATAACAGGATGAGTTCTGACATACAGAAAATAGCCCCATTGCTTTGTACGCCTAATATTTCAAAACATAAGGAATATGCTTTAAAATGAGCACAAGTTATAGCTAGTGACAACTCTGGCATGCTATTAACTACTTCACTGCTAAACTCTGTTGCAGCATAGTGGTTTTTCAGTGCCAGCATTTCAAAGGTGTTTCAGTGAAGATATAACAGATACAGGAGGCAATATCTGGGGCAACTTATATCTCAGTGATGCAGCAGGCACCAACCCCTCCCCACATTTTATGCACATAATACTCATCTAACAGCAAAGAACAGATTGTGAGTATCTGTGATATACTCAGTAATGTATAAACCTGTTACCATCAGAGACTAAAACAAATGACTCTACTAATAATGCTGTTACCAAACACTGAGGCCATTTTACCAAAAACAGCAACTGCTTTAAAATAAAATAAGTAATATATTTTTAGAGATATGCCAAATGAAATCCAGTGACGTAGGGGAAATATCTATTTTCCATCAAATATTTTCATTGTCTGTACATTTTTTTAAATGGACAACTTCCTCCATCATCAAAACTTATTAATGCCGTGACAAATGAGGGTGGGGGAAGGGGAGGAACCCCCCCCCAGACTTTTATGTGAGCAGAACTACTGAAATTTATCATTTTGTCTAGAGATCTGAATGCTACGGCTTTTACACTGCAAAATATTATTTGCAGGAGGGACAGCTTGCATAACACTAACATTGTGTAAATTCTAATTCATCATGAATCAAATTTATCAATATGCTCTGCACAGCTGTACTGCAGTCAACCTCTTTCAGAGAGGGAAATGTAAAGGAACATTAAAAAGCAGCAAACAGCAGGACTGATCATTTATATGACATGCTGCCTCTTGAACCATAGAATGCAGTTCTATTAATTTTCTCCAAAAACACCTGCGCTATGTCAACGCTAGCATTTTTCTTAAAATTACCAGCAGCCAATTTATCCCTACTCTTGTTATTACAAGTAAATTTGCATTAGTAGTAATGCAGTGGTGGGACATTTTAAAAAAGATGGTAGACACAGCGCATGTGCATACAGCACCATTCCTTTCAACTTTTAACATGCTTCACTCATTAAGTAGGTCTTGAACTTAAAATTGCTGCCCACTGCTGCTGCTAAATCATTTTTCCTTTGATGATGATAGTAGTAATGGCAAGAGCTGTGAAGTGAAACATCCAATAAAGATTACTTTTTATTCTCAGTACTTTTACAATTTCCTTTCTTTTTCTTCTCTTTTTGTATGTGAAGTTGGTTTTCTTTGAAAAGTTCAGGATTGGAAGCCCTGGAGAATGAAATCTCCTACTGAGTGCTGCCCTGTTGGTTCAAATCCTACTTGCAGACTAAGGATGGTGGATTTTGCTCCTTTCAAATCCAACATAGTTTACTCCCATATAATTTAGTAGTCAGCTTTGTGTGGCTAAACTGAAAATTACTTGCATGCAGTAAAATGTTGCCATCCAGAGTTTCAAAAGGATTGTAAGACTAAGACCTGAAGTAACATGCAGTTTAAAGCAGAGTAGAATAATGGGTAGTTCAGAATAAAGGCAATGGCATGTTGTGTTTCAAATAGTAAGCTGATCATTGCAGGGGACAGAAAAAGATTCTCCAGCCCCCAGTTTACAGTCCTGAACAACTGATTGCAAGCACAATATGAAACTAGTCCCTAACTGTGTTGTATGCTCTAGAAACAGACAAAAGAGGCAAGCCCTGCACAGATTACATTCTAAAAATGGGTGGACTTAACTGTGTCAAAATCCAATGTTCCCATAAACAGCCAGCCCAAAGTTATGCTTGTGTATTATGCACCTCACACTTTTAAGAGGGAGTACCTTTATGGCTGACAAAAATAGCTCAGCTTCTATGCCCAACTCAGTCTTTAGCGGCTGCTTGATTTAAGACTTCTGATAATGGGGTCAAATCAAACAGGGCCCAATTTTTCATTGGAGAATACTATCAGGCAAGTATAACTATTTCAACAGGTGCATGATCAGGCTACTGATGTCAAAACTGTCACTAGCCAGGATGATTTTTGTTGACTGCAAATAATTTACATAAGAGCCAAAATTGAGATAGTGGAAAGTGACTAAGCAAATTTTTTTTTTTTTGCAGTTTATGAGCTGTCAGCTTTGTCAGGCAGATGAAGTAAGAAAGTAGTGAGGGGAAAAGAAGGCATTTTAGCACTGGAAGTTTAAACAGCAGAACATGTTACACACCATCCAGAGACCCCTGTCCTGTTTCTAAAGGCTAAACATAAAGGAGAGTTTAGTTTTCAAATATTAATAAACCAAAGACATCTGAGGCCACTGTGTATCTACTTCTGAATGTTAATGAATAATTCTAATGGTAATTACAAATTTCCATTTTTACAGAATATTGGCATGTTAAGCTAAAAATAATTTGAGAAAATTTTCTAAAAATAATTTGAGAAAATTGGTCCTGATCTCTACAGCTATTTATAAAAAATGAAAAGGCCATTACATACAGAAAGGAAAAATTTCACTTTATTTCCCTGTTTTGAATATCAAAATCACAGCTAGGTACATCCAGTTAATGTTTAAGTCATAGAAATCCTACAAGCCAGAAAAGTCTGGACAGATGTAAACAAACCCTTTAAACCTGCAGACTTAAATGTTTTTCCTTTACCCAAATATTGATTGGCCCCCCTTATCTTGAAAAAATCTGAGATCATGTCTAAACAGCTGATATTTTGGAACTACAGACTGAATCAGCACTTGTGAGCAAGGATAACTAACCCATGTTCTCCAAAACAAGTTTGGTAATTGCCAGTTTTATCTGTGTATTATTTCACTGAGTCACTTTGTCGACACGGTATTCTTGATAACAGCTGGTCTCCTAGTGGGATCAGGCTGCAAATTACAAGTTCTGCCTGTATCTTTAAAAGTTGTAACACCTTCTATTTTTTACTGATCACAAGTGATGCATGTGAATGAGCAACAGCATTAAAAACCAGGACTGATGGCAGACTGGTTTAACACTGTGAGCCACATTAAAAACTTCTTGACATCTCTCCTACCTCTCACTTATTGTATCTTAAGAAGTAATAACCATTCCTACAAGTACAGATGGGTCCTCCAACAAGAGACTATGAATCCTATTCTTTGTAAAAGGCAGCATCACAGATCAAAACAAAAGACAAGTCAACAAAGTACCATTTTTACAGAGGAGTCAGCAGTGACTCGAAATTTGAAGTCATTTGCACCTACTGCAGGACTGCAGGTCCTCTTTTTCATAAATAAGTTATTGTGTTTTGTCATCAAATTAAGTACAATAATGCTTTAGGGGCCAGAAGAAATTTCTAAGTGATGCTTTTAGTCAAATATTTACTAAGCTTGCAAAGGGAATTTTTAACAAATTTGCTTAATTTTCAAAAAAAAATTGTAATTTTTTTCATGCAGTAATTTGGTATGCCTACACTGCCTCTGGACTGTACTAGGGAGAGCCAAATGGAAAGACAGCACATATGTTCCATGTGTACCAGGCTTCAAAATAAATATAGCCACCCTAGAATACATACCAATAAGCTCACTATCTAGGGTATATTTACTGCTACACCCCAAACCTGTTTTAAGGGTAGCTACGTTCAGAAGCAGATCCAGGATTTTTCAACAAGGGGTACAACAGGACTGGATGGGTGGTTGTACCCCCCTCCAAGGCTACTGTCCCCTGCACTGGGACAAACAGCCCATGCCTCAGGAGCAGCTGTTCCCAAAGCAGGTAAGAATTAATCCCTTTCCCCTTCCAGCTCAAAGGTACATCTTCTCTCCTCCCTTCCCACCCCCACCAACCTGCTCTTGCCATTATTGCTAGTATCTCAGGACATGAGAACTAGGCTCAGCCTGGGGCAGCAGCAGTAATACCGGTGTAAAGCAGGCAGATTTCCCCTCCTTGTGCCTGCTCCTGGGCTGGCAGGGAACACCTAAAGGGACCAAGCAGGAAGCGGAAGCCCTCCTGCCACTGCTGCTGTCCCAGGCTGAGCCCAGTCCCTATGTCGCCTGGCTGAAACAGGACAAGGGCAGCAGCAGGAAGGGGGCAGGAGAAGGGAGGGAGAGGGAGGGAAGGAAGCATGCTTCTGAGCATGGAAGGGAAGGCAAGGGGGGAATTCTTACTTTCTTGAGGACTTAAGAAAGTCCCTGGCTGCTTTTCCTGCTACGCAGTCAGAAACAGGGGTGCAGCCATACCACTATACTCGCTCTGGATCTGCCTCTGGTTACACTACATCCCTTGCAGGGTGCAGCACTTGTGGAGCAAGCATGCTGTGCTTCACTGAGGCCGTGGCTACTACAAATCTTTTCTGATGTGGATGTAAGTTTTCCCTAATCAGAGTCTTCACAAACTAAAAACATCACCAATACACACAATGACACAATAACATGGACACTGGCCACTGCTGACATTTATCAAGCTCTATCTCAACAGCTACTTTTATTAAGTCTGACAGTCTTAATCCGCTAGCTCCAATCTTTTAAAAACCAAGGGGCCAGAAGAGGCAAAAGGAAGCCTGGGGCTGAGGAGACGGGGTTCTGTAGGAGTTCAGAGAGGTCTGTGAACAATGATAAAGGAGGCAGGCAGAATGAACTGAGCTTAAGGGGCTGAGCAGTGTGTTCAGTGCTGAGGTCAAAGGGGTCAGCAGGAATGTTTGGGTGGCCTGGGGGAATTGTGTACAAGGAGAAGAGTGGGAGCTCACATTAGACTGAAATTCTTGGATGTACTGGGGGACAGCCCAGAGCATCTGTTCCAAGGTACAGGCATAAATTGCTCATCTGGCACTGCTTTCTTTATTCACTGCCATGGAGAGATCCTCTAAATCCCTCTGTCATGGAGTCCACATGCCCTCCCAATCACAGACTACTGTGGCTTTGTCTAGTCTCTGAGAGGATTCCCTCCCTGCAAAGCTAGCTCAGTGCATGGCTTCTATAGCAGAGGTGAGGAGAAGGCCTGGCTCCTTAGACTTTTCAGTTCCCAACCCTCCCTGGCTGCTCTGTGCTTCTGACTCAGAGATCTAGCACCTGGTTCAGCTCCTGAGAGAGGGACTTTATCTCACTGGGAAAAACAAGTGCAACCCAAAGTTCCAAGCAGCAAAATAAACATCTTTTCAATGCAAATGTTTATTGGGATGAAGGCCAGAGAACAAGACAACCCTGCCCCCTCCAAAAGGTTAAGCAATTTCTGTCCACAATCCAGCTCATGCATCCCAGAGTGCCATCAAGTTAATGCTAAGGTCTGCCAGTATAGCAGTGTGAGCGGAGTGGAACATGGCTGGTGCCACACAGAGTCTGGGATGTGGCTGACAGAAAAAAATCAAAAAACGACCCCCTCCACCCTCCTCCCCTCTCAGACATGCTAACTAAAGTTAGGTAACTGAATGAAGAATGCCTTGCACAAGAAATCTAACTTTGGTCCAACTATGCAGTTGGTCCAATAAAAGATCTCTTGCCAAAAATAATCCTTGCCTGACAAATATTTACAGAATTCTTCCTGAGCATTATTATTCAGCAATTTTAAACTGGAAATAACTTCTGTAAAAATCATCCTCAAAAAACCCTTGCATTGTTGCTCTACAACATCACTCTAACAGTACTGTAAATATCTGTAATGTTTCTGAAGGAATTTGAAAGAAGTAAAATTGCCTATTAGCTATAACTCCTTTTGTGCACGTGAGACCGCACCACTGAAGTCCTAGCCATTTTCAATGAAATTGTAACCTGTCAAACCTGCTTCCTAATACAATCTCCTGCTTTATAGGGTAATTCTCTTCTGGTGGTTGTGAGTATCATGTTCTGTGGCTTTTCTACTCTATACCTGCATCCAGTCTAGTAAGGGAAAAGGGAATGGAATGTGACTAGAGCATTTCAGTGCCACCTGTTTCCTGAGACAGGGCTGGATTAATGCTGTACACAGCCCTAAATTCACCTCATTTACAGTAATAACCAGCGCAGAGTAGGCCCTGGTGTGGAAGCCATAAAGGTGACTCAGTCACCTGCTGCAAAGGAACTGCTTGTACTAAGCATGCACAGGGAGAGTGGAACCACATGCTTCCAGATGGAACAATAACAATTCCAGCTGCTCACTGTAAATGACATTCTCGTGCAAGGTGCAATATAACCTAACTTACTTACTGGGCACATCTACATGAGATGCTTAACTGTGCAGTAGTGTAGTTTACTGTGCAATAAGTGTGTGTATCTACACATGTGTATGTTTATTGCGCAGTAAAAATAATTTACTTGCAATTAGTTACTGCATAGTTTTGCAAGTGTAGATGCAACCTGGGAGCAAATTTACTCCCAGGTCAGCCCTGCCACTAGAGGGCCAGCTTGAGGCTAGCCCCAAGGCTCTGGGCTGGGCTGCCTCTATAGCAGGCACTGCCTCAGGCCTTTAGAAGCCTGCAGACACTCAGAGCCCTGGAACACACCAGCAGGGAGCCTGAGGCCACTCCAGGCCCCTGTGTCCCCCTGGGCAGGCCAGGCACACTACTCCTGGCCAGGGAAGCATCTGGCCAGAGAGCAGCAAGTGGGGCTGGCTTTTGACAAGAGCTGCTAGGTGCTGGCAGCTGCAGCGGGAGCCTGGAGCTCCTCCTGGTGGCAGCAGGGGCCCAATGCAGGACCCCAGAAAGCGGGAGCAGATTGACAGAAATCTGCTTCCATTTACCTGCCCATGTAGATGCTTTCTGGGCACAATTTACTTGTGAGTAAACTGGTGATGCATCAAATGCATGTGTAAACACACCCACTTAAAATTCTAATACTGTAAAATTCTAAAAGCCTAAATCTGTCTGTCCGTCCATCCGTACTGCTTTACTCATGCTCTGATTGGCTGACAGACAATCAGAGCATGAAGAAGCATTCTGACAAAAGGCAGCCTGCTGCCATGATGGTGGGGACACAGGGGATGGAGCAGGGGGAGTGGGGAGGCGGTGGCAACAGGGCAGACGGAAGGGAGCCGAGGCCAGCCCTGATCCCTGCAGCTAATGTGTGTGGTGGGGGGAGTGGGCCTGGGCCCAACACAAGGGTGGGGAGCGGGCCCAGGACCAGGCCAAGCATGTGGGGGGGAGTGGGTCCAGGCCCAATGCAAGGGGGGGAGGTGAGAAACAGGCCTGAGTGGGGGAAAAGCTGGGGGCAGAAGGGGAACAGCAGGCCCAGCCTGACATGGCTGCAGCAGTGACTGGGGGAGGGAAGTAGTGGGCCTCCTGTGACCTGGGGGGGGGTAGCAGGCCCAGACCCCCAGCAGCAGGAGGGAAGGGGAAGGGGAAGGGGAAGCAGGCCTGGACAGGGGAGGGGGCTGGGGCCTGCCCACTCCCCCACATCATTCTTGATGAGCAATTGGCTAGTTTCTTTATATTTTCTCTGTGAACACTTTTTTCTCCCAGCTTTGTGCCTTTATATCAAATGCATGTGCTATATTCCATATCCCCCTATGTTCCTCACCTTCCTTCTTGAGGGCCTTTATTTGCAGCAACCTATAATGAGTTGTCACATTCTTATTAGGAAATAACTAAAAGACAGTTCAGATATAACTTTAAATTATTCCAGACAGAGATTACAATAGAAGATTTAACTTTATCTGAAGCAATGTTAATACAGCCCTATACTGGCTTCTAAAATGTGTTCTATGTCTTGTAATTAAGGTACCCAAAAAAACCCATGCAATAACAAAACCCATTCAACTTAGTTCAGGATCATATTTAAACATTAAGCACTGATGTGGGAATCCTACAAATCAGTGGAAGGACTGAAGGGAGAAGGAGTGCAGTGAAGGAACTGAGGAGAGAAATCAAGATCCACAACTCAAAACCTTTTTCTTCACTTCATTTAACAGACTCTCTGCATTTAGATAAAATGGCATACAGCTTAGAGACAACATAGGGTATATTGTATTATCAAAAGATTTAGCACAGGGGATGGAGCTCCTGAATTTGGTCTTACACCAACCCAAAGACATTTTTAAGACATTCCTAATATTAAATATGTGCATGACCTTATTTGTATGCATGTATGTAGAACACATTTCTAGACTGAATGCTGTTATCAGTGGACAAACTGTTAACCAACTTAGAAAACAGTTTATTTTTAAAATCACAATGCAACATTAGATTCTAGACTTATTCTAGACTTATTTCTGAGTGCTTGAAAACCAAGTTCATTCTGAATCTGAATGCAGCTGTTTAATAACACTAACATATATTTTCAATAAGAGCCTTCAGTGGTTTTCCCTTGGCATGTCTGAAGCAGCAGGGGACTATTATCCTGTGACAGTGCTCTATCTATTCCACGGATATAATCCCTTTAATATTATTTAAACTGTTACTATTTACTCTTTTCTTCAGTTACAATACAGCAACTCTCTAGTGTGGTGCTTCAAAAGTATTTCAAGTTGTCTTTCAATGCACTTCAAAATATCATTAATACAGTGCTGAAGGAGTGTGTGTGTGGTATGGAGGACAATAGAATCACCGGCGAAGTTAACGACAATCAAGTTTTGAAAAGTTTTTTAAAAACTGTTTTTCTCCATTCTGGGTTTTGCTTGTCTTACCACCATTCTG
Source organism: Crocodylus porosus (assembly GCF_001723895.1). Lineage (NCBI taxonomy): Eukaryota > Metazoa > Chordata > Crocodylia > Crocodylidae > Crocodylus > Crocodylus porosus. Next base: position 53,569,571 of record NW_017728906.1, on the reverse strand, counting down.
AACCAAGAAATTAGGCAAGGCTCTAAATAGGAAAGGTTTTTCTTGTGAGCCCTACTTGCCCCTCTAAGGATCATAGGACAGTAAGGCTGGAAGAGACCTTACAAAGTCATCTATTCCAGGCCCCTGCTCAAGACTAAACAATCCCAGCCAAGTGTCCGTCTAATGTGCTCTCAAAAGTTTTCAAGGACTTCCAAATTTCGAAATCCCACAACTTCTCTAGGTAGCCTGTTCCAATACTTGACCATGCTCATAGTCTGAAAGTTCCTTTCAATTTGTGACCTAAATTTTCCCTGAGGAAGCTTGAGGCCTTTACTCCTAGTCCTGTCCCCAAGAGCCACAGAGAAAAGCCCATCTTCATCCTCTCTGTAATTACTCTTCAGGTATCTGAAGACTGTTATCAAACCCCTCCCTTAGTCCTCTCTTCTCCAGACTAATTTTTTCAGCGTTTGCAGGTATTAAATTTAGGCATGCTTAGCCTAATTTCACCATTTTTAATGCACATTAAGGGCATGCATGTGTAGACATGTGGCTGTAATGCTTATTAAATTAGGCTAATACTCATTAAAACGCATGTCATGTAGAAGTGCCCTATGGGTACTTTCAATGGGTACTTCTAGGTGTATCCTATATGCTCCCTGGATGGAGCCATGCTCTATTCAAACCTATGCTTAATATCACAAAAATACTTGCCAAATACAAATTCTCACATTAATACCTTGATGTCTACTGTAACTCATGTACCATAAGAAAAGCAAGCAGGTGGGAGTACAGGGGAAGGGATTGCATCTTAGTTCCCAAAACATCCTAGTCTAAAAGTAAAGGAATTAACATGAAATAACTGACAAAAATCTACTTTAGCAGTAATATATGAGTAACAACATAACAGAAATAATAACATTTTTTTCCCATAGATTATAGGGCCAGAGGGACCACTTTAATGACCTAGTCTGACCTGCTATATAACACAAGCCACATGACTTCTCTAAATGAATTTCTTTTTGAACTAAAGCATATTTTTTAGGGAAACAAAATTCCTATCTTGATTTTTTAAAATCGCAATAATGAAGAGAATCTACAATAACATGATTAAATAATATCAATTTGTGAACAAAAAACTAAAGAAATATACGGGTTACTTTCACAAGGGGATTGGGTTAAAAAGACATTAGGCTGCCTGGTTTAGTAATGCTGCTATAAAGCTTAGCAAAATTAATTAACAAGACAATCTAATATTGTAAATGCTTTCAGCCTTGTAAATTTTTCCATAAGAACAGTCAATTTCATTGAACTAGCATCCCAGAATTGGCATGTAGTAATCCTAACCCCCCATAGTAATAGAATGTGAGCAGAAATGAGAAAGAACTCAATGAGGGTGGGTAGCTGCTCACGTCTACATTTATTCTTAACTCCCAATAGCACAATCAGCATATTCTTAGGGACAGTGAGGTTTATTACTTTTTGTATCTATTTATAGCAGTACAGTGGTTGCTACAGGTGATTTTTTTAGGGCAAAACACTTGCAGACTGAAAGCAGGGTTTTCTTTAGAAGAGTTCTAATCTTTACTGTAGTCAAGACATTCTGTGATACCAGAAGTAGTGTCAATATTTAGTATAGAGTTTTTGTCTGGATAATACTATGGGGTGGCTTAATACTACACAAGCACAAATACAGAATTGCACTTGCTTCTACTAGCATCTAGATACTATGTATTTATGGTGTATGCACAGGCATATATAGATAATATTTATTTCAAACTGTATTTTATTTAATGAGTTGGCAATAATCCTCACTGAGAACTTTCAATCTAGAGTGAAAGCATGTAGCATAATTCTTAGGAATACCTTTGCACTGATAACAATAGCCAAGTGAACTTTATACTGGTAGTTGTTTCTCATCACGACTGGATTTTATGAACTTGTTCTTTAACCCACAATAAATATTTACTGTGGAATTATAAAACCTTTGGTAATGGGTAGGGATCTCCTTAAATCATGGTGAGACTGAACGATTTTCACAGGTTGGTCGCAGCATAAAGAGCAAATTTCACAGAGATCATTCAAATGTGATCTGCTAGCCCTGCCCCTCAGTGCTCATTGGTGGTGTGTTCCCAGCATGGCAGGAGGGAAAGGGGGAAGCTGCCATTTTGACTGTTGGCTGCTCTTCATGCAGGCCCACCCCTTGGCACTGACTGGTGAAGCCCTGGCAGAGGAAGGATAAGGGGGCAGCCACCATCTTATATATTGATCTTCATGCAACCCTGCCAGCTGGCGCCTCCCACTCCCCACCCCCTGGGGGGGAGGGGCTGTGAGGCCAGACCACATCAATGAGAACTACTGGCTTGAACTGGGGAGCCAGCATTTTATTTTTATTAAGGTTTTTTTTTAAAGTAGATTTCATGAACAATCCCTGGATTTCACAGTTTGTGCAAAATCGTGAATTGAGTAGATGCCTAGTAATGGGGTTAAAAAGTAGAACCAAACAGCAATCCCAGCTGACACATGGCCATGTAATATAGCTATTTATCTTCTAAGAAGTAGCATGCAAGTTAGGCAAGAATAAATAAAAATGACTTACTGGAAAGGAAGTGCTGAGAGGTAGGGCCAAAATCCCTGTGAGCATCATGCAATTGCCTGATGCGTTCATCAATAGCCACCTAGGAAGAAGAAGATAAAAATTACTCTCCTCTCATCATACAAGATATAGCAATTAAAGTCAGGTATCTATTGCATTACTGAATGTTTTTAATTTTCTATGAATCCAAGAATGCTGGTGCATTTATAAGCTCAGTGTTTTTGATTGTGAATTTGCAATGCCTGATCCAAAGACCACTCAAGTGGAGTCTTTCTATTAACTTTGACATTGGATCATGCCCAAAGCAAACAGCTTGATAAATCCATTTGATCCTATCAGCCTTTCCACTCCACAGAAAATAAAAATTTCTGCTCTCTTACTTGCCAATGATAAAATGGGAAACTTTCTTCTCCGCATTTACTTACACGTGACCTTTTGGAGAGTAAATTTTTGTAAGCTGGTATAAAAGAATATAAACCTGTTTTAAGAAGAGATGCCAACCACACTTGTGTGGTGTGCCAAGATAATGGTAAATCAAGTGACATTTAGGTACCAATAATTGCTGTTTTAATTGAATCCCAGCCCCTTGACTCTTTCTTTCTTGGATTGAGATGTTCCTTGAAGAACATGTTATTTTTAGCATTCTGGTGTGTGAACATATTACATAAAGACACAGTCATTTGATGTAATCTTTGAAAATGAGTACAACTCAATACAAGGTAGAGAGTTAAGGACTAGCAGCTTCTATCTTGAATAAAATTTGCAAATAAATTAGTAACATTCACCAAGAGTTCTACATACTTTATTTTGAAAGGATATTGCCAGGTGGATCAGGTATAAATTTAGGATTTAGAAATAGAAAAAAATTGCCTAAAGGTAATAATAATATATCCTCTGAAATGTTTTGAACAATTAATTATAGGAAGCATATTGTTTGAATTTAAATATTTCCCTGCAAGCCAAACAGTGCAATGATGTTTTAATGCAGGAAAACCAGAAGGAAAAACTCGTAAGTATGGCTTTTTGTCATCAAACTTCAGAGAGATGCTAAAAAGGAAACAAACAGTATCTCTCTATTGAAAAGGAAATTCAGGGTTTAAAACTTACTTATGTGTGGGCAATAGCATGCTTGCGAGGGGTTTAAACACACACACACAAGTGGCTAAGGGCAAAACTTCAACTATGCATATTTGTCAGCCAGTGTTTGTGGTTTTGGGCATTGTCTCAGTTAGGAGAAGACAATAATAATTAAGTCAGGTATTTCTTGGATACAATCTCCTTAATTTATAATGAATTCACAAAAAATTCCATCTCCCTAAACAAAGTAGGAAACATTACCAGGAAACAGTTTTCCTGCTCACCGTGATTAAACTGAAATTGCAGTGCAATATGCAAACCCAGAAAAATGACACACTAAAGATGTCAGGGTACACTTGTAAACTCAAAAACTATATATAGCTTTAGTAACTAACCTGGAAATATCGTTTCATAAACAGGTATGTTTTGTCAATGTGAAGATGAATAAAACACTGGGAAACATTGACTGCTCTCCAGGAATAATCAATAGAGAACTTAAAAAGATAGCCTATCAGGCGATCAGCCAACAATTTATCAATATAATCACACAATGTACTGTTCTCATATTGGTACTGTATGTGCAGATACAGTTTCCATGACATAATAATGAGATACACTTTTTTCTATGGCTTTTACAAACTCCAAAACATTAATTATGAAAGGCAGATAGTAGAGTAAATGCCAGTAGTGAACAAACAATGAACACCTGCTTTCAGCTATTAGAAATAAAAAACTAAGCATGTCTGTTGCTGTTCTCATTGAAATCACAATGGAATTTACCATTAACTTTTTTTTGGAGGAGAATTAGGACTACCAAAATGCTTCAGAGCTGGTACATAATGTTTTCTGAAATATAACTAAGTAGCACATGAAAATAACATTTGTAATGATTAAAAAAAACCCTACAAATCAAAATACATTTTCAATTTTGCCCTTCTACCTATTGGCAGGGGGAAGGGGCATGTGGGGGAATCTGCAAGATTAAAGGAGCTTCTTCACAGTGAACTTCTAGCATCAATTCGGTAGGTCCCTATTAATGGGACTCCAACAAAGGCTCTCCTTCATCTTCCACAATAGTGAACTAGCTGTTACATATCTTACATCCCAGCTATTTCTTACTTCCTGTCCTGAAGTTCTGCTGTTTTGCAAAGATTGTTTATAAAAATAAGATTTCTTAGTGTGGCAGAGCACAGGTTGCACCTGCCACTTTGAGAGACTTGAGCAGGCTGTGGAGCATCTAGCAGGTATGGTGAAGCCCAATTAGGCAATCAAATGACTGCAAGAAGGCCCGTGGACTGGAGGTGGGATGGACAGCCTCAGTCTAAGCCCCAGCCCTAGGAGCTGAGTTGGTAGTTGCTGCAGGGACCCAAACAATGAACATCACCCAGCTAGAGATCTGCTACTCCCAGAATGTCCTGGAGGTCCAGCGTAGGAACTATGGGAATGGAGGAGATTCCTGGTCCTGGGGAATGACCTAAAATTACATTTTGCTGGGATTGGATGGTGTGGTGGAGCAGTCTCTAGGAAATGCCACACGCAGTGAAAGGTGAGCATGAGGTGCCAAATAGCTTCAGCCCCCACAACCTGGTGGGTAACCCCATAGAGGACACAGGCTACAGGTCCAGGCATTTCATCAGAGACCTGAGGCCCAAGGGGTGCAAGGCCCAGGAGTCCCAGTGAGGGGGCAGAGTAGGGTCCCACAAGCTAAGAGTGGGGACAGTGTTTAGAGGGGTCCAAGAAGGCAGACCTGTACTGGAGAGAAGGCTAGCTGCCTGAAAACCTAGTCAGAGAACCTCTATTGGCCCATGCTGGGGCCAGGGCCATGGTGATCTAAGGGCAAGGACAGCCAGAAGCTAAAAGCCTGGAATTCCAAGTGACCTAGAAGCAAGGCCAGGGCCTGCAAGACCAAAGGTCCCAGAGGGGGCCATTGCTGAGAGGGAAAGGGGCCTAAGGAATTTGCAGCCTAGGATGATGGCAGAGGTTAGGCCATCTGAGTAGGAGGGATCCAGGCTGGGTCTGAACATCAGTGGAGAATATAGTGGGGTCCAGTGTGAGGCCAGAGTGAGACATGAGACATGGTGAAGGGGCAGTACAAAGCTGTGTATTATGCCCCTGGCACCGGGCATTAAATGGGCAGCCTCCTGCCTAGAGACAACTATTTAACTTGGTCACAACAAAGGTGTGGCAGGCAAAGCAGGTGGGTGGACTGCTCTAAACAGATGGGCAGGCCAATGTATGGACCAGCCTCGAGATGGCCCCTTATCTCACTCAGCAATTTATTCCATGTTCCAGTCCCTAAATTACAATCCCTTATATTACAATATGGTTTGAAGGAAAACAGCTTGTTACAAGCTGCGGTTTTAGTTCAAATCCTTTACCCTCTTCTAGTTTGATCCAACTCACAGGAGGGAATGGCTTCATAATGGTCTAAAACAGTTGGATGAGTCCCAACTTAGACCTTCAGCAGAACTGTTTTGCAAAAAATGAGTTAAATTTACTAGACTCTGTAGCCAGTTCTCTGTATTTCTTTAAAAAAAGACAAAAAATAAGACATCAGTGACAATGTTATTTGAAAATGCAGTGAGTTTGAGACCATGACACTAGCAAATGAGAATAAAGAATGTGCAATATACTTTCAAACACATTACCTATAACACTCCTGGGGACCACCCTAATATTATTGCCAGAAAAATCTCTTTAGAAATCTCTTAAATTAATTTGCAAGTCATAAAATAAGGAAACAAATAGCTTATTCTTTTTTTGTTTCTTTCTTTTCTCAGTATGCTTATTTGCACCTCTTCAGTTTCTAGTATGACTTTGTATTCTTTCTGGTAAAAAAGAACTTCCTTTTCTGTCTCTGATGCTCATGCAAATGAACAGCAGCTTCTATTACCACTATTATTAAGTCAAATTATACTGCCATTAAAATGACTCCACAATTTCATGTGCTATTTTGAAAGGGAATTATGAATACGGTAGTAGAAGACACAGCATTCAAATCTCCCTCTTCCTGATTCATCAGTGCAAGCTTCATTGAAATATATAATGTCAACCAAAACCCAGGGTCACAGTACAAAATGCAGAGGGAAAAAATGTTTTCCTTGTTATCAAAGGAAAATAAAACATCTCCTCACAAGATTTTTTTTCCTAGGTTTTTCTCTACCAATGAGGCAGAAACAACTCTACAATACCTTCCCACAGTAGCAAGAACATGGTTGCAAATGTAGGGATGGAGAGGGCTCATTATACTGTTTCAAATGACTTCATTTTCTATTTTCGAATCAGTAGTAGAGGAGAGGGAAGGGTTACATAGGCCTCACCCACTCCACTGACTGCAGTTAAAACATTTACATTTAAGCTTATGTTCTATATATCTTTATTCATTTAAAATATGTCACCAGCAGAAAAGTCTTCTGAGGTCAGGGTAATACCCCTTTTGTTAGGGCATCTGAGGGCACAGGCAGCATAGTGCTTAGACACTAATTACACAATTATGCTGCCCAGTATTCAAACACAGGCTAATTATCGCGAAGGACAAGCAGCTGAAATTTAAAACTGCTATTAATTTGAGAAAGCAGGGCTGGCATCATTTACTGAAAAATAAATGCAATATCCAAAGAACTAAAACCACTCTTGAAAAAGATGGCTGCACATGCCTGAGATTATAGGGAAAAATGGCAGAGAGGAAGGCAAGGATAAAAGAAATTCATTCAGGCAGCTATTTTTAGTGCAGCAGAAAGCAATATGGTTCCTGTTTTAAAAATATGCTATACCAATGACTACTTTTCATGAAGAGAGGAGGGTAGTTTTCTGTATTTAATAAGCATGCAAACAATACTTAATACAGCAACACTCCCCCACCACATTCACAGCATTGCCATAGCTTCCTAACCTTGACTCCAATCACATCCAATTTGACTGCATATCAAAGAAAACTGGATCCTAGGAGACCCTCTTTAATGTTACCCAGCACTCCTTCTCCCATCAGCTGAAAAGCTTCTTTCTTTTTTCTCACTGACTCAGAGCTGCCAAAGGAGTACCAGGCTGTTCTTTACAAATCAATAAACAGGAAGATCTGATCTACAGTACTTCCAATAGCTACTGAATTCAGTTGCTTTCTGTTCTTGCATAACATAAGATAAGGATGAATTTATATAAGCACACTTTGTGCTCCTTAATGAAGGATAGTGGAAAGGGAGATTGATGTCCATTGTTTTGAACTGCTGATATGCAGTGTTAGTCTTGACAGTTACTCAGTTTCAAGTGCAGGGCTGGACAATCAGTTTACTGGTGGAAAGACCTGCAGCCTGAAATCTTCTGGAATATATTAAGTTTATCCTGAAAACACTGTAGTGTGCTTCTTGTCAGGTGTGGAGGTAAAAAAAAATGAAGATAAAAAATAATGGTTTTTGTTCTTACATGGTGTAAGGACTGAATTTGAATTCCAAGATTTCTGGGTCACAGCAGCACAGTACACTTAGGCTGATGATAATCTTAGTGACTTTATACAATTCCTACTTTTTCTAAAAAAAGAAATCCTAAAATCCATGAGGATACATGTATTGTACCTCAACTGCTTTTATTAATCCTCAAATGAAACAAGAGAATAAAATGTAATAAAAATTCAGGAAACATCATAAAGCCTTGGGCATAGAGCCTTAGAAAGCAGTAAAAAAAAATAAGCTCCTTGACTTAATATGTCTACTATAAGTAATCAGCCATTGGTCTTCTGGCTTTTGTTTTAAAATTCTAAAGCAGTGAACTTCAGGCTGCGTACATATGTCTAGAAAGAAAGAAAGAATCTTGTGCTTTAATAGGAAGAATTTTCAAATTTAAAGGAAATATACCAATTTGAATACCTGGTGAAATTATGTGACTAAGATCTTATTATAATGAAGTTACACCTCACCTGAATAAAAGAACACTTTTAAACAATTTTAAACAAAACAAAGCTAAAAAACAAAGATAGAAAGAAAAGAAAAAGAAATGTCATCTTAAATAAGTAGACCTTAACTTTTAAGTAAATATTATAAAAGATTTAGAAATTCCAAAATGTTTGTTCCTAACAGCACATTTCCAACACGTAAAGCTGTGTTTTAAGGGTTAAATCCTACGGCATGGATGTCAATGACTTCAACTACAATCTGGCCCTTACTGCATGGTGTTCCTGTCTCTCTTTTTTACCACCTGAAAGGCAGATTATCTAAATATATTTGCTTGTATAGTATTTTATTAAACCAATAGGACTTTAGTATGGATTTTAATGTCTTCCTGAATCAGTACCTCAAGCCTTAAAAATATACCATTATTGTATTATTATTTCTTCAGGGATTCATTAACAAAGTTAAGGACCTACTTTGCCGCTATAGGGAGCAGTGTTCCCGTAAGCTGCATCTAAAAGCAAGAACTGCCTTGCAGAGTCTGGATACCTCCTCTTATTTGGGATTTAGTAACTTAATCTATGGGCATGATTTGTTTATGTCTGTGGAATGAGTTCTCAGCTGATGTAAATTAGTATTTGTGTTCATTACTCCCATGGAATTGCCTGTTTCATTACTTGTTCATATTTTTTTTTAATTCTCTAAATATAGACAGTTACAAAAAAACTCAAGCATGCAGATACTTGAATCCAGCAGACGAATAACAAATGTGAACACTTGCAGCCTGGCATCCATATACAAGAACAGGCTCTAAGAATATTTTTTTAAAGTCTGCATTATATGCTTCCATTGGAACAGATGTGCATGTATGAGTATGCTTGTGTGCATGTGTGCCAATGGGACTTAAACTGTGTTTTCCCCCTTTTATTCAGTATATGCTTTTTTATTTGCTCACCAGTTAAACTGTTATTAGGTTCTAATGGAGCTACCTTAGTTTTTATTATTCCTATTGAGGAAGCTAAGGATTCTATTACGAAACAAACTTCAGATATGAATTTGGTCTAGGAGTACTATTGTGTTAACTTCTTTTCAGCGTCTTCTTTTTTTGGCTTTCAAAAAAGGAGGGAAAGAAAGTAATTTTTTATATATGGAGCATTAAATCAAAACCAACCTGATAAAATGAGATTTAATAATATAAAGACCCATATTTCCTTTCAAATATCAACTACGCTAATGAAATAACTAGAAATGGTAGTTATCAGGAAATGGTGGTTGTTAACTTCTTTACTGTCTGAGCCCCCAAAGTTTGGAATAGACTGCCGCTGGAGATGGTTCAAGAACCTACTCTGAACACCTTCAAGAGAAAATTGGAGGTTTATCTTGCTGGGATCCTATCACCCCTGCTGATTTCCTGTCCCTGGGGCAGGGGACTGGACTCGATGATCTTCCGAGGTCCCTTCCAGCCCTAATGTCCATGAAATCCATCTCAAAAAATGTGGTTGCAAGGTAACTGACAAACATTTCAAATGACTGGCTATGTGTAAAGGGAAATAAATCCAACAAATTCCTTATAGGGTTGTTAAACAAGAGAGTAATATTTCACTCAGTACTACACGTAAGTCTCTGGTATCCATTTCCCTATACATACTAGTAGGCACTTGAAAATCATTATAGGCAAGGGTGCTGGTGCTTTGTATTTAAGTTGCCTGACACCCTCTATTGCTTTCACTGGCTTATATCTTTGCCAAACTTCAGCTGATTGGTCAGAAGTTTTCCATGATGTGTTCAACCTGTTTTGGCTTGAATGTGCATGAAAATTCCAACCACAACAACCAAGCAGTTTCTGATAATGAGGTTAGAGAAAAAATGTATTTTTGTTCATGTTAAAAACTGTTGGAAAATTTCTCTTAGAACTTCTCTCTTCCTCTTGCTTTGAGCTGGGACTTGATATTTGACAGGCAGGCAGTCTATTTGTTAGGGATGTAGCCTCTTGCTGTCCTTGTGAAAATCTTCCCACTTTAACCAAGCTATAACCCTTAAAATATTGTAGTTTGTGCTCAATAAGAATAGTACTTTGAAGCTAAATTCCCTAGTTAGTCACCCTACACTAGGCATGCTCTAACCTGGACTAAGAAAGACTTTCTCTGTGGCTGCAGTTCTAGGTTGCTAGGGCTGTCTTGGGCCTGAGTCCTGGCACCTGAAAACAAGGTATTCTCTCTCCTATCTGTATTTTCAGTGACCCAACAGAGAGCATGGAGGAGGAAGTGGCCTGTTTCCAGTGCAAAGGGGCACGGGACAGTTCTGCAAAACAGTCAAGAACCTGGAGACAAGACTGTGACTGAAAGCTGGTGGGGAGGGATTGGGGCTAGCTAGTCAAATAAATAGGGTCTGAGATGGGAGTGAATGGGATCCCACGGACAAGGGACAGACACAAACATAAGAACTGCGGGGGAAGCAGGTTGAATTAATCGGACAAGATGACTTGATTATGAAATAATGGGGGAGTAGAAAAGCTGAGGGAGAAGAGGAGACAGATCTGAAGCCAAGTATCAAGAGAGATTTAGAATGCCCTGGGTAAAGACCAGGCTAAAGAGATAAGACAAATGGTAAAACAAAATTGTAATTACAGCAATCACAAATCTAAGTCAGGAAACCTCACCGAACATGGGACCCAAGTGTCAAGCAACCACAAACTGCCTAACACCCTAAAAAACAGTATAACATGCAAACAGAGGCCTCACAAATTTGGAGAAGCTTGAAGCCAAGAAGACAACAACTCAGACAAATCCTAGTGCAGTGGAGAATGCCTGACCAGCTGAATGCACTCTATGCATCAGAAGACTTTTGTAAGTCTGTCTATATTGACTGTTAGGGCTTGCTTAAAGGTTAAGTGCTGCATTTAAGCCTTGCCTTAAATATTGATATTGCTTATGTGTTCAGTAAATTAGGATTTCAGATCAGAATAGTCTGACCAAACATTTTATTCCTGTACAGCCCACCTCTAAATTTAGTACAACACTCTGGTTCCAAGACATTAGGCTAATGGAGGAACCACATTATGTTACAGACTAGAACCACAGACTACTTTTTTTAACCAAAGCACGTCTGCTTTCATTTAGTGTAGAAACTGGATGAGGGTGAACCAAGGTTGTACAATGAAGGAGAATGATTTGTCTGCAGGATAACTGTCTTGTTTGTTTAAAAGTGCATAATAAATGGGATAGGGGAATGTAGGAAGAGAATGGGTGGTCTACGGTAAAGGTAGCTGAATGCTGGCCTAGGCCCTAGAGAACTGGAATTTCTATAAGGTGCTGAACAAATCACTAAAACCTAGCTTTAATGACCCATAACTGTTTTCCAGTTGCCTGAATTGAGATGCCTGCATCTGAACTGCACAAGTATGAACACTCATGACAGCACTAAAATCAGTGGAGCTCTGCTCTGAATATGTCAAGTGTTATGTAATGTTAAAACTGTAAAAATCAGGTTCTAGGTGTCGTCAGGTATCATATTAAAATCAGTGGATGAATTTGCCTTTAATATGTTTGTCCCAGCTCCCCATTTTTATATACTTTCACCATACAGGGATGTTCAAAAAATAAATTAATTAACATTTGTGAAACACCAAGAAACCATAGTGATGAACACCAAAGCTAATGAGGTGATAATGATTCTGTCTTCAGAACATGTTTTTTTATTGTATGCAGTAAACAAGATGGGATGACACTTAGAATAGTAAGGAGAAAACAGAATATTGCTAGTTATTAAGCTAGCACTGTCTATACTGTGTACCGAACGAGGTAGGGATCCACTGGGAAAAATAGAATGTGATCAGGCAATTGGATATAATGTATTCATGCATAATGGCCTAATTAAGGTTGCACAAGCAACTAATGTTGAGTTCCTGATTTTGCAAGCTTAATACTGCTCTCTTAAGAAGTTTTGAGTATAAATTTATCGATGTGAACTATTATCTCGGAATTCAGAACTTTCCATTAGGTTATATGTCAATAGGGCAAATTATGCTTTCAGATGCCTGACTGATAACAGCATTATATTTTAGGACTTTACATGATCAGAGGTTTAACATACCTCCTGGATAAATGCCTGTGATGAGGTTTTCCTCTGAGGTCTCTAGAACTTTCCTAGTCTTCCAAATTATTCAACAGAAAATACAAAACATTTAATATATAAGCTGAAAAGTATCTTTGTAAGAAAATTTAGTGCTACCTCAATGCATAAAATCAGAAAAGGTAAGGAGTGTCTGTGGGAGCAGGAAGCCCCAGTGGAAGGTGAGCCAGGGAAGAAATCCCCATAAAAGACCACAGGGCAGTGTGGGGAACCCGAGCAGATACCTAATGAGGGCTAGTGATATCCCCTGTACCTACAGGAGCAGTGGGGGCTGCAGTGGCAGCAGGAAAGTGGCAGGAGAGGTGGAAGCTACGGTTTGTCAGTTCCTGTTTGCTCCGCATAGGTGGGCATGCAGGAACTACCAGCATAACTGAAAGTCCAGTACCAGCAAGGTTTCAGAAGGGGAGGGGAGCACCCGACCCTCTTTCCAGAGGGCCCACAATGCATAATTGAAGCAGGAATTAGCCTCGCTCCGGGGCAAGTGAGTGAGGTCAATGGACTTACCTTTCTTGGAGGTGTGAATCCTAATTGCTAGCAGGGATGTTGCCAGGTGAGTACACTGAACTGGGCAACTGGGATCCAGACTGCAGTGAGGGTGGATTAAGGTGAAGTTTATTTACAGGATCAGAAGGACTGGGTCAGCCACTAGTTTATAGTCACATTGTGACCCAGAGCATAATTTGATTTGAAGCCTTTATTTGACAGGAAGCTGACATCTGGGTTGAAGATCAGAGTTGTTGGCACTGCCGTTTGTATGAGCTTGCCCAGAGCTGCAGCTCAGGACTGAGTGTTGTCTGCTGGGGCCAGAGGATATGGCCCACAGCACGGAAAGATATCACCACCATGGCAACCCGGTTGGTGTGTGGAAAGGGTATAAGGGGAGGCGGAGCTCCAAACGCTGCCCTCTTGCAGGGTATGCTACAGTTATAGTACGTAAGCCACACTGAAAGCCAGGCTGTCTGGACCTAAGGGGTGATTTCCCCGAAAGGGAGTTGCCCACATCGTCCAACATGACCCATGCTAGCAGTACAGCTTAGAGTGTGTAAGATGGGGGCTCAGTGAAACACAGGCACTCAAATCCCCATGTAACACTAACCTCACTGCTGCAGGGTACTGTTATTTAAGAGTGTCAAATTCCAGGTTAGAAGACAGTATGAGCACCTGCCTGCTCTATCACCTGTGTCATCTCTCACATTTCATGTGTACTATCTCTCACACCAAGAAAAAGTAGAATTTGTGAGTGTTACCATGAGAGGGTAATTCAGTTACTCTGCATTACATTTGATGCCATGACAGAAAGTTGCTAGAAATACAGAGACAACTACACACACACACACATCTCCTTCTTTTTCCCTTGCTGCTACTATGGCTCTTGCTACCTAACAAGTATCATACATCTTTGTGTAACATGATGAATTTTTCAACTCACAGACACAAGATCTATTAATTTCTAAACAGACTTCCTTCACTGTTCATAGGAAGACAATATACAAACCTTGCCTCCGGTGCTGCCCTTTGATCTCATGTTTCCTTTCTGGAGGTTGGAAAGAGGGATGGGGCTGGAATGGGGTGAGCCTCTAAAAGCAGCATCCTTAGCACTTGGACTGCTGAGGAGTGTAGCAGCCTTAGAGATTTTTTTGCGTTGCACTAAGATTAAAGCTGAAAGGACACATTCTCTCAGTTCTTGACTTTGGGTTGGAAAAAAGAGAAATAAATGTATTTTATATTTTGAATTTCTGGAGGATTATTGATCTTAAAATGGATCTACCTTTGATGCAGTTTGACATTTTAATTTGGAGTCAATGGGAGTTATGCATGGGCATCGAGGGGCAGAGAGGGATATAGCTAGTGTAATGATTCAGCATGCAGTCAAGTAAGGTAAATATTCTCCCTGACATTCCACTTTTTGAATTAAAGGATGTGAGCTCTATGTTCTCTGAAATGTTGCCTTTTATTACTCCTATCCCCTTACCCTCTCTTTTTGTTTTTCTCTGTTAATTTCAAAGTAAGCAATTCTGAATACAATATCTTTTTAAATTAAGGGAGGTCTCTGTAACCCAAACGTCTAACAAACAAAACTCCTGAAATGTCAAAAATTGAAATTTACCTCTTTTAACTTTCAAATGTAAAACAGTTCGTTACTTTTTTGGTTACAATTTTTACATTAAGCCAAAACCAACACTGTTAACCTATTATGTCACTAAATTTGTGAACACAGAGATAGAACGTTGAACTCCTGAGTATCCTCGGTGACAGCAAGACATGGGGCAGCTTCTCTGGCTACCCTACCAGTGGCATGGTGGGGCTGGCGCCAGGAAGCTCTTTCCCTCCCACTCCCACTTCCCTACCTTTTTATACTACTATTTGCATTAATTTCATTATTCATGTTGAAAGAAACTTTTAAGGCCACATTTTCACTCTTTTACTTATATTAATTTCAGATTGTGGCCTAATGCATGGGAAATCCCACTGTTTTCAGTAAGACTATTCAATGAGGAACCTACAATTCCACATTTGTAAGAGTATCTGAATCTGGCCAGAAATAACAGGAAAGGAAGTTCCAAGAAGGCGATAATTACAAGGGGTGTGTTATGTTAAAGCTTATATTTTCTCTCTCTCAAGTCCAAAAAAATAGCAATTGAAAGGAAGGCATGACATTATGTCCACCTAAAAAACATGCCTGAAGCTCATGACTACCTTCAATGTCATCTGAGAAAAAACAGATAGCAGATGGGAAATCTACAGTGCAAATAAAAGCACATCACATCTTAATGTGATTTACATTCCCATTGCCAGTTCTTAACATAGTGTAGATGAGTCTCAAAGGAAGAGAAAAATGCTATATTGAACCCTATTTTCTTCTGAACAGGCCCCATTATGTGATATACTTCTTCCTCCTAGACATATTTTTATAAATGCTGTAAAAAAGAAAGTCTGCATCATTAGCTACAGCATCGTTTTCTCTGAATCTGTTTAATGAATCTCACAAGAATATTAATCTTTTCATTATTGTCCTCCTAAGGCAGTTCTATATAGGTATTACTTATATGTTTTTGAAAACTTTCCCTTTAATTTTGGGCAGAAACAAAATGTACTATCAGATAGGTCAATCCTGTGTCTTTATACATATAAGTGAACAGACATTAAAAATAACATGCTGCTGTGTTGAAAAGAAAAAAGAAGGAAAAATATTTTTTTTTTGGATAAAATGCTTTTGTGTCTCTTGATTGTTCTTGTTGCATTTGTTTTAAATAGCATGGATTCTATTCCATTTTGCTTAAAAATAATTCCTATATCATTTTTAATTTCTTTTGATTTCTTTCTAAATCATACTTTATCTGCTGTTTTGTAAGTGACTCTTATTGACAGCTCATAATTCTTACTCTTATATAAAAGCCCGCTGCATCTTAATAGTGTCTTAATATGCTTTTTGGCTCCCATTAAACTAAAGAAACCCATTTTTCCTTGTCATACTGAAGATGCCATTTGTTTCTGAAAGGTCAGCTAATACACACATCTTTTGTGCCAAGGGGAATGTATCTTTGGTGACTTGGGGAGTTGTAAGTAGAATGTCATGCAAGAAATGTTTTATTTTATGGCACCCTCAGAACATATGTCTGTAATTTCCTATATCAGTTGAGCATCTCCAGTAAAGATTATTCTTTTATAGTCTAGTTACAGCCCCTCTGTTTTACTGTTCCTTTATCATACTAGTTACATTGCTCCCCTTTGGTCGAATTGTAAATCTTTTACTCACACTGGGAATAACTGCCAAACTTTATAAATGAAAGTTTTAAAATCTAAATCTATATTTCTAAACCAAATAGCCACTCAATCTTCCTTGCCTTTACTAGGTTTGCTGTTGTTTTTAAACTTACAATGACTGCTGGTTTTTAATCTCAGAGTTCTCTCTCTGGCCATCACCTCATCTTCAACAACAAGGCTCCTTTGATCCTTCCGACCATGCCTTCTGGGACTCTGAATACACAAGATTTTTTTGCCGTTCTCATTCTGTTTCCTTTCTACTCTCCTTTCTCCTTCATTTACTCTATTGTTCAATCTCTTCAGTTTGTTCTAAATCTTGGTTCCTCTGCTTCTCTTCTGTCACTGTAATATCTATTTTACTAACCTACAGTGGTAATTTTCATGTCCATATGGAACAAAACAACTTTATTTTAAAGTGTTTCTACTTTAAGAAATGTGTTAAGAAGTAGTTGACCTACTACTTATTATGGGCTGGGCTGCTACAGCTACTGTGGTGAGTCTCAGGTGGACAGAAACCCAGTAGAAGACTGCAAGGTCATGTGGAGGGAGGGCAGAAAAGAGAACAAGGAAACAGACTAAAGGTAAGGAATTAGGGATCATGGATCACTGGCATAATGCCCTATCACTTAGATACGCTTTTTGGGAACCAGGACAAGATCTTGGGAAAACAGGAAAGCAGGCTGCAGAGAGGAGGAGATGGGACAAATGGAAATCCTATTTACATGACTGAAGTAGGCAGTATGGTGGGGGTGAACTCCCTTGTCACAAAACGCATGCTGATCTGGGAGCTTGTGTGGTGTCTTGAACTGTTGCTCAGGTTTCTTGTACTGATATGGTATGTATAGTCTTTATGTGAAGAAATCTTCATGCTGTATTTAGCCTTATGGTCCATATGGTTATATGTGTCATAGTAGTTGATATAAAATGCATTTCTTTTATGTTATAATAGGGCCAGGGTTGCACAATGTGCACAATACTTTCAAGCAGTAAACAAGGAGTTTCTCTGGCACCTAGGAAAGACCCCAAGCTTAAGTGGCTGAAGAGCAGTAATGGCTTGGAATTAGCATTTGACTTGAATTTACTCATCCCCCACAGGGACATGCCCTGACACAAAGGAGCCAGGCTCTGCCAGACGATGGCTAGTCAAGCTATGGGAGGGAATGATGTAAGAGCATCTTTAGGATTAGCAGTTTTCATGTCTGAAAGAATGTACACATTCGCCTGTTCTTAATTAGATCAAGAAACATTTCTGCTTCTGCAAACACACAGGTTTGGAAGGGCAGGAGGTTATATGCAATGTGTAGCCCCACCCCAAGAAGGCAGGAGGTGATTTATATGAATAGCCAGATAAGCTACTGTACTTAAGCCTGCCTTGTAAGCAGGATATTGTCTTCAGTCTTCCCAGGTACAGGGGAGCCTGTGGTCCCTCCTCCCAGAGGCTGAGTAAAGAAGCTGACAGGAAAACTTGCAGGAGGCTGTGAATGGGGCATCAGAGACAGAAGCTATTTTTTAACTTGTTGAAGCTGGTTAGGGACTGCATCCTTGGATTTAAGGTGCAGGGTAAGAACAGGTTATTGTGCTGATATTTTTGTGTGTGTGTTTATTCTTATATATCTGTCTATAACTCAACCTGTGGTTACTGAGTTCTTATGCTGGGTCTTGGGTTTTTTTAATAAATCCTTTTTCTTATGTTTTTACTCACTGGGCACATCTACATGTAGATGTGCCCAGGACTGCACATTTGGTACTATGCAGTCACTTGTTACTTGCTAAAGCTAAAGCAAGTACAAAATGACTGTTTACTACCTGCCAGTACTGCACAGTCCTGGCAGTGCAGTTATTTTTAGATGCTATGTCGCCATAGCGACAAGCTACAGAGCTGTAGCTCATTGCTATGGCGACATAGCGTCAGCATCACTGTTGGTATCCACAAAGCTACATTGCCAGAGCAATGAGCCACATCACTCATTGCTCCGGCAATGTAGCATTTCACGTACATGCGGCCACTTGATCTGATGATACAGCCTTGCCCATTCTATAGAAAGGAGGATTCATTTTCTCTGACTGCATGACCGGACAAGGGCGTGATTCTTTTAGTTGGCAAAACCTCCTCTGATAAAAGCTGGCAAGGTCTGGGTAAGACAGGTAAGACTGAGGTACCAGAAACCAAGTTGTTGGCTCTTGGCACATCTCAGGTGGTTCTCAGTCACCGAGCAGAAGATGGTAGGGAAGGGTTTGGGGCAAAAGGGCACCCTAAAGGTGTGGAAACACCTTGGTAGTGTTTCTCAAGGACACACCCAGGCCACAACTGGGGCTGAGGCATATCACATGCCTCTGAGAGAATATAAATTAATATATTAATTATCCTTTTCCAGACTTTACAATGTGTTTTCTTAAAAAATGTATAAACATTTGCAAAGGTATTACACAAGGTGTGGGGGGACAATAATTAGACTTTATCAAAACACATTTTCAGCCTTAACACTTTGGTAATTTGGGGCTTGGTAATGTGATGTCAGTATATTAGATGGCACCTGTATCTTTGCTGGCTTTCATTTACTTCCCCCACAGTAACTGAAAATGTATTTGTCATTTTGTAACCCAGATTATTTTTTCCTTTTGATAACCTGATGAAGCACATAGAACATTCTATAATTTTATTCCTCTCTGCATCTCTGAAACCCAGTATATTCTCATGAAATGATCAGTTTCTTTATATAGACTGGACTGATATTTCTATTCTGCTAATATGTGAATATTAGCACAGGACATTTTTCATTGGTAGCGAATACTTCTAGTCACCTTATGGATTTCTAAAAAGCTCAGTAGTTATGAGCTACTTTGTTCTTTTTTCCTCTGTGTGGGATAAATCTTGTTTTGCATTTCACTGGAAGCTATTAGTTAGAGTTAGTTTCATTCCACTGAGTTGTATAAGCATGATTTTCTCTTAGTTGTGTCATTCATGTTACCAGTTGGAAATCTCAAGAGTCTAAGCTTCCATTTCAAACTGTACCAAAAACCGTTGATTTAAAGAAGTGCTGACGCAACACTAAAAAAGAAGCCCCATTTCAAGAGAATATTGATTGGGTGGATTAAATGATCTTTTGTTCATTGCTCTTGTCCAATGAACCTTTTGAAAAAGGACCTCTCAACCTCAGTGACTTTTGCTAGAGTGTTCTCTACTCACAGCAGCTGCTCAAGCTTGGGAGCATCCATACAATTAGTGCTTAATCCTCCATGTCATCAGACACTCCTTTGTGTTTAGCGGTAGCTCTTGTGTTTCGCACAAAGCCTCTTTTTTCTTGGAGAGGCTTGGATATGGCACATTGCAAGAAAACAGAAGAGCTCTAGCCAAGAAGGAGTACAAATGGGAACAACTGGTCATGGGATTGATCTATATTTGATGCAAGTCAGCACAAAATTCCCATTGACTTAATGGTGCAGGATAAAGGCCTGGGAGAGTAACTGTCTTTCTCCTGATTTTTAGATGGTCAGACTTTGCACGAGGAAATCAAACCTGACTCATTTATTCAAAGTCAAGATGTTACCAGAATGACTCTAAACCTCTATATTTTATGGGATTATGCAGTTTAAATTGAAAGTTGTATAGTTTAATTGCGGATAAGTTTCTTCAACTGCTCCATGGTTCAAGTATTTCAAGTATAATTATATATAATTATGTAATACATACATACTTACATGCACGCTTATTCTGGATGTGTAAAGAGTGGTAAGTTTGAAAGGTTTTACTGAAATTAGTAATCAAAGTATATATGAATATGTCAGTAAGTGTCATTGCATGTGTATTAGTAAAACTGTTGTAGCATAGAACATTATTGCACATTTTCTGAATACCACATATGTTTTAGATATACTATTTAAAGAACATTATATAACATTTGCATTTTGCATTAAAGGTATTCATCATATTCCTCTGCCTACAAAGCCAGCTGTCTCAGTTGCTATGAACCCACTTGTACAGGGCTCAAGGGAGTCACTAAAACCTCTAAATATTTCTATACTTAAAAAACTATCAGCATAAGGATATGCACTCTTCAAAGATTAGAAGCAAGTTCTTGTGTCACACTGGGAAAGGGGATACTTCCCTTCCCAATGGTAGGCCCTGCAGCTCTGCAGGAATGTATTATATCTGGACTGTGACGTTTCTTGTGGCTAGTGAAGTTGTAACTGGTTCAGGACTAAATGTTGCCAGTACCGTGCTTTAGACTAGTGCAAACATCAAGGGAAAAGGAAATATACATACTGCTTGTATGTATGTATGTATGTGTACATACATATATACCTATGTACATAGTTACAGAATGAGTGTGCAGAGTGCAAACATACATGTGCATGTTAAAGAATAAAGTGGGGTGGGAGATTTGTCAGGATAGGGTGTCTATCAGGCATGTCAAATGTATTTATTGTGTTGTACCTTTCACACAAATATAAAGAATTTATAATCTTTTATATTTTAAAGCCAAAATACCCTGTCTGAGCATCTTGAACACTAATGACAGATCTCATTAGCTGTTCCTCCAAATTATCTTTCTGCTTTTAACAGAAAATGGTATTTTATCACCTCTTCTTTTTCTTAAGTAACCTATTGCCAACTTTCCTTGATTAATTTTTTTAGGTATGTTACTTAGTTCATTTCTCACTGGTTTCTGAAAGCAGAAAATTAGGAGAATTAAGTGAGAAATCACATTGAGTAAGATTAGAAGAGACCCCTGGATAATTAGCCAGTGAGCAAAAAGGAGAGAGAGAGAACCTGCAGTAAGGTACAGCTAAAGAAATGCAAGCAATCTGTGTTTGTGAAACAGAGACATAGTAGGAATGCTGCAAAGGCTGAGTTTTTTAAATGGTATAAAGCCTGCTTCTAGGTTTGCAGCTGCAAGATCTGTGTATTAATACCAAGTAATAAGCTGGATATGCAGTTGGATACCTTGTTGATTAATTTACTCATTTCAAGCAAGAAAGTATAAATTTAGGAGTCTTTTCAGATTATTTGGCACTAAAGCTATTATCTCATCAGCAGGGAACTGGGTTTTCCATTTGCTGTGAAAAACCCAGGAAACGGAGGGTTTCTTTTTGCAGGCTGGTAGAGCTTCAGCCTGCAAGGGGCTGCTTGGAGCAGGAGGGAATGGGACACAGAGGGCAGGAGGCACCCTGTGCATGTGGCAGTGTGAGGGGCCTGTGGGTTGGAAGTGAGGGGTCCTAGTAGGGCCAGGTAGCTGTGGGTCATAAGTGAGGGGAATCGGTACCAACAGGGCTAGGGAGCTATGGATTGGGAGTGTGGGGCTGGGGGGGAGGGGCTGTGGCTTAGGAGTGAGGGCAATTGGATAAGCAGTAGGGCTGTGCAAAATTTCAATGGCTGTTTCATTTCGAAGCTGTTTTGACACACTTCGAGCTCGAAACAACTAAACTGAAATGAAACAAAAGGCTGAAAAGAAACAGCTTTGAAACTAAATGAGGGCACTTGAAATGTTTCCAAAGTTTCAAAACATTTCAAGTTCCAAAGCAGCCTGGTGGTGGGAGGCAGGGGAGAGTCCCAGTGGCTCTGCCAGCCCCATGGAGCACAGCCCTCAGACCGGCTCTGCATGTAGCCGGTGCCCAGCACCAGAAAGACTGCTGCTGCCAGTGCCCCAGGCCGCAGCGGCAGCCTCCTGTCATCCTGCATACAGACCTGGAGGCCTGCACCCCCGGGAGGGCTGTGGGGCTTTGCCAGGCTCCTCCTATGGGTAGGGACCCCTGGATCTGCATGTGGTATGACAGGAGGCTGCCATTGCCACCTGGGACTGGCACTGGGCATGTGGCTCCATGTGGCTGCAGAGCCTCCCACCATCAGGCTGTGCTTAACAGGGCTGCACTCTGAGCAGCTCTGCCACTGGCTCTCCTGCTGCTGGGCTGAGCTCCATGGGGCTGGTGAAGCTGCTTGGCATTAAGCCTGGCGGTGGGAGGCAGAGGGAGTCAGGGCTGCACTCCGAGCAGCTCTGCCAGCCCCACAGAGCTCAATCTGCCCTCCCCCAGCACTGCTGGATTCCCCCTGGGGGTATTGGCCCCCAGATCTGCACCTGAGATGACAGAAGGCTGTCACTGCTGGCAAGTGACACAAGTTTTGCTTTTAGCAGTTTGAGGTGCAGTTTCCCAGAAAACCCTGCACCTATCTCCTTGAAACTTGGCAGGCTTCATGCCCAGAGGAGTGGCTACCAGCCCTGAATTTTTCATCTGAATCAGGAAAGAAATAACAAAATTATAGGTATTTTCATGATTCCCCATTATAGCCTATGGGTGAAACATCAAAACGCGTTGAAACAGTGAAACAGTTTTGACAAAATGAAACAGAACAGTGCTTTGAAAAGATGAAATGAAACACTGTCCCTCTGAAATGGTGAAACAGAAGTTGAAATTAAATGGTGCTGTTTTGCACAGCTGTAATGAGCAGGGGCAGGGAACCAGCATATCAGGGTTGCTCAGTGCCACAATGCAGCAGGGGAAGACAGCCACAGCTGGACCTGCACCCGGGTGAGCAAAGGGAGAAGTGAAAGCTCTGATTTTCCACAATTAAAAAACCATAATCAAATTCCAAAAGATATAGGTATTCAGAATGTATTTTATTATAATGATTGAGGCACTGTGTGAAGGAGAAGGACTGAGTGAGGGGAATTCCCAGGGAACAACCCCTTTCTCTCAGTACTTACCTCAGAAGAGGGGAAGAGGAGCCAACAGCTGCACGTCCAGAAAGGGAGCCAACTGTGGACGAAAAGAGACAGCCAGAGAGAAGAGACTTCTGGGAGAGGAAAAGTTCTCTGCTCTCTGGGGCTCTCTGCTCTGAGCTGGCAAGGGACAGTGAAGGGTGGAGCATGCCCGGGGAATCCCTGTTTCACACCAGGGAGCAGAAGCTGAGTCCAGAAGGGCAGGGCACTCCCCGAGAACTACAGCTGGAGGCTGGTGAGAGGGATCTAGGTGTGGAGGGATGGGACCAGCCTGAGAAGAGGGAGCTGGGAGCTGGCAAGGGAGAGCTACTGGCAGAGGGGTGGAACATAGCCAGAGAGCCCCAATTGGGGAAAAGAGAGGAGGGGTGCATTACACTGAGGAAACCCCTACAGTGAAGGAAACAGGGAGAGCCAGACACAAAGAAATGCAGCCACAATAAAATCCTTGGCTCAGACCTAGTGAAGGACACTGAAACTGGGAAACTGAAGGCTGAAAATCTATCAGCCTCGGTGAAGGGGAAAACAGAATTGCAGAGGCAAAAACAGTTTAAGATAAAGGACAAGGGAAAGAGAAGATTTTCGAAGCCACAGAAATGGCAAACAACTATTTATTTTTATTTTTTTCATGAACTCTGTTTACCCTGAAAGATTCTGAGGGTCAAGGTGGTGTGAGGTAAGGGTGCAGGGGATGGTGGAGTCCCATATCTCCTAATAAGCACGTGTCATGGCGTAGTGCCTTTCAAAGCTGTTTTTCTTCTGTTTGCATTTTTTTTGGTGGGGGGGGAGGGAGGGAGAGTCTTCCCAAACAACAAAATAAAAGAATTAAAGGAATCATTATTGAGCTTCAAAGTTGTGGCAGGTGAGAACTTTTCAACTGGGAGAGGTTAGAAAGGGGTAATATAGGACTTCTTTTCCCCTATAAAACAGATGACGACATCACCCCATAAGGGCCACCTATAGTTGACACACTGATAGGCTTCCAAACTGCTTTAAAATTATAAATATACCAATATTTGACAGTGTGTTCAGCTGATACCTATATATATTATATATATATATATATATACACACACACACACACACACACACCCCTGTATATATATCTATCTGTATAGATATATCTATCTAGATATATATATATATAGAGAGAGAGAGAGAGAGAGAGAGAGATTTTATTTTAAATTGCAGAAAAACATGGATTTGGGGGTTTTAAACAAAAAAAGGTTTCCTGCTCATCAGCCACACTACAGCTGGACAAATAAAGAAAACAAATATGCATATGCACACACATATACTGTATAGACATATTCTGTATAGAAGAACGTTTGAATACGTTCTTCTGAAAGTTTTACATAATTTAAAAAGGGTTCTACAGAAGTTAAAAAGCTGGATGCAGAGCTATGCAAAACATTATAATTAATTCATTTCTATTTAATGATTTTAAAATTTTGCAGAAAGAAGAATATTTTAAAATTACTTAATAGAATTTAACAGGCCAAGATACAAAGGTAAAACAATTATTTCTGGGAAACCAACACTTTCACAGGTCTTGTCATTTCCACAAACAAGGTAAAAAACAAAAATAAACAAAAAACCAAACAACAAAAACAGAAACAAAAACAAACCAGAAAAGGGAAAGAGAATTTTTTTGTGTGTGTATTGAGGTCAACAGTGGAAGTTTCTGATGTCTTTTATGGTGAAGATAAGAGCCTATGTCCTTTCTCCATGATAAGAAAAATAAAAATATGTATATAACGTTATGATGTCCTTTTTCATTTGTAAGAGAATTTTGGAAAATACCCAAATTCACAATAATTGTTTCTGTTTCTCTAATATTCATTTTTGATGGAGAAACTTGTTCTTAAAGTTCTCAGAAAGAGGAAATCATTAATGTATGACAAGAGAAGAGTTCACAAAACCATCTTGAAAGCTCTTCATCTAATCACAGAGCACAAACAGTACCACGCAATTTAGAAGAGCAATCACACTTTCCAACCCATAAAGAAAGAATGGAGAATACTCTGATCTAATCACAGCAAATATTTTACCTGCAATCCAGTGACTAGAATCAATTTACATAAACTTTTTGACAAACAATTTGAAAAAAAAAGGCGGGAAAAACACTGAATAATTTGTGGAGGATTAATACATTTACAAGTAGCGACTACATTGTTTTTTGGACTTAATATCCCCAGATCACATGTTTTGTCTTGTGCTTGTCTGGGACACCTATCATTGGCTTATCTGAAATCTTATTTTTGGTTTCTTCTTCTACAGTCTATTATTACTAATTTGCAAAAGGCAATCGTGATAACACACTTTTGCTAAGTGATTCTATTTTTCTCAGGTTTTTTTTCCATTTTCATTTGTCACCACTGTTGCGATGTTCTCATTTTGCCATGTTCCTTTTTTGCTGTCCTTCATTTACACAGTTTTATTTTATCTGCTATTTTTTCTTGATGCATCCCAGTTTATCTACTTGTCTTTTTATCATTCTTTTTTAGGAGTTCTTATATTTGTTTCTCCCCCTCTCTGTTTTTTTTAATGGAGCTTTCTCCTATCTGTCATTCGGTATCTCTTTCTATAATTCTATTTTGTCTTTATTTTTTGTCTCGCTACACTTTTTCACATTTGAAATCCTCTCAGAATGCTAACAAACTTACGAAACAAAATGAAACAGAAACTACCACCACCACCACCCAACAAGCTCTTGGATAAATGACATTAGATTTCATTTGTTCAGTAAGGCAATAAGAATTTTGGAACAAATAGGCACATTGATTATCTACTACTGGAATGTAATTTCCAATCTAAGCCCGAGTAAACCTAGTTTCATAGTTTCTAGGGTCAGAAGGGACCTGAGCAGATCATCAAGTCCAACCCCCTACCATGGCAGGAAAGAGTACTGGGGTCAAACGACTCTGGCAAGTTGTTCATCTAGCTTCCTCTTAAAGACCCCCAGGGTAGGAGCCAGCACCACTTCTCTTGGAAGTTGGTTCCAGATCCTAGCCATCCTAAAAGTGAAGTAGCACCTCCTGATGTCTAGTCTGAATCTACCCTCTGCCAGCTTATGACTGTTATTTCTAGTCGCTCCCCTGGTAGTGCTCAGGGGAACAGGGACTCCCCCAATGCCAGCTGGTCCCCTCTGACTAGTTTGTAACAGGCCACTAGATCCCTCCTCAGCCTTCTCTTTTGTAGGCTGAACAGGTTCAGGTCCCTTAGCCTCTCCTTGTAGGGCCTGCCCTGCTGCCCCCGATCATGTGGGTGGCCCTCCTCTGGACTCTGTTCATGTTGTCCACATCCCTCCTAAAGTGCAGCGCCCAGAACTGGATGCAGTACTCTAACTGCAGCCTGACCAGTGTCACATGGATGGGGAGGATCTCCTCCTTGGTCCTGCTTGAGATGCATCTGGGGATGCATGACAAGGTACGGTTGGCCTTCCTGACCATGTCCCCACACTGCTGGCCCATGTTCATTTTGGCATCCATAATGACTCCGAGATCCTTTTCTGCCTCTGCGCTGATGAGAAGGGAATTTCCCAGC
The DNA here is from genome assembly GCF_001723895.1 of Crocodylus porosus. Classification (NCBI taxonomy): domain Eukaryota; kingdom Metazoa; phylum Chordata; order Crocodylia; family Crocodylidae; genus Crocodylus; species Crocodylus porosus. Next base: position 53,542,887 of record NW_017728906.1, on the reverse strand, counting down.
CTGTAGGTATGCTGCTGGTTCTTTCTCCACAGGTGCAGCACCTTGCACTTGTCAGTGTTGAAACCCATCCTTTTCTCATCCACCCACCCTTGTAACCTGTCTAGCATATCAACTTCTCCCCACAGCTTAGTGTCATCCGCGAATTTGAACAGGGTGCTTTTTGCCCCTTTGTCCAAGTCGCTGATGAAGATATAGAACAGTGCGGGTCCGAGGACCAAGCCCTGCCCACTGCCTACATCCCTCCAGGTCAAATAAGACCCATCCACCACCACTCCCCTGTTGCGGCCCTTCAGCCAGTTAGTGACCCAGTTGACTGTGTAGGTGTCGATGCCACAGTCCCCTAGTTTTTTAAGGAGAATGAAGTGAGAGACAATGTCAAATGCTTTCCTAAAGTCCAGAAAGACTATGTCCACTGCTACCCCTGCATCTAAGGATTTGGTGACCTGATCATAGACAACCAGGTTGGTCTGACAGCACCTGCCTCTAATGAATCCATGTTAGTTGCTCCTAAGCATACACTCCCTTGCTGGTCCCTCGTGGACATGTGCCAGGATCATTCTCTCAAAAAGCTTACCCAGGATCAAGGTAAGACTAACTGACCTATAGTTTCCTGGGTCCTTGTTCCTCCCTTTTTTGAAGATGGGAACCACATTGCCCTTTTCCAGTCCTTCGGCACCACGCCAGAGCACCACGAGTGCTCGTAAAGCCATGCCAGGGGTCCCGCAATAACCTCAGCTAATTCCCTCAGCATTCTGGGGTGGAGATCATCGGGACCACCTGATTTAAATACGTCCAGTCCCTCCAGAAGTTCCCTGACTAGATCCTCACTGACCCTAGGCCTGGGTGTGCCTGGAGCCTATGGGAGTCCTAGTGGCGGAGGGGTGACCTGGTCCCTGCTCAGAAAAATGGAGGCAAAGAAATTGCTAAACAGGTTCGCTTTGTCATCTGGTGTGATGACCAGATTTCCTAGAATGCCTTGCAGAGGCCCCACATTATCTGGTACCTTCTTTTTACCCTCAATGAATTTAAAAAAGGATTTCTTGTTGTCTTTGATCTGGGTAGTTAGCCCCAGTTCCATCTCCGCCTTGGCCTTTCTGATCACCCCCCTGCAGCCCCGAGCAATCGAGGTATAGTCCTCCCTGGTGATGGCCCCTCCCTTCCATTGGGTGCATGCCTCCTTTTTAGCTAGGAGACATTCCCTTATGCTTTTGGTCGCTCCTGTATGCTTTTGTAACCTATACTGGTTATAAATGCTAGGTTCCCCCAGTGGCCCTTAATTGCTCCTGATAAGCTCATTTTTTATCCTTCTAGGTTGCTGGCAGTGGCAGCTCATAAAACTGTATGCATCAATAAATCCGAAACTGAAGTTTCATGTTGTCTGGCTACTAGAAAAACAGGAAAGCTCAGCAAAATCTCCAATAAGAGTGAAACAAAAGAAATGCTAAAGGAGACCTGATTGAGAATGCAGGTCACTTGGGGATAATTCTCAAGTCTTTGAATATATTAGAAGAGTTCTCCATGATGATATGAGAGATGCATCTGGTTTTGAAATATCTTCTCCTTGGGATATACTCCCTGCCATTTTTGTAATAAAATCCATACTCTTAAGAACACTGGCAATGTTTCCCTTGTTCCTCTGCCGACATCATGAACGGCCAGTTTTCACTGCTAAAGTAAAACATACGCTTTGGTCAGAATGGAAAGAGGGACAAAAGTGTGAAAAGCTCAGCTGGGCTTTCTGGAAGGAGAATCAATACTCAACACAACGGTAGTTTTGTTCAGTTTAATTTTAGTTTCTTAAAAAAAATACCTCTAGTGGCTATAATCAAATAAGAGTAGGTACAAGAGAAAAATAATATTATAGACTACACTTAAAGGAGCCTAGAATTTGCTAATTATGGAAAGGCCCAAGCTCTTTTTTGAAAGACATGCTTGCAAAGAGTTTAAAATAACATTGCAGTCAATCTCCCGTTATACCAGAAAGCTCACTTTCAAAATTGGAACTGGCATTTCTCTCATCACACGAGGCTGTAGTTCTCCATGTTCCTTTACTTATGGTCTATGTTTTCCCTTTCCCTCCTTTGCCTCATGTCTTAGGCTAGAAATAGACATTGCCAAATGAAGTGGATCAGCTGGGATATGTTGCCCCTGGATCTCATCTGATGTGGCCCCAACCCCAAGAGTGCACTGGGGTGTCTCAGCTTTCCCTGCTTACAGAGACAAGCCTCCCAACAATCTCCAGAGCAAGTTTCTGCAAATGGGGAAATTAAATTTTTTTAGCTGCTAGAGGTATGCCCCAAATATTGTTGGGAGTATAGTCCTAGAAAGCTGGGCAGGTGCTCCTGGGGTTTGGGAGGTCTGATCTTGCACAGTAACTGCTTAGTGCAAACATTTTTTTTCCCTTAATGTTTCCAGGCAGCTCCAGTTGCCTGCAGTCTCCTGCCATAAAGCAAATGGGTGTCCATTGCAATGAAGTGACACAAGTTATTACTACCTGTTGCAGCCACACTGTAGTGTGATAAAGGGTGTCTATTTGCTGTCACTTTTTGCCAGCATAAAAATTTTTGGTAGCACAAAGGTGACCAAAGGCAATATCAATTTCCACCCTTATTTGGCCCTCACTGTTGCAATTACTTTTGATGCTTGTCCTGTCCTGTGCACCTGTTCGTTGTCCTTTGTTCTCTTCTAATTGTGTCAGCCACTTATCCACCACATTTCTAAATGTATGGATAACTGTAATATGTCCTCTATTGTACTTTTTGCAACATGGCCAAAAAAAGAAATGAAAATACAACAATCCTGTTCAGACAACTGTTCACCATTTAGGGGTTTTTGCAGAATTTAACTGACTGTCAGGTTCACACTCTTGTAGATGCCAAGATAGAATTTCATTGTTGACTGGGGCTAATGTGAATGGTGTCTGTGCTCAACAACATGCACCATCCTGTCCTTTTTGCAACTGCATGTCATGCTGCCTATGTTAAATCAACATCATGGCTGTGGTTTCCATTAAGCAAATTATGCTTCTGAATTATGTCTACAGTTTTTGTGTGTCTGTGGAATAAAAACAATGGAAAATTACGATTTCATATGGTAATCTGAAATATGGTACATGCAAAGGGGCAAATTCTTGAGCTTTAGCACAGAGAAATAGGGGTGGGATGGTCCTGTACATAATTACGGAAAATTATTCTTTCTGTCCATATCATTTTTTCTATTGTGTAGAAATGTATCTGACTGTTGCATGTGTAAATTTTATATTTGTTTGTCAGATTCCCAGGACTATTCTAATTTTTCCCCTTCCCATTTTATAGAAAACTCTATCTTGAGTATCCATAATGACTTTTCCTCCTCTATTTCCCCTTATCCATTTCTCTCCCTCTGCCCTTCATACTATTCTGGTTATAGCCAAAAAACCTTTATCAAAAAATGGGCCTTGCACTACAAAGAATAATAACTAAAAAGAACAGAACAAAACAGAAGTGAACCTTTAAGAGTATTTGCTCCAATATTTTTTAAAGGTCATAAAAAAAACAACCCACAGTAACTCCAAATTATTCTTGTGAAGCTGTTTTTAAATGGCAAGGTTTTAAATTGCCTGGAGAGTTTTGAAGTCCCAGTGGAAAATAAACAAATGATAAACCATTAGATTTTTTTTAACAGTTATTTTTTTTTTTTTTACTCTTGCAGGAGGGTACATGAGGTTTAATTCAGTGGTTCTTGGAGGCACAAACAAATCCACCTCTAGAGATCCAATTCACCTCAGGACCAGTTTCTCCTTCAGTAATACATCCAGTATTAGTTCAGCAGCATTGACTATGCATTGCATATCCACTAAAGCTACACAATGAGGTATATCCAGGGAGTTTATAATCAGTCATTTCTGTCTTCGCTACTGTTATAAATAGAATCAGTCACTTGGGCATTGTGAAGAGCACCTTCACATTGTAGTTAGGATGCCAAAGGGTGTGATTTTAATACAGCCATAATTTCCTCATCTCAAGGGTTTCTAAAATGAAGCTTCACACTTGTTTCAACTTTGGTCCCATGTGAGACCATCTTGAGACTGACTCTTGCATCAGCAAAACTATCTAGATTGCCAAATAGATAGATCTCCTCTGTTATAAACAATCAAGATTTTGTAAGAATAGAAATGGGATTTTTTTTTCTAATTGGGAAACTATGGAACAACTACTCCTTAGGCAGTTAGTATTTCTTCTGCAATGGGTTTGCAAAAGCAATAATATCTATATCTATATTTGCCAATTTCATCTATCAAAGACAGTTGTAAAATGAGGCTTTGATTTGGTCTTAATGTAGGGTTTTCCCTTGCATAATCAGGATAGAATAATAATACTAGCGGAGTTTCAGATCACTGAGCATAATGTCCTATGAATTAAGGATGCTATTCTGTTTTACACCAAGATCTCATTTTCTTCAAGATACAGTCAAGTCATACTCTTATCTTAGCAGTAAATAAATACTTCTAAGGGGAAAGGAAAATGATAGTTAAATGATAATGATTAATATTAAAGTAGTGCAAATTAACAGCAAGTTTAAAATGAAAATAAACAATACATACTAAAGAATACTTGTAGAGAAAAACACAAGCAATCTATTGTTATCTCCATTTTGTACAGCTGGAATTGATAGCTTAAAACAATGCATGGTATATTTGCATGTGATAGGATTGCAATACATTTTAAAGGTAAAGCAAAGACACTGTTCAGCTAATGACAATATGATCTTCCCATTTTTTGGTGGAAGCAGGACCCTTTGATTTCATCACAGGTTTTCTCCTGTGCAGAATAACTGACAAAGCAGAAACCTGAATCTCTGGCCCTTTTTATAGTTTGTTTTTTCCTTCACAATTTACAAAGTCCTGATCAGTGCATTAGTGCAACACGAAGTTTTTTTCCCGTCAAAGAGGCAGGAAACAGAACAAAATGTATCAAGGCCATGCCCACCTTCCCTCCCACCCCCTTTTTTCTTTTTGCTTTAAAAATTCATTGTTAGGCTGCTGTATTGTACTGTAATAATTTTTCTTTTAATAATTAATATGTTACTTTAGAAATACATTAATGTGATTGGTATATTTAAAGAATAGTTTGCCAAACATTATTATGCAGACACCATTTTTATTATTTAAATTTTAATTCTTAACTAGATACATGGTATATCTAAAGTATTTGCAAAATATTTCCCTTCATCAGAGCCATCAGTCCTTAAGCACTGAGGGTAAAAACACATATTGGTTTTATCCTGAGACAAAACACTTTTTCCTGGCATTCTACAGACGTACAAACCTGTTGTCCCACTTGACAGTATACAGAACTCTTTTGTCCAGGATGATCAAGGCTAATTCAAGTTAATTGCCTTTCATTCCAGGGACAAGTGGTGTATGGAGGGCTGCCCCGCTTTCAGGTTTTGACTTGGACTAGTCAGAATTGCCTCAAATACCATGCCTGTTTTTACCCTGATTTCTCTTTCAAAAGAAGAGTAATTGGCATTGGTGGCTGTATTTATAATTGTAATGTTCTGCAGACATTACATTAGCCATTATAGACATTGAAACCTAGAGACTGGGACAAGCAACAGCATGGCCTAACTAGCAAGTTGGCTTGGTAGGCTGAAATCATAATGGTGTTCTTTACTATTTTCTTTTCTTTTTTTTAACAGGTTATTTTGTTTCATTTGGTTACACTGCCTTCTACTGAGAAAAACAGCCTTTAGGTTCATAACCCTTTAATCTAACATCCTGGCTAACATTCTGTCTTGCAAGTTAAATTATGCCATCATATAAAGTAATGGCTTTTGCAGTTTTATATCAAATACTTTGAAGTATATATAGAATATAAAGCTCACTCCAAATTTTTTTGGTGATGTTATTACAGCCAGATGGGTCAGCTCTGATTATTATACTCATTCAGTTATCCAGAGCAATACAAGGAACCAATCCCATTGATTAATTAAATCAGTGGTTCTCCACCTTTTTAGATTCAAAGTACCATTCCAGAACTTCTCTGAATTTACCTGCACCCCCTTTTTGCACTCATTTTTACTATGGAAAAATAACAGAGCTATTCTTCAGTTGCAATGAACTCAGACCACAACAAGTCAGAATGTTTTTGACACTGTGGGTTCCTATTTGAAACTCTTAGGTTTATCTTGTGAATCATGTTTGCATACCTAACAGTGCTAATTTTGCACTACATTCTTAAAAGGATCTCAAGGCAACACCAGGTGCCATAGCATTCCATCTCAGAAACACTGAACCAATTTGGGATATAAACAAATACAGAAAGACCAGAATTGAGAAATCAACCCTCAGAATCACGCAAATAAAAGGATGTACATTTTTAAATCCATGGAAATTTGTGTTTTAATGAGTAGGATGAAAAGATGATATTTTCTAATAGTTAAACTTCTACTTCAGTACTTCTAAGGATACTTATTTAATGGCAAGCACTTTATTACCTTGGGTTACTTGGTTTAACCTGTTTTTGTACTTATTGTTAATAGGGCACGAACTACATCTACCATCTCAAGAACATTATCAACATATTGAATATTTTTCACATCCTAAATTTCAGTGTGGGTGAATTGAAATATTTCATGGTGATTACAGTTTTCACCATGAACTAATTAAAATTCAGTTTAAAAAAGTTGTCAGCCTGACCCTTCTTCCTGTGAAGAATTTTTTTTCTGATAAAATGGAACTAGACTTTAATTAGACAATTCCTGACCAGCTGTAGTTGGTGGTGACAGCTGGAGGAGGGGAGGGGTAAGGGGAAAATAGAAGGGATATACAGATGTTAGTATACCTTTTAAAAATATAAGTGAAAAATAAAAATTAAAATCACATACGTCTACATCCACGCTTATAGAAGGATGATCTAGATGGTCAAATAACCCTTCCAATTCTAATTACTATAATCTTAAGGCCCTATAATTCAGCAGATGTAAAAGTGTACTTTAGGAATGGATATAATGTAGATTAGAATCAGAGTTTAGCATAGACTGCCAGAGTACTTCTGTGCAAGAATAGTTGGTAGGGGATGAATCATGGCAAGTCTATTTTACCCTTTCTTTTAACAACGTGTGTGCGTGTATTTTATATATATATTAGGGCTGTGTGAAACAGCACCATTTTGTTTCAACTTCAGTTTCGCTGTTTCGAAGGGACAGTGTCTTCTTTCATTGTTTCATTTAGTTCTGAAGCACTGTTCCATTTTGTTTTGCCAAAACCGCTTTGCTGTTTTGAAGTGTTTTGACGTTTCACCCATAGGCTATAATGGGGAATCATGAAAATGCCTATAACATTCCCATTTCTTGCTTTATTTGGATGAAAACTGCAGGGCTGTTAGCCTCTTCAATGGGTAGAAAGCCTGCCAAGTTTCAAGGAGATAGATGCAGAGGTTGCTGGGAAGCTGCACCTCAAGGTGCCAAACTCATTCACTGGCCCGTAGCGGCAGCCTGCTATCATCCCGTGCGTAGATCTGGGGGCCCACATCCCCAGAAGGCTGTAGGGTTGAGCTCTGTGGGGCTGGCAGAGCTGCTCAGAATGCAGCCTGGTGGTGGGAGGTGAGGAGAGCCAGGGCTGTGCTTGAAACAGCTCTGCCAGCCTCATGGAGCTCAGCCCAGAATTGGGAGGTGTCAGGACAGCCAGTGGCAGAGCTGCTTAGAGTGCAGGACTGGCAAGTTGCAGCCCATGGAGCTGAGCCTGGTGGCAGGAGGCACCAGAGAAGCACTGGCCAAGGATATGCTTGAAGAGGGTCTGCCACTGGCTCTTCCACTGCCTCCTGCCACTGGGCTGAGCTCTGTGGGGCTGGCAGAGCCACTCAGAGCACAGCTCTGGCTCTCCCCCACCTCCCAGGCCGCTTCAAAACTCAAAACATTTTCAAAACTTTCAAAACATTTTGAGTACCCTCATTTGGTTTCAAAGCTTTTTCGAAGCCTTTTGTTTCATTTTGATTGCATTTTTTTGAGCTCGAAATGCGTCAAAATGAAACACCTGTCGACATTTCACACAGCCATAATATATATTTATATAAATATATGTTAGGGCTGTGCAAAATTTCAGGTACATATACACACACGCTAAGAGATGCACTGAAAGTAAATAAAGTAGCATAAGGACGTTATTTATTAACTATTGAGTATGTGAGTTAGGGGTACAATGTCTGAATTAGAACTTGTTATACCTTAAATGCTGGAGGCCGCAAGAGGAAGACTGGAAGAAAACCCTACTCATACTTAGTTCACTGTCCCTTTCAGCATCCACTGTCTACCATTATGTGACACAGGATACTCGGCCTATGGTTGGACCCAGTAAATGGCAATTCTTATGTTCTTAATCATAAGTTGGGAGCTGGATGCAAGAATACTTACATATTGCTGCTATAGCTCTGTATATTGAACTAATGCCAGATGAAGGTAAAAGGGTGAGCTGTGAAACAATGAAGGTGAACTACTGAATGAAATCAGTTATGTAATAGATAAAAAAGAGAGCAGTGTTGGAAAGTCAAAGCAAAGTGGAAGAAAAGAAAATGGCTTCCAGATCTATAGACACCAGAGAAGACAAAGAGATTATGTGCAGGAAAGAGGTCCTTTTGATTTGACACGCAAAAGATCTTTATTGAGAGATGTTCAGCAGAAATTTGAGGAACTATTAGAATCAGAAGGTAGCAAATACAAGGTACATAGAAAACAAGGAGAGAGGGAATAGGTTTCTTAAGTGAAGAGATTGGAATGCCTGAATGAAAGGAAAATGTAGTCTTGGATACTAGACAGGAAAAAAGGACAAGAGAGAAGTAATGTGAGGAGATATAAAGATCAAAGTGAAGCTCCTATGAGTCACCACAGATTGTGCCTTTGAAAAAAAGTAGCAGGATCATTCTGAAAGTCAGTAAAGGAGTGGAGAGTCAGAAGTGATTGGAGGGGTGAATTTCAACAGGAAACAATAGAGCCATTGACGTGAGATAAGGAGCTAGAAATACTAGAATAAGAGGAGTCTCTCTTAAAAGAACAGTGGGGAATGGAAGGACAAAAGGCATATTTACAGTGGAGAAAGATCTGGGAATTCACTCAGAAGTGTGCAGCAAATACTGAGATAGCATAGACAAGGGGAGAGGGAAGACTTTAGGTTTGTAGGGTAGATAAAGCCATAGGGACAAGAGCCAAGTGGAGAGTCCTGGAGGGAAAAGAAGCCATGGACAAAGCAAAGCAAAGATACCCTGAGCTGAGCTGGAACCAGAACTAATAGTCTTTCTTCACTGGCATAATGATGCATTCAGGCTAATAAACTTTCTTTCTTCACATAGCTAATTAGTAGGCCTGTGTGAATAGGGAAGTATTCAATTCAGAATCAAATTCTGCCAATATGGAGGACAATGATTTGATTTGGTGATTTGAATCACTGTCCCCATTCCATCTGGCCAAATCAGAACCGGATATTTGGTGCCGATTTGGAAATTTGGATTGGCTGGGGAGAGGCTGGCACAGCTGGGCAGCCGCAGGTTCTCCTGCGGCTCCTCTGACTGTGCCTACCTCTGTCCCAGCTGGAGGAGCTGCAGAAAAAGCCCCCATGGCTGCCCTGCCTGGCCCCATCTTCTGTCCAGCACCAGCCTCCCAGCACTTAAAAAAAAAAAAAAAAAAAAGCCCTGCACTCACTGGCTGCAGCAGCAAGGATCAGGGTGTCTAAGGGCTCATGGCAGAGCCCCCACCCCTCCATGCAGAGGAGGGCAGTGGGGGTCAGTAGGGATCGTTTCCCCCACTTGGCACCCATGTGGAAGCTGCCCCATGGCGCGGGTGCAGCGTGGCCTAGCAGGCTGCCACGTGCTGTATGGGAGCTGAGGCTGCTGGGGCTGAGTGGTGCTGGGCTCTGCATGACTGCTGGAGCTGCCTTAGATCCCAGACAGCATGCGGCACCTTGCCAAACCACACTGTACCCGCAAGATGTGATAGCTGCAGGTGGTGCATGACAAGTGGGAGCGGGGCAATCCCTGCTGCCCACCACTGCCCTGTGCTACATAGGGGGGGTTCTGCTATGAGCCCTCAGAGACCCCAATCACCACTGCTGCAGCCAGTGAATGCAGGGCTTTTTTTTTTTTTTTTTAAAGTGCTGGGAGGCTGGGCCTGGGTGGAGGATGGGGCAGGGCAGGGGACCCATGGGGGCTTTTCCTGTGGCTCCCCACACCTCAGGAGAGGCAGGCACAGCCAGAGGAGCCATGGGAGAACCTGCAGCCGCCCTTCTGTGCCTGCCTGTTCCCAGCTGATCTGAATCTCCGAATCTTTTCCGAATTGATTCGGAGGCTTTGGATTTGATTTGGAACTTTTAATGGGTTTCCCCATTCAATTCAGATTCAGAGGAGATTTGGCTGCCAAATTGGGCCAAATCTCCTCTGAAGCACATCAGTAACCAAAGCTTTGCACAGCCCTACTAATTAACACAGGAGCAACATCCTGCTAATATTACTTTACTGTTTCCAATTCTGGCACTAGTGTACAAAGGACGAGTTTGGATCTCTCCGCTATGCTACAGTGTAAGGGCATATTACTACTACACACTCAAACCCTGAAGTGCAGCCTTGGGCCTTTGTGACTGTTAGCATACATTATATATTGGATATACAAGGAAAAGATTATTGGATATTTTAGTGAGGGGGGAATGCTACTTCTCTCTCTCTCTAATATATATATATATAGCTACACACACACACATATACATATATACATATATTCTAATATAATAAAAGCCTTTGTCTGTCTGTCTGTCTGATCATAATGCTTTATTCACACTCTGATGCAATGCTGGCTGAAACAACCAATCAGAGTGCTCTGCATAGACAGACACACACGACGGAGTGCTGCCATGACAGCGGGGACTGACAGGCTGGAATGGGAGGCCAAGGCCAGCACTTCTGGCCTCACCTCCCCTACCCTCCAATCCTGCTCCTTGGAGGCAGAGGGGGACAGTGGGGACGGACATGGATGGTGGAGCATCGCCATGACAGCAGGGATGGTGAGTACAGAGTGGGGGAGTGAGGCCAGTGGTGCTTGGAGGTGGCGGTGGAGCAGGGTGCTGGTGGCACAGCATTGGCCTCACCCTCCTGCTGTGGCACACGGGACTGGATGCAGGGAGTGTAAGGTCGGCGCATGGGGCTGGAGGCAGGGGGGCAGCACTGCAGAGAGCTGGGTGGCGGTGCTCCATCCCCACCATCAGTCATAACAGCCAATGATACGGTGGGACTGGGATAATGGAATGCTGCCACGATGGCAGGGGGATGGAGTGGATGGAGCTGGGGCTGCCCTCACCCCCCACCCCTGGCCCTGCTCTTTGGAGGCGGCAGCGCAGGGTGCTGGCAGTGCAGTGCTGGCTCTGCCCCCCCCCCCACTGTGGCCTCACTGCCACCACCAGGCCCTGGCTAAGGTTGGCAGGAAGGGGGAGGAAAACAGGAAGGGGAGGAGGGGGCACAGTGGCAGCACCCTACTGCCACTGCTGGGCCCCAAGAACAGCCAGGAGGGAGGGAGGAGAGCCGGTGGGGAAAGGGGTTGCATGTGGCTAGATGCACAACAGTGGCAGTGTGAGGTGCTGGGGGCCGCATTCAAGCTTCCCCCCCCCAGCCTCCATGCCCGAGAGGCGGTGTCACCATGGGGTAGAGCGGTGGTAGGCGGGGGGGGGGGCATGGGGCCGGAGGCAGAGCAGTGGCAGTGCAGGGTGGTGGGTGGCAGTGCTCTGTCCCCTGTTATTCTTGATGGGCAGTTGGCTTGTGTGTGTGTGTGTTTGCGTGTGTGAGAGAGAGAAAATATATATATCAAATACAAGTAAATCTGAACCTTAATCTGTGTTATTGATTGACATCACAAGGGCTCAAACAAGCATAAGAACAATCAGCTCCAAAAACACTCAGTGTCTTAGCTAGCACTGGATAAATGAACAATAGGAAAATAAATAAAAAACCAAGGTAGGCAAACACTTGAACTTGCTCAATCCATTCTCACTTTATAAACTGGCTAATAAAACACAGGAAGGACTTGGACTCGTTGCATGTTTTGTTCTCCTTTGATGTATAGATACCCATGCCCTGTAGATCAGGGGTGGGCAAAGTCTGGCCCATGGGTTGGATCTAACCAGCGGTGGACTCCCATTTCCCAGCAGCCCCTGCCCATGTGGCTGGGGATGGCCCAGAAGCAGCTGCGCTGTGATAGCATGGGGCTTAGGTTTCCACGGAGATAGGCCCCAGCAGCAGTAGCAGGGCACAAGGTAGGGTGGGAAGCTACTCGGTGGCCGGGCTGGGATCTTGCAGTGGTGACAGCATGGTCTGGAGCTGCAATCCAGGCCAGAGCATGTAGGATGCAGATTGCAGCCCTGCCCCATTTCCAGACCATGCTGTCACCACTGCAAGATCCCAGCCCAGCCCCAAACCAGCTCCCCACCCTGCCAACACTGCTGGGGCTGGTCTCCATAGAAAGCCTAGCCCCGTGCTCTCACAATGTGGCTACTGCTGGGAATGTGGCTACTGCTGGGGTCACCATGGAAAATGGCCCCAGCCACACAAGTAGGGGCAAACGGGAAACGGAGTCTGACTGCCAGCACCAGATGGATCCACCATTTTGTCCACCCCTGCTGTATAAAGTGCACCGTGGACAAAAAGATGAAGGAATTCTAAGGCATGATTCATAGATAAAGAGAATCAATGCAAAAATGCCCAGCTGTGCTCAAATGGCTTCAAATTACCATTTATGCAACTGATGCATGCAGTAGGTAATCTCTCAGTGTTAGAAAGGCACAGAAAATTATGATGAAACAGAAAAATCTCCTTGGCAAAATATCAATAGAATGCACTTTTCAATTGTAAGAAAAATGTAGGGCAGTGGAAATAATGTCAATTAGAGAAAAATAGATGTTATCGCAAATTCTGAGAACTACTACTGGAAGGCTATGAATCAGACTTACAAGCCCAGAGAGGAAATACAGCTTGGAATGAAACAACAAAGATAAAGAAGAAATTGCACTCTCTCTCTCTCTCTCCCTCCCTCTCTCTCTCCACACACACACACACACACACACACACACACACACACACACACTAAACTAAAGCATGTATACTAAACATGTTAATTTACACATACCCCACAAAACCATACATTATTAACATGTAATATGTAGTAAGCATCACATATTCAAT